>NW_020455500.1:157190-269325 GCF_003342845.1 Nothoprocta perdicaria | reverse complement strand
TTTTTTTTTTTTTTTTTTTTTTTTTTTTTTTTTCTGAGGATACTCCAATTAATTTACCTGGCCTGCAAGACTGAATATAACAAATGAGTGCCGGGAAGCAGGAATCTTTCATCGGGACTGGTCACTGAGATAAGGAGTGATTTTTCAGAAGCCCGTTGCTTGCAACGCGCCGCTGCTGCATGCGTATCAACATGCCAATAAGGGCGCTCACGCAGGCAAATGGAGCCATAAAACTGCTGCATAAACAAAGCAGCAAATTGCATTAGCAGAAAGGGAATAAAAAGCTGCCGCTGCGCAGTGCAACTTGCAGGGGAGGTAATGCAGTGGCCGGGGACGGCTCCGAGCCAGGGATTTATTGCTGCTCCTGGCCCTGCCGCAGCCGGAGCGGCGCGAGGGCTGAGTCCGGCTAGTTGGAAGGTGCAGTGAATGAGGAGGAGGCATAAAAGGAGATACTTGCTTATTACTTCGATAAAAGTGATGCATAACAAAGCAGTAAAACAAGGAAGAAAAGGGGGGAAAAAAGATGACTGTGTAATATCAGGAATTATGTGACTTGTGTTTTGGGGGAGAAGTGTTCAGYGTGCTCTATAAGAGATATTTGGGACTGGGTCAGAGGAATTGTGTGGCCTGTTCTCCCTGCTATATTGCCTTTTTTTGCCTCAATAACAAGCAGTCTCGCACAGATTTAACATTTACCTTTTCTCTCATATTGCGGTTGTGACTTTCAGCCCTGTGTTTCAAGGAAAATAACGTTTTGGGTGCTTGAACTTCCCTTGGTCTCTGCCTGCATTGCAGATGGAACGTGATGCCTTATGTCGGGGGGCTGCAGGGCTGCTTGTAAAGATGCTTGCTGAGTTCTGGGAGAAAAAGAGGCCAAGAAATAACAGAAACATGGCTCTTTCAGAGCAGAATATTGTGTTAGAAACACCTTTTGGTGTGCAGATGGAGCCGACCCAGAGAAATCTTCCCTTACGCCCCTTTCCTTGAAGGCACAGACAGAATTGATAGCTCCAAAGGTTTACTCCACATGTGGAGTTCCCAAATGCTGCTGGATTTCTGCTATTTCCAGGGCATCTGATAGGGCTCAGCCACTTGTTTTTCTGTTTTTGTKTTTTTCTCTCCCAGATGGTTGCATTAAATAGGGAAGAAGAATAGTGCTCAGTATGTCTCTAACTTGCTTTAGCATAACTAGTTTTGCACTGTAAATGCAGAAATGGAGTAGACAGAGRAATAGACTGAATAGGAAATAAGAGCAGAGCCGAGTGCATGGTTATCTTACAGCTCTTACCCAGCCATCACTTGGAAAATCTGGAAATTTCAAGAGCATGAAATAGGTTAAGCAAATTCACCCTCCGTTCAGTATGAACTGTCCTGAAAGAATCTGGGTGTTCCTGTTCACACTTAAATAAGAAATTCAAAGCAGCAGCTAAGCAGATGCTGCTCTGGTATATGTTTTATTAAATCGTGCTTCAGTTGCGCTGAAGTAACTTCTAAATGTGTCTGGAGTCCTGAATTTTGATCCTGAATCAGAATTTAAAATAGAAAGAAAAAAGCATTTACGTATCTCAGTGTAGTAGCTTTTGGCTTTTCCTTTCCTGAAATTTTAGTGCTGACAGCAAAATATATAAGGTTGGGTCTTTGATCATGGAGCTCCGAGCTTGGAAGGTTGCACGAGCCCAGACTCCTGATTGGAGTTGTTCCCAAATGGGTCTTTGCCAGCGTCCTCCTTGTTGCAGATTAAAGTGCATTGCAGTTACTCATCCTGTATTTTAGCAAATGCAGCCTGACTTTTTGTATGACTTTGTGCGTGCAGTTACAGAAGCAACGGGTGCTGCAAGATGCACCTTGTGCAGAGGAGCTTCATAGATAGCAAAGGAGCTTGGCAGATAGCAAGGTTGGAAATAGGAATATGAGGCACTGAAATACTCACAGAATCAAAAGGAAAATGCTGTGAGCTTGCTGGTGCAGCCCTGATGCTGTTTCAGGCTGTGCACCGTTGCAAGGGTGAAGGTTTTCTTTARGAACATGGATGCAGCCCGTCTTACCAGAATCCCTGTGCCCTTGCTGCAGCAAGGGGGCCTTAGGACCACCTTGGCATGTMGTTTGAAGAAAGGGAGGAGATACCTCTACACAGGAGTGTCATTGAACTGARTGCATGATGTTCCTCACTGCATGATGCAGTGAGGAGGAAGAGTTTACTGGGTACTGTCACTGCAAAAGAAGAGCACTTGGGAGCTGTAAGAGTATGAGCTTCAGGGGAGTTGCCTGGGTGGGAGAACCTGCATGCATCACTTCTGATGTGAAACCAAGCAAGATCTGTTAATTGTGAAGCTCCTTTTGGCTTAATTGTGTGCTTGCATGCTAGGTGAGACTCCCTTTCCAAGGGGGCACAAACTCTAAGCTTGACCACTTGCTAGAGCATGCCAAAATTGCAGACTTTCTGGCTCGGTTTTACTGTTAGCAAGAGCGTGAACTCAGTTTTCTTGCAGTCTCCCTGCATCCTTAGCTCCGAGAAGAGATCAGCTCCAAACTCCGCTGCCAGCTCCTGCACCCTAGTAGACCTTGTGTGGTTGCTTTCCTCACCGTAGAAAATAGGCAGTTTCTCAAMTGAGTGTGAGATTTCTCATTTTCCTGCTGCACTAACCGGGCACTACACAAGTTGCAGCAAAACTGGAAGTCCCAGTCCCAGAAAAAAAGAACAAATCTTTTTTTCTTTTGTTGTTTCGTTTGAAAACAGGATAAATAATAAAAAAGGCAATTTGCAGCTGACTTGTGATAATGCCATGGTATGTGTGTGGTTAGAAATGGGCTTTTTTTCTTTCTCTCTCTCTCTGYCTTGCTGATGATAATATAATTTTGGTTTTGGATAGCTAGCCTGGATTTGTGGATATAATAAACTGATCAACTTTAAAAGGAGGTTTTACATTTCTGTTTAACCATCTAAGCATTTCATTGTTTTGAGGACATTTGTTTATATAAAGATGAAAGGCGTGTGCTGTAAGGACCAGTAAATGTTCCCCTTGGATGAAATGACTGTATTCCTCATAGCTTTTTTGCTCCTGCCCTGAGTGTTCCTCTCCTGAGCAGCCCCAAGCGTGTAGGTTACCATCAGGAGGTCCTTCAGTGGACACCCAGGTCTCAGCTGAGCCTATCTCCTTGGGAATGGTCATTGAGCATTGGAGATGATGCTCAGTTTGCATGTTCTTAGAGTGATACCACCACCATTAAGARGAATTGTGTTCTTTATATAGAGTAAGAGCAGGCTGTGCATGGAAGGAGAGGGTGGGCTGTGTGCAGTGATTCGCAGAACGTGGCTCACTCGTGTTCTTGAAGCTCCATTTGTTTGGGCTTGTATTGCTACCTGCAGGGGTGTCCATCTGGGCTGAGGGACTCCAGGGGCATCAAGGTGTTGGGTTGCTTCCTGGGAGGGCTTGTTCCGAGGTGCACATGTGGAGTGGTGGTTACACCTGGGAAACCTCTGTCCAGGACAAGAGCACACACACACGTGAATCTGCAGCAAATTAGCAAAGTTAGGGACACGGGTTTCATGGGGAGAAAATGGCAAAAATGTGGCTAATAGTGAGGGCAACAAATGGAGGGTCTGAAGATGTTAGCAGGTGGAGAACGTGGTGAAAATGGTTAGTGTTTGCTTGTCCTGCAGCGGCTGTGACGGCAGCTGCCGGGGTCTGCAGGCTCCGTCAGTGTGTCCATGTGGATGTGCAGGGGGTCCCAGCCTTGGCGGGTCTCGAGGACTCGTTTGTGCAGGTCGGCAGGCCCCTGTCCAGCGAGTCTGGGCCTGTTCACACCAGCTGAGGATCTGGCACAGATATGGCCCCAGGCACGAGATTTGCAATCCCAAGGGAGCAGTGCGACTTTGCAGATGGGAAAACAAGACCAAAAAATTCAATCTACTCTTGGCTCCTTGTTAAGTTTTCTCACAAATGGTTTCTTTAACAAGAATGCCTTATCTCTGCCTTCCCGAATCCCGAGGAGGSCTTCCTAAAGACAGAGAGATATTCTCTTTTCAGAAAATTACAACCATAAAACTTGAAGCGAGTAACAGATGCAGAACTAGGTGTGCCCAACGGAGAAGATGGAGTTGGTGGTTCCTACAGGTTCAAGTGCTGCAGTGGTAGCAATGCCACAAAGATGTCACTAGTCTTGAGGGGGCATGGAGGTGGCTTTAGCACCGCACATCATGCGACTACTTGCAGATTGCTGTAGCAGATCAGATTTTTGTGCTCCTAACTCCAATTTCAGACCTATCTTCTGGTCCTGGGCAGCCAGAGACCCTCTTTTTATGGCTGAGAGCATATCATGCAGGTGTCCTCTGCCTCAGTTTCCCMTTTTTGACTGCARGGTTATTTCCTCTATTTCCTTTTGCTCATATATATTTTTACCATGTATTTTTACCATGATTCCCAAGAGGGCCATTGGTCACCGCAGCACCCTGGCAAGTGGGGTGTTACATCTGTTTGCTCTGTTAGAGCAATGAAGAACAAGGAGCTGCCTTGGGATTTTGGTCACTGGTGCCTGTGTTGCTTTGCTTTTGCTCTYAAATGTCAATGCAACGTTTTGCCTGGGACAGCAGCAGCTGGAGATAGGGACAGTTTTGCACAGAGGATGRTTGCCCATCCGACCACAGCCGTCCTCAGGGTCAGGAGGGATGCTGATCTGCTTGCATGATCTCCTTGCTGCTCCTCACCATTGGTTTCAGCATCCCTGCATGTCTGCAGGGACAAAGCCAGCCCGGGGAGCACAGAATCCAAGGCAGGTGGGCCCTTCCTTCAGCTGCAGCCCTGGGATCAGGTGGCTGCACAAAGCCAGAGAGGTAATTTAGCAAAATAGAAGGGCAAATGGGAAAATCATTTATTTCTTCGGGCGTTCACTGGCATTTGCTCGTTTTCCCTCTGGGCTTGGGTTGCTCAGTGCGCTCCCGAGGTTTAAGCAAAGGTCAGCAGCTTGTTCAGGCACACTTAGTAATTACCTTGCCCTTGTTTTTCTCCACTATTTGCAGTTGTGCTCAGTGCAGGCGTGAGATTGCTCCAAGTTGAGGCCCCTTCTGTCTTTGACTAAAGGACTGCAAGGCTGGAACTGTTCTGGTAGATGAAACTAACCCTAACGCTGCCCTCCAGGTGCATTGGTGCTATGTTGGCACATGAAAAGCAGTGCGGTTTGTCTGCTGAGGCATGGGGAACGTAGGGGATTCTTGGGGGAGTTTAGATCACTTCAARAAACCACGTTCTTCAGTTTGCCTCTGAAGAGCTGCCTTCTCACAGCGGGTGCCTTTTCTAATGCAAGCTGGGAGGTGGGATCTTGGGTTTTATTTCTCGCGGTGTGTTAGTCGGCACTGGGGAGCTGTGCAGGCACTTCTGTGAAGAAACCAAACAGGTTTGTTTCAGTTTTCCCTTTCTGAAAGGGTTGGGAGAGGTGCTTCCTCTCTCCTCCTCCTGCCTCCCCTGTGCACAGTTACGGCAGTCTCTGACATTCAGGTGGGTAACTTTTGGAGGCATAAACTGAGTTTATTTTGTGTAATAGTAACTAGGAGGGCAAAGGTGCAGATTTAAGGAGTCATTGCTCRTTACGGGCCCCTTTCTGAGGGCTGCAGAGCCCTTTCTGAGGACTCCAGCAGACTTTGGGTCCGGTGCTCATGCCAGAAGAGGTGGTCCTGGTATTCCCGACCCAGGCACCAGCAGCAAAACCCTCTAACGTTCCCCTCGGAGCATCCTCTGTGTGCAAAGTAAACCCAGATGCAGGCTCCTGATTTCCTTAATGAGGTTGCTGTCCCTAGAGAAAATAAAATCCCTTCTTGTGTAAGAATGTTTTTGGAAAGAATGGAAATTAGTTCCTTTTTGTTTCAGTGGAAGTAACCATCAAAGAGTTGGTCTTTCCTGTAGTCTCTGTTAGTCTCAGGGACACTCACAAAAGAAAACAAGATATAAACCACAGAAACAGTATTTTTCATGTAAGCCTACATTTTGTAACTTGTCAGTTGTACACGGGGACTCTTTCCCCGCATTTTTCTGGGCAAGCTAGTGAATGTTTTACCGAGACATATTTGTAATCATTTTGGCTTTGTTTTATTAACTGGGAATCTGTGAAGAGCATCTGTTGCTCTGTGTCCACAGCATCRTGTCAGCCTCATTTGCTGAAGTGATGTGCTGGGCTTGAGAACAGCTTTGAAGCTGGCGAGAACCACAGTTAGGACAACTGCTCCAAGTGGAGTTATAATCCAGAGGGTATCTAGCTGTCTTGCTTTCCACTTGCCCTGTCCAAGAGGAGCTAAGGGAGRGGAGAAGAGGAATAGCCCCTGGAGACTGTGGTTTCCATTGCTCAGGCTTACATACATTTTCTTGTAGGTAAGAGCAGGGCAGAGGCCTGGGGCTTGCTCGCTTCATGGTTTTCATAGATGAAATACTCCTTTGGTACGAGGGACGGACACTTCTCCAGCAGAGCCATCTCCTCATTCCCTCTAGTTGATGCTGGAGGTACCACATGGGCACCCAGGATTTTAGACGGCCATCAGCAGCCCTGATTGTATCCTGTTTGTAGCCCAGAATTAGGTTCCTCTTCACAAATGTGCTCCATGTGTGTGACTGGAGATATCCTGAAGACCTATTTAATTTCCCTTGGATAAAGTTAGTACCAGCAAATACCGTGGTGACTACTTCACGAATGAACCTTTCTTTCTTTTTCTGAGCTTTATTTCAAATTAAATGCTTCTTTACAAGACTCTAGAGCATAAAGTGGGCCCCACAAATGTTGCTGCAGTGTAGAGCTCTTGATCTATTCAGATTTCTTCTTTGTGGAAAGGCAGTTTGATCCATCTCCCACCAGTTCCCGAATGCCTGWCATTTCAGGTAGCCAAGGCATTGGAAAAGTGTCTTTAGCAGTAAAAATCAGTGACCTGGCTGGGCGGAGATTACTGCCGTTATAGGGRCTTGAGATGGGCAAGTTAGCAAGGGTTAACAGATCAAAGAGGAGACAGTTACCTTGCAAAGAGGTCACTGGTGAAGTAGTGCAGAGAGGAAGACCACAGGACCCCGGAGCTAACACTTGGGCCAATGTAATACATGCTACAATGCAAAAGACTTTCACAGTTATTACTCTTAAGAAAAAAAAAAATCCTTCACTAACTTACTGGCAAATGGTKCTTTTATGACAATGACAGATTACAGACGTATTCTCCAGAATCCTGGAAAACGCTTAACTGGAAGAGGAAAAATGCYGCGGTTAATTACTTTAGCATGTTCATGTCTATTTAGGAACTCAGAGTCCCAGGGAATCAGTTCTAGGACCTGGGCTATCCACAGCGCTCCAAAACACAGTCCAGCTGCAACCCTGGCCTTGGCAGCAGCAGGTGCTGCCCGGGAGAAGGAGCTGGGAAGCAGCATGGGCTGCCCCATGGATGGAGCTGCTGGACACTCATGGAGGCAACGGGAGGAGGAAAGGCCATCAGCTGCTCTCCAAAGGCCCAAGTGCTCCTGAGCATGTGTGCAGTTTGCATCCCTTCTGGAAAAGGACAGAGAGGAATTAGAAAAGAAACAGAGGCATAAAATGAGTTTTTGCACCAGGGGAGAGTAGGCAGAGTAGTATTCTTCAGCTCCAAAAGGGATGTCAGTTGGTGGAGAAGATAAAGGTCTGTAAAATCACCCGAGGAGGTGGGGAAGGTGATGGGAGAGCAATCGTTCATTGTTCCTTACAGCAGAAGTGCTAAGGGAAATCAAAGGAAGTTTATCGGGCAGTAGATTTGAAGTAAGCAAGAATACTTTGCTCRTACAACAAGTAGAAGTTGTTGAACTAATTTATTCTATACCTGCTGGAGGAGTAGAGGGTAGCAAGAATGCAAGAAGACAGGTTTCTTAAGGGTTATTMAAAACAAAACAGAAAGACTGTGGATATAACTTCTGGATGTGGAATTGTCTAAGCTATAATGGCAGTACCTGCCCCATTTTATGTCATAACCCTAAATATTTGGACCTGCACACTACCAGAGGAAAGATGGAGCTAGGTGAGCCCATGAGATAGGTCTAACTAGATCTGGCCCATCATATCCTTCCTGTGTTCTCATGTACACATGGGTTATGGTATTCCAAAACACACTCTTGTGTGTCTTTGCRTTTGACTGTATAATGGCCTGCCATAAGAATTGCAGCCAGACAGGTGATGGTTCTCACTTTCCAACTGCTTGTGGGTGAAATAACAGGACAGGTAGAGTTTCCTGAGACCAGTTGTCTTACCCAGAGCTAGATAAGGGCCCCGAGTCTAGAGCTGGGAGCTTTGTTGCAGTGACTCCGTGATACAATAGGCCATTTTTCTGTCAGGATTATTTAATGTTTTTAGCAAGCTTGCTACTAAATTTTAGTAGCTGTAGCTCTTTTGTATTTTGGTATTTTCTTCTTCAAAGTTTGCTATAAATCTGTCTCCTGCCTTTGATTTCACAGGCTCCCCGAATGGGGAGGCACAGGGGGCCCAGCTGCAACACAGCGTGTTTTTGGTGTGTAATACACCKAAATTGGTGTGCAATACACAATTGGTGTGTAATTGGTGTATTACCTGCCTTTCCTACCACCACACGTCCCAAGTAATGCTGGAAAAAGAACCTGCTAACTCAGTTACTCTGGGCTCAGCGTGGAGACTTGCAGAAGCTCCCCGTGGAGGGTGGTCGCACTGTGGAGCTGTGCTCCCCGGGGGGACATTCCCAAAGTTTCCCCCTTCCACCTGGGATCCTTGCTTCTCTTCTGAACAGCTTTTGGCAGGGGCTGGACACAAGCAGGACCCACAGCCTCTGTCCTACCAAGCGCAGTAACTCACTCTCTTGCTCTTGTAGGGATCTCCATGCCCATTCCGGTCATCGGTCTGCAGGACGACTCCAGGGTGTTTGTGAACGGGACGTGCGTCCTCAACGACGAGAACTTCGTGCTCGTCGGCTCCTTTGTGGCGTTCTTCATCCCCCTCATCATCATGGTGATCACGTATTGCCTCACGGTGCAGGTGCTGCAGCGCCAGGCCACGGTGTTCATGTGCGGCGAGGTGCCCAAGCAGCGCCGGAGCAGCGTGAACTGCCTCAAGAAAGAAAACAACGCCGAGAACATTTCCATGCTTCACAATCACGAGGGGGCATCGCACTTGAACTCTCCGGTAAACAAGGAAGCGGTGCTTTTCCGCAAGGGAACTATGCAGTCCATCAACAACGAGCGGAGAGCCTCCAAGGTCTTGGGCATCGTCTTCTTTTTGTTCCTCATCATGTGGTGCCCGTTCTTCATCACCAACATCATGTCCGTCCTTTGCAAGGAGGCATGTGACAAAGGGCTCCTGAGCGAACTCCTGGACGTGTTCGTTTGGGTCGGGTACGTTTGCTCTGGGATCAATCCCCTTGTATACACACTCTTCAATAAAACCTATCGCAGGGCTTTTTCCAATTATATCCGCTGCCAATACAAGACCGGTAAAAAATCGGCGGTGCGACAGAATCAGTGTCTGAATGTTGCTTCCACAGCGTTATATGGGAAAGATCTGACTTTAACGAGTTACCGAAACGGCAACGAACTCAACAGCATGGAACTAGACGAAGTTGAGGGTCTACAAATGCAACCGGGGACTTCAGAGCTCTCCATAAACAGCTGTAACGTTGTAAGCGAGAGAGTGAGCTGTGTATAAAGAGGGCTCATTTCAAAGTCTTTTGCTACGGTGTGCCTGTAGCCCAAATATATTGTGTAAAAATGTAAGAGTTGGTCAAAGGACTATGTAAATACTGCATTCTGAACAAAACTTTTTTTTTAAAAGAAAAAAAGAGGTGTCTTTCCAGTCCAGTACTTAAAAATCATATATATTAATATACTGCAGTGAAGTTTAAGGGTCTATATTTACTGTTAATACTAGATCAGAAATATTAGTTACTTTGCATATGTCATGGACAAACTGTTTGAATTCTTCTTCCAATGCATGAACAAAAGATGCTGAATATTTATCTCAGGTGGCATTTGCTGGAGTCCAGAATGGCGCGTTAATAGTTATATATCAAATACATGCTACTAGACTTGGTCAATATAACTTTTTTTTTTTTTTTTTCTCCAGTTGACAGTAAATATATACTTTAAATCCTCCCCCCGATTTGTGCAGTGTAGCGACGGTGCGGAGTCCTGGCAGGGAGGCATCACCGCAGCGTTGCAGTCACTTGGCCAGACGTGTTGCATTGCAGGTACAGCTCGCTGGCATCCTGGAGCCAGCTGGTCCCCGGCCTCCAGGGACCTGTCTTAAGCTTTAGTTCCTTCCTCAGCCCTGCTAGACTTCTGTTTCCCTCTGGCTCCGTTAGAAAGGTAGGGAATGCTTCGTTGTCTTGGCTCCATCCCGTGTACTCTTGGGGGGAAGACAGAGATTGAGACCACTCTATGGTATCCAGCTGAGGTTTTTTTTTTAAGGGAATCATCCCAGATGTGTGACAAGCTCCCGCTTCATCCCAAAGATGAGCGTGGGTACCAGGACACTCACATTTTGCGGCTGTCATCAGCTCAGAGCAGGCGACTGGTGGCCATCTCTTGTGGCATGACGAACCGTTTTGATCAGTTTTTTCTTATTTTACTCAGGGAAGAGCTTTTGGGCTTTCYAAGAGCTCTTGTCTTCTCGCTCCTCACATCTCTTTGCTGCTTGGCRTGGTTTGCATTTGCTTTTCTTTTCCCCACCCCCTCAAAAATCTTGGGATTTGCAGTTTTAAAATTCTGTCAATTAAATGCTGCTTTTGGAGCAGTGTTGATGTAAGGGTGCAAGCGGATAAAGGATGAGGTGGTAGTCGCTTGCTGGTGTCATGGTCCAGAAACAACTATGGTCAGGGCTGGAAGCACGCGAGGAATTAAGACCCTCATTAACTAATCCTCAAATGTAACTCAGTTGCATTTGGCGTCACCAACAGCARGTCCTCAGAACAGAAAAGCCTGATGTGCAAGTTGTGTTTTATTAACATGACCCCTCGTGCTCTAAGTTTGTTGTGTTCATCACACCCAMATTGACTTGCAGGGGAAACAGAAAATTCAGCTTGTGCTTTAGCCTACTGTTGGGCCCTTATCTTGCTGCGTAGAGGGAACCCACTGCCAAAATATGGTGTGGGGATGCTTCCAGCTGAGAGCCTGAAGGTCATGGTCCTCTTGATCTATTGAGGTCCTCTTGAACTATTGCAGTACCAAAAAATCAGAAAGGTTTTTTTTTTTTTGGCCTTGGGTGACTTCATAGCACGTCTTTTACAAACATGTATATGTGTGTGTGTATATATATGTGTGCGTGTGTACATATATATACATATATATACATATCTATATATTTAAAAGCCAACCCCAGACTTTGAAAGCCTTTAGCAATAAGTTGAATTGCAGGGAGCAGGAGCAGGGGCTTGTTGCTTATCTGGCAGTAAGCTGAGCTGCTCCTGCAGGAGCAGGACTGGCATCAGGCGTGAGTAGCTCCTTTGCCACAGCGGGCTCCAAGCTGCCACGTCCACCCAACGGCATCCTCCTTGCCTGGGAGCTTCCATGCCTCGCTCCTGCCAGTCCTGATCTATGGGCAAAACGGGAACCTGCTCCGTAGGGCTGTAAATAACAAGATCTAAAGAACAAACTTGCCAAATTTTTATATTTTTTTTTCTTTTTAAATATTCAGCGCCGCAATTGTAAATCGGGTGAGTGTTTGTGCTCGGCTGGCCCCGTTCTGGTGCGCGTTGCCTGTTGCGAGGAGGAGCCGAGGGGACCGCGCCGGAGCGCCTGCGTTCCCCCTGCCAGCGGACCAGGACCTTTCTGTGAATGGTTGAGTGCTGTCACCTGCCCGGCCTCCTCTGGGTCGTTCACATCAGGGTTTTGTGATGCTGCTATTAATTTATTAAAGAAAGTTTGTTGGTTTAATCACTCCTACTTAATTTTTTTTTTCACGGTCCGCTGCAAAATAAGCAAACGAACGTGCCCTCCCTTTCCTCCATCTGTCCCTGATCAAAGTGTGTCCTGACCAAAGGGCAAAAAAACCAACAAAAATTTGAATATGTAACTTTCATTTCTCTTTCTGCTCTTGCAATGTAGTCCACTGTTGCTTAAGCCCCTGAAATTGGTGCCAGCAGATATCCCTAGACCCCCAACCCCAAAGCTTGGTAAATACAAAGCAAGTGATAAACTCTTCCACCTTTTCCCCTGGAATATCTCTCAAATATGGCATTTTTAATAAATGTCTCAATGTAAGAATCTGACTTAGTTCTGTGCACCTTAAGCAAAGCCAACTTGTGCTTGCAGCAGCTTTGTATCTGCTCTTTTGTGCTGGGGAAGCTGGTTGTGCCGTTCGTGCCCTGCTGTGTTCAGGCTAGGAAGTGTGAGAAGATGTTTCAGGTCAGGAGCACCCTGGTTTACACCATTGGGGTGCAAGGCTGGCCCTGTCTGTGGGGACAATGCTTGGCAAGGAGCCTTGGGACCATGACTGGTTGACAAGGCTTCCCATTGCTACAACTTGGGACATAGCAGCAGCTTTTATCTGAGTGGGAATTTAAGGATGCTAATGTGTATGTGGGAGTAGCTGGTGTGAACGATGTTGTTATCTTGGTCTTTTTGGTCTCCAGGAAAATACTGGCATCAGGAAAAAAAAAAAGCATGCCAGAAATAAACTAAGAATGAGAAGCAGGTTTCTAGCAAGTGACTGTTGCAGGTCTGGAATGGCACTTTCTGATGGAGCAGGGGCAAAAGGGACAGAAAAGCCTGCTGGATGCTCCTGCATTTAGGAAGGGGTGCATGCCATAGTGGTGCCATGGGAGGACTGCTATGTCCTGCACCAGGCAAAGCGTGGGGTGATGAGACGTTGTCTGCATGGTGCCACCCAGACCTCCGTGATGACCCATCCCAGAGCATGGGAGGAATGAACATCTTGAAGCAAGGATGATATTTTTGGGCTATGGTCCTTCCTGGTCCTAGGCAAGTGGAGAAAGAGGCCACAGCTTGGGAAGAACAAGCAGGTGAGAGCCCCAGGTCAATGTGTGTCCTACCAGGAGGATGAGCATGGTTGAGGGATCACAGAGGCTGCACGATCCCAGCCCGAGCCAGGAGTAAAGTGCATGAAGCAATWGCTCTTTCGCATTCTCCAAAGCCTCCAGAATGACTCTCAAACACGTGAGTAACTTGTATTTACCCACAAGAGCACRTCTGCACACGTGGGGTATTGTTGGCCCGGCCTTGGTCTGCTCTGGAGAGCTGCAGCGCTGAGGCCACGTCCTGCTGGTGCAGCTCAGAAAATGCTGCTGGGTGGCTTTCAGTGGCCCTGTGCTTGCACTGCCCGCCTTTGCTTGGGTCCCTGCTTGCAACTGAGAGCTCCAGGCTTTGGTTTTAGTTAAATAACTCGTGCTGCTGGCCTCTTGCTGCTCTTGGAAATGGGCTCAGCTGAACCTGGCAGGCAGCAGGGTTATTGTCTCCTCAGCCTCCGCGTCTCTAAATAAATTGGCAGCACGGCCAAGAACTTCTGGATAGCCAAGACGCAATGAGAGCCCCAAGGCTTAGAATATGTGTCCAGTTCAGCAGTTATGAGCTCAAACATSATCAGATAATAGGCCAGGGGAAGCCTCTGAGGGACTTTGTGCTGCCCCGCTGGGGTAACAGGCTTGAATGGCAGAAACAAGGCAGGAAAATGTCCTTCTCTGGGGCTCCTGGTGTCCTGATCAGTCCCTTGTTTCCGTGTAACAAGCTAAAACCCATCTGTTTTAAAGCATGAATCACCAGAATGCCCAGGAGTACAAATGTGCAACTGCTCTCTCTGAGCAGGTTGAGAGCTGCTTCCAACTCCATGATASCACAGAGCCTTACACAAACTTAGTGATAATTTAGCTGCTATCATCATGTACGTCTTTATCCCCCGAGCAGAAGACCTGGAGGTTCCTTGGAACAACCTGGGAGTGAACACAAGGTGAATCATGCAAGGACCACTTGGACCTTGTGTGAGTGCAAGGGATGTTTTGGGCGCTGGGAGGCAGGGCGAGAACCTGTGATTCTTGGCTCCATTTCCTCCCTTCCATGTGAATTTTACATGGCGGAGAAGTGCATTTTGCACGAGCAGGAGGCAGATCTGCAGCAAACACCACCTTGCATCTCCTGCCACCACGGCCACGAGGCTGGGACAGGGTAGGTGCTTACAGTGACTTTGCTTTCACTCCGAGCTTTTGGCATCTCCAGTTTATCTGGCATATGTTTGACTGTGACCTTTCTTTCTACGCGCAGGCGGATGCAGAGCTCCCACTCTGCTCCTGGGCTATTCCTGGTGCTGGAGGACGGATGTGTTCATGGAATTCAGCCTTRAAACACAGACCTTTCCCAGGAAACTTGTGGTGCAATTTGGTATGTATGTTCTCACCACCACTGTRTGAATCCCAGAGCTTTTAGGGCAGAAAGATATCTGGGTAAGGGAATTCTATTAAAGGAAACTGTTCTGTGCTATGTGAAAAAAAAAAAAAAAAAGTATTTATTACTTGTTTTTTTTTTTCCTAAATGCAAATGCATCCTGTCAGATGCAGAGGCCTTCATGAGGTGGAACACCCAAGCACACCAAAGGAGTCACATGCCTCTACCACCCACATGCACGGCTTCCCAGGCAAAAAAAAAAAAAAAAAAAAATTCTCAGCAGGATTGAAAAATCTATTTTGCAGATGGCCACTGATGGGCCGGACTGGGGGGGCCGGGCTGCAGCTCTGGCTGGGCTGGGACCTCGGGCACCTTCCAGCAGCATCAGGAGGCTGCTGCCCGGCTCAGCGCTGCACAAGGCGGCGATGCTGCCTGGCCGTGGGAGCCGGCGTGTGGAGGCGTCCGGATTGCATCCGAATCCATCCGCAATCCGGCGGATTTTGACACTTGCGCTTTGCAGAGCTGGTTGAGCTGTTCCAAGCAGGCTTGTTAAGCACAGGCATCGCCGGGCTTGTTTGCTCCGCAGCTCTGAGAGCGGCGGATCCTCCGGAAAAAATCTCCTTTTTCYGGAGAAAGCCGGGGTTGTGCACAGGCATAGGGAGCTTGGCAGAGCTCTGCTGCCCGGGAGGTGAGCGGCAAAGCTGCTGCAGCCAGGAGCTTTCTCACTGCACAAGCATTAGCTATTGCTATTCCACTTTGGGAAGCGGAAAGCAGCAGGGCTGGGGACTTCCCAACTTATCAGGGATAAGGTTCCCACCTTATCAGGGATACCTGATCAGGCAGCATCCCGAGAAGGACCTGCCCGTGCCTGGTCCGGCTCTCAGGCTGGGTTTCACAGAGGCCCCGGCTCTGTGCTGGGCTCTGCAGTGACACCAGGAGCTGTGCATGGTGGCACCTCATCAGTGCCAAGCCTCTGTGGTGGCTCCAGATGGGCACTGGGTTCTGTGGTGGCACTGGATGAGCCCCGGGCTCTGCAGTGACACTGGACCAGCACGAGGCTCTGTGGTGACACCAGGACCCATGCTGGGCTCTGCAGTGACACCGGGCAAAGCCAAACCCAGGCGAAGCCAGGCAGGGGCTGGCGCAATAAGAGCAGAGCGTGCGAGTGATGCCTTTGAAAGAGCTTTACTGAAAATAATAATTATGGACTACAGCAACTGGATTCAAGCACTACGCTGCAGAGTACAGCGTGAAGGCAGGAGGGAGCTAGGACCATTCTGTGCGTTCAGTGGGAGCCTCGTGCTGAAGTCGTGGTGGAGGCTGGGGTGTGAGGAAGCAGAGGTGGCCATGCACGAGGACGGGGAGCTGCCCGGGCACCCGTGCAGGGCTGTCGGGGTTCACGAAGCCTTTCCTCTCCTCGGTACACGCGCAGAGCCGAGCAYGTGTAAGGAGAAATCCTTAATTTATCCCTTAGTTACTAGGCAGGTTTCTAGGCTTGCTTCAGCTTGAGTTTTATATTTCCCAGTTACGGAAATAGCACTGATCTTTTCTGGGGCGAGCTGTGGTGCTGGAGGTGCAACGTCGTTCCCTTGCCRCCTGCCCCTTCTCTTTCTGTCTTCTTCTCTTCTCATTTCTTTTGGGACAAAAGTAGGCTAGAAGCATCGACCTGGCTCATAGAGCAGTCCCTAAAGAGCACTCCAGCAGGGTCTTGGCTCCCTTCTCCTCCTGTGGGCAACTCTTTTGGATTTTAACCATTATTATCAATGCAATAACCATTGCTCCTGCTGCCAGGCCTGAAGCCCCATTGCCCAAATGCTCCACAGTCCTGGATGCTCCACACTTCTGGACGCGCCCATTCCCATGGTCGTCCCAGCACCAGAAGGACCTCAGCGGCAGCCCAGCAGCCACGTGCTGATCCGGAACGTGCTCCAGCCTTGTCCCAGTCTGTCCCCTCACTCACAGGTTCCTTCACCATCCCCGTGAGCCCAGTGCATGGGATCCCTCCATGGATCCATCCTGCTGCTTTTGAGGAGTTAAACACGGTCGTGCATTGAGCCACTCTTTGCAGCTGTAGAGCCCCAAGAAGCAGCAGAGAGCACGGACCAAGGTTAGGTCTCTTCAAAATAACAATGACTGGGTAATTCCCTTCATCTCCAGGCTGCTTTTCCCGGGGCTTTCCTGCTTTGTCTGCTCCCTGAATAGTGTTGGGTTGCTTCATGTTGGGCAGGGAGCAGCGGATGGTGACTGAACAGCTCTGCAGTTGGACGCACAAGACGTCACTCGCCGCTGTTTGCCGACAGATCCTGTTAATTTTGCACTTGTGATTGCTACAGGCTTTATTTTCTTTCTGAACTTCCCCCATTCACTAGAAATTCCCATCTGGGAGTAAATGCTCCCACAAGAAAATGTGTTCTCTAGCTTGGTCAAAGGAAATGAAAGCACAGTAAAAACACGTGTTGGTTCATTTTGCTTTTTTAACAGATGAGTCCAGAACTGTGCTTGGTGGATAGTGGCTCATCTGGACTTCACCCAGCTGGGGTGGTCATATACATATATAAATATATACACACACACACATATATATGGAATATATATACGGAATGTGTGTGTATATATATATATATATTTGGAAAAATATATATATATATGGAATGTGTGTGTATGTGTATGCAGATATATATACGAAATGTAGGGAAGTGGAAATGCATGTGTGGAATGTATGTGTGGAAATAAGGGAAAGATTCCTTAGAAGCCTATAAGCAATTCCATTACCTCAATACATAGTGTCGAGCACCATCCAGGATACTTTGCTGGGGTCCGGGACCTGTGCTCCCTTCCTGGAGAAGTTTCCATACTTGCCTTTGCCAGAGTAACTCTTTGCTTCTCCTTTTAACTGTGTGCCACTTGTGGTAGCTGCAACTAGGGCTTTTCACAGCAAAGTTTTCCCTCGAGGCTTCCCGTGTGAGCTTTGCAAAAGGCACGGTGAGGAAATAAATACCTGGAGCTCAAGGGCAGCAGTTAAATACTGTGAGCAGCCTGAGCTGGGGAAGAAGTGGTGAGAGGAGAGGGGCACCGTGGCACCATGCAGTGCTATGTGTGGGGCATTGCCCTTCGTAAGTCTCACATGGAAAATGAAAAATACCCCCATGGCAGAGGGGTGTCTGTTCATCGCAGTCCCCACTGCCTCCTTTTTCTCCCTTGTCCCATTATCGGAAGCAGTTTGCTGCAGAATCAGCTTAGAAACTCTTCCTGGGTCTCTTGTGGGCTTGAAATCCAGCACCAACCTTGTAAACAGCAAGTAGGAAAGGCCCAAAGGGACGTGAGACAGCTCAGGGCTCCCTGGCTCTCCTCGGGGGCATCTTCCAAGAGCAGTCCGTGCAACTGGAGCGGTGCGGGCGTCCTGGAGCGGGGTTAGCATCCCACGGGCGCCGGTAGCTGCTTTCCTGCTGGGGTTCTGCACGGGACACGGGTTGTTATTCCCAGCACCGGGAGGGCTGGTGGCCCCCATGACTCCCCACACACCCCGTGATGAAGCRGGAGGAGGCATTTGCTTTCCCTGGGCTTCTTGCCAGCGTCTACACTTCAATTTTATGAACAAACACGTTTGAAAGGCAGACACAAAACACAAGTGTGGAAGTGTGTGGCTGCAGCCACCTACCTACCAAAAATGCATYAATTCCTCTCTTACAAGAGCATTGAATCATTTCTAGAGCCAATGCTCCCTCACGGTGATGCCTTAATGAACATGAAGTCTACCCCCATGCTCATCCTCTGCGGTCTTACTATAGAGTAAGGAGAAGATAATAGTCCCTGTAGCAGGAGATGAGCTCTAACTGATCCTTCTGACCTRAAGGAAATGTTGTCAGTGCCCATAACTTGGATATGGGGCAAATTCCTCCCCAGCTTCTTCCCCCTGGGCAAAGTGACATGGAATGAATGCAATGGAAGGGTGGGGAGAAGGAGCCCCAGCCCAGGAGAACTGCATTGCTTCAACACAAGCAGGACAGAACAGTGTAGGCTGCTGTCTAGCATTGAGTCYTGGGGTCTCTATTACTGTATTTGTCCCAGCTGTGTCACTTGGTGCCCAGCTGGATGCTGATGCCCCTGTTGGGAGGCTCGCTGTGGGTGCAGCCTGTCCCAGTTCTTACCTTTTCCTGCACTGGCCAATCAACATCAACATGATGAGGCTACATGAGAAGCTCAGAATGACTGGGATGAGGATAAAGAGCCGCTTGTCCTCTTTTCTGGAGGCTGTGGGGAGAAACGACAGCGATTAAGGCAATGGCAGTTGGCACAACAGGTCCTGTTACCTCTCTGAGAGCAAAGTCTATGTGTTCAAGCTGCTATCCTCCAGCAGAGCATTTATCTGCAGCCACCTCTATGCAACCATCTTCTGGTGACAGGGCCACGGCACGCTGGGGCTGCCCTGAAGGAGTCCAGGCTTYGTGAAGTGTCAGTGCTTGTTTAGGAGTTAAGGCATGGTCCTTCTGCTCAGTTGGTCCCTATTTCTCYTAAAATCAGCCCTTGTTTCAGCAGAGGCAGCTGAATCCTCCTGGAAGCCCTGGSTAGATGGAGAAGGGGCCCTAAGGGCACTTTCTTTCTTGCTGGTGAGGAAAGGTTTCTATGTTGGGTCTCGTTTGAGCAGTGCCATGGGGGCACAAAGCCGAAAGTGCAACTGTGCTGGATCACACTGAGGGTGACAAGACCACGATACCATCCCTGGCACCGGACACCAGCAGATCTCCACTGCAACCACCAGCACCATGTCCCAACCCGGCTTCATGAGCGACACAGAAGCACCACCGCTTGCTTTGGGTTCCATACCCGAGAAACACTCCTGTGTCCATTCGCTCCAGAAGCCCTGGTCGGCGCAGAAGATGTTTGTTCTTCCCCTGACTCGGACGCACGAAACGTGGCTTTGGTTTCCTTTGGGAATGGTGAAGGCYGTCTCCATTTGCGTTGCCACAGACTGAGAGGCAAAACAACACAGAAAGCAAAGGTCAAGGAATTACATCCCACAGCCAGTAGCTCTCTGGCATGGGCTGGCGTTCCCGGACGCATTGCCCAGGCTCTGCGAGCGCTTGCGTTGTGGTTTGGCTCTTTGAAGGGATTTCACAATAGCTTTGGGCCAAGCAGTGCAAGCAAGATGACCGTGGACATTATGCTACTGAAAATGTATACGTTCAGAGGTCCCCACCATGCATGTTGCTCTTTATGTGTGCTAATGGAATCCTTCATGAGGCTGGTTAATAGAGCCATATCGCTRTTCCATCTCCATGTGAGGAGGAACTTCTTCACTGTGAGGGTGACAGAGCCCTGGCACAGGCTGCCCAGGGAGGCTAGGGAGGCTTCTTCTCTGGAGGTCTCCAAACCCACCTGGATGCAACCAGGTGCCCTGTGCTCTGGGTGTCCCTGCTGGAGCAGGGGCTGGACTTCATGATCTCTAGAGGTCCCTTCCAACCTTAACCATTCTGTGATTCTGTGATATCTAGACTAGGGCAGAAAACGCTCTCCTGGGGTCCCTACAATTAATTAATTTTTGCCGTTTTTGCTCTCAGGACTGCAGCTGAAGGATGCAGCAGGAAGCAAGGCAGGAGCACATGTGAGATGGCGGTGGGACAGGGATTTCCCCCACGCGCATCCTCCATCCCCTCTCCCCATCCCGGCCACCAGGCAGGACCTGCCAGCCCCTTCCCCTCCCCGAGCCCCTCTCGTACCTCCCAGGCATCCGCGCTGTCCCCCGGCTCTGCCGCCAGCTGCAGCTCGTACTCCAGGCACTGGGACGGCGTCTCCCCTCCCGGCGGGCTCCAGGTCACCTGCAGCTCCTCCGCGCCGGACACGGACACCACCAGCCCCTCCGGAGGCGACGGCTTCGCTGGGGGGCAAAACGAGCCCAATGGGGAAGGACAGGAGCGGATTCGGTTCATCAACCGCATCCTCCTCACACACGGGTCTCGCTCTCGGATGAGCTTGCTCCGGGTTCTTACCTAGATTCTGGAGGCGAACGGTGACGTACAGAGGTCTCAGCTGCGTCGCTGAGGACGAGCCATTGACACAAATGGTCAGGTCCTTGTATTCAGCCTGGCTYAGGTTTTGCAACGTGCAGCCGATGTTGATGCCGTGGTCCTGAATGTAGTGATCACACTGCTCGGCATGGTCCAGGCCCTCGTACCTGCAGGTGTGTTAGGAAAATAGCAGAGAAAAAAAGAATGAAAACTTAAATAACTAACTACAGCAGTAATTTGCAATATAGCCTTTTTCCCCCCCCCTTTTTCTGGGTTTTTTTTTTTCAGAATGGTTGAGTTGGAATGACCGAACCTAAACCACGGATATCTCCTACATCCTACCACACTTGAGTTTGGAAGTGACCCTAAAACACATCATGTGAGACATCTTGTCACCTGGAGGCCTGTTGTGGATGSAGGTGGGGATACAGAGGTGGGAGGGGGAAAATAAGAAAAAAAAGGGGRAAAAATAAAAAAGAATAGTGTGTGTTCATGGCTTGTGAGGTTGCTTTACAGGTTGGGCCAGGTGTGGGGCATATGAGGACTCTGGTGCTGACTTGAACCCAGAGCCTCTCGCTCCTTCAGGCCTCACCCCTGCGCTCTGGATGGGGATGCAGAGTATGCATTGCACACATGCATTGCACACAGGCATTGCACACACTTGCATCACACACACATGCATTGCACACAGGCATTGCACACACATGCATCGCACACATGCATTGCACACACATGCATTGCACACAGGCATTGCACATATGCATCGCACACAGGCATTGCACATATGCATCGCACACATATGGATTGCACACACATGCATCACATGCATACCAGCCCCAGTCCACAAAAGTGTTATTTTCCATTGCCTCTTCCATTGCAACCCTGCAGCAGGGTTGCATCCAGCAACCTGGATCGGCTCCAGCAGGACACGATGCACAGGAAAACACTGCGTGTCGGGAAGTTGCAGAAACTTCTGGGATCAAAGAGACTCTGTGGCTGCCTTCCCTCCCACTCCTGTTATACAACAGGCTCTCCATCCAAACTCCTGCTTCCATTACAGGTGCTTAAATAAGAGAGTCTGTTTTATTTGTTTGTTTAGTTTTCCAGGTCTGATTCATGAATTTCCATGGTTTTCTTCAAAGAGACCTTTGTTATTTATTAACTTTTTCAAGCAGTGTTGCTGCTTTGTGCAGTATTTCCAAGAGTGACATGGAAGCAATTTTTAGATCGCAGCCAGGGTTCTGCCTACAGGCTGCCTGTGGGCAGCAAAGTCAAGTCACCCCCCCCCCTTGCCCTATTGCTACAAATGCAGCATTTGCTTTGGCCAAAAAATGCAGAAATCGGGCTCTTTCTTGAAGAAGGAATCAAAAAGTTAAGCAGCAGCATAGCAGGAGCAATAGGGAAGTACATCGTATTCCTGCACTTGGGTAGCACATGCCAAGGTGGCCACCTTGATGGCCCGGTGACCCAAGGGGCAGCCAAAATGCTCGGGGTATCTCCAGCAAAGGCCCAAGCCATTTTTTTCCCCCCCCATTTCGTTGGGACCTACCAGTAATAGAGGCCGTATCGCACCCCGCGGGGCGCCGCGAGCCCCGGCTGCCACGTGCACCGCAGGTATTGCCAGTCGTGGTAGATGCAGCGGAAATCCTGAACTTCCGACTCCACTTTGCCTGTCAAATGGGAAAGAGGTGCTATTTAGCAAGGTGCTACTCAGGCTGAGCCAAAAAAAAGAAGAAAAAAAAGTCGTGTTTTTACATCTTTGAGCAATTGTGCATTGCAGTTGGAAGAGAAAAAAGGCCAGTTACTATTATAGTAGCATTATATCTATATTATAGTAGCATTATATCTATAGTATCGTAGTATATATCTATATTATATAGATAATAAAATAGTTATTTGGCCCCAGGGCTCTATCTGGGCATCCCAGTGGCATCCAGAGAGGCGCAGGACACGAAGCAGTGAGGAAGGAGGAGCAGCAGGAGACCCGGCTGCCACGTTGGCTTCTCTCCTAGCGCAATTCCCGTGGTTCCCAAGCTGCAGGTGACAGCGGCCCGGGCAGGGGCTCCTGGCCACGCTCACCTTGCAGCGGCACCTGGAACGTGGCCTCGATCCACTCGCTTTGGACCTCCACRTGGTCGGTGCACCGGCCCTCGAGCAGCGTCTGCACCTTCGCTTCGGCCGTCCTGCTGAGGTCAAAGCCAACTCTGAATTTTAGTTTCCTAGTAAAAATCACCTGGTTGAGAGACAGACTTTATAAGCACCTCTTTTGCTGCTAAGTGCTGCACACTTTGCAAGCAGAGCTGCTGCTCGGGCTGCTCTTGGGCTCGRCTGGTGCTTTAGGGCTGAGTTTCCTCGCGGGTCTACCCTGCTTCTCCTGCCCACGGTGCTTCCAGCTGTGTTGGAAGGTCAGTGTCCTGCGAGGTGCCAAGTGGGTCCCTTCGGGCAYGTCCCATCATTGGCAACCAGCAAAGAGTGCGGAAGTCACTGGGTACCCATTAGACCAGGGGAATTTTCCCCCCAAAATGCCTTCATCACCTTCAGGTGCCACCACCCAYGAGGACAGCAGAGCAGGCAGTGGCTTGGGGACATCCCCAGCACCCCGGAGCACCCGGACGGTGCCAGTAACAACACGGGGCCTCTCGGCACCGAGGGAATGGGAAGCAGGAGGATGTGCAAAAGCACCGGGCGCGCAGGGGACGGGGGACACACGGGATGGCACGAGTGTCACCCGGAGCTGTGCTTTGTGCCAGTGGGGATCCCAGCCAGCAGGTATGGCACACATCTTTGAGGTGTGTGTAAATATATATATATATATATATATATATATATATATGAGGTGTATATATATATTTATATGTGTGTATATATATATAATATATATAAGACTAAATACAAATATAAATTTATACATGCATACAGTGCAGTTTGTGCCCTGTCCCAGCACACAGGAACACACCCAAGCCAGGGATTTCGGCCGGCAGCCCTTGCTCGTGTTTCCCCATGTCTTTCTTGCTTTATTTTTCCTTTTAAAAACAACTCTTCTTTGTAACTTCAGCTGGGGCCAAAGTTTTGGCAAGGCACGAGGGCTGATTTTCTTCTGCCTTTCAGGTCTGCCTTGCATGAGTCACTTTCATATCTAGTGTTCAGGGAATTTTGCCTTGTTAATATTGGCTTTTATTTTTTGCCTGCTGCTKCTTGGCTGGTTAAGTCGGTTCTTGGCCTCCCCGTCCTGAACAAGCAGGGGCTCCAGCCCAACCCCATCGCAGCTTCCAGCGCCTACGGGCTCAGCAAGGGGCTGAGATGGATGATGTTATTGCAGAGATAGATAATGTTATTGCAGAGATGAGCTAGACATCTAAAATCCATAAGCAAATGGGAATTAAAAGCACCCTCCTGGATCCCGGGACTGTTAGGTCATTAGGATAATTAATGAAACCTATGCAAGGGGAGAACRGGCACGTTCAGGGCGGTTTCAACCTCACCTTCCAGTCCCTGTCGCCTGCGTTGCGGTACTCAAACTTGTACCTGAGCGTGCACTCGTTGAAGGGCTGTGCGTGGAACGGCGGCTCCCACTCCACATCCAGGGAGCCCAAGAGCCCCGGGTCCGAAATCCGCAGGGCTCGGGGGGGAGCAACTGGAGGGAGAACAAGGCAGGGGCTTAAAACAGATGTTGACGTAAGGACAACAAACACAGAAATAACCCGAAATTTCATCATCGGGCAAATGCAGCTGCTGGGGAGGGATTTGGTTCCAGCCATGAACATTTAATAGCACCTTGTGCAGCAGATGTGAGCAGGATCTCCGGCAAGCTCCAGCAAGCCCAAATCCTGCCAAGACGCCTAGGATCAGCCCCCGTGCAGCTAACGAAGCGCCGGGAGAGCCACCAGTTCATTATTTTGCAATGCAAAACTGCTCTCCTGAAATGACCCTGCATGGCCTCGCTTTTATCTAGGGGCATTTACCCACACGTGCCCCTGCAGACCTGGCCGTGGCGCTTGGGACAGGCTTGCCCRGCAGAACACATCATGCAGCAGCAGGGATGTATAGCTGGGGCTATAGCCRTGCCTCACCCCCATTGTGCTTTGACTATTGTTTTCAAGAATATTAGAGGTTTATGAGAAAGAAGACAAAAAGAAAAAAATGCAGAAGCAGAGAAGCAAAAAGTTGGAACCGAGTTATTCTTATTTTGGRCAACTTCTATCAACTGTAAAAAATGTGCCTTTATAGACAGCCTGGCTTTTATTAAAATTGTAAGATGCTGCCATATGTTAATAAAGCGGAGTTTCTTTTGGACGGTTTTCTTGCTAAGATGATGATATACTCCTTAAAAGCTCATCTCGTTTTTGAGAATTCCTTTCACATGACATAAAGCTATCGAGGTTATTCAGCTTTATTAGCTCAAATGAAGCCAATTTTTTATAACATCTCGGGTCATTTTTTCTCCGCATGCAGGATCTAGAGGCGAAGTTCTCCAGCTGGATTTCTGCATAGTCTCCATGCGAGGATACAGTTTTATTGTCATGATCCAAAGCCGCCATCCTGGCTGTGTCCATCCAGTGCTGTCCCCTGCAAAGGGCACAGCCTTCCCGGCTCCATTTCTGTGTCCCGGTYAAGATTTACATCCGTTTTCCTCCCCCTTTTTTTTTGCTTTTGCAAAGCCCTTGTGAAAGCAGACCCTGAGAATACCTCGCAGTGGGAGACAACTACATAAATCAAATTTTAATGGGCTCCTCGGAGACTTTGCAGGAATCCAGGGCAAGATTTATTTTTCCTGAAGAAGCCCTCCCAGATACAGCACCCCATAGGCTGCAGTGCTATAATCCAGAGTTTTGGGACAGGGCAAGCTCCATGGATGGTCTGCTGTGGTGCTAGATGGCACATTTGGGATTCATGAGTGTGCTTTGGGTGGTGCTGGTGCTGGGAGCAGCAGACTAGAGTTGTTTGGAGGGAAAAAATGAGCTTTTCGGTATTTCCCATGTTACCAATAAGGCACTTTCCTCCTGCCAAGGGGGTTCCTCATGTCCGGGATGCAGCGTGAGTGGGAATGCTGATGTGGGATTGCTGCCCAGGAGGTCAGAAATGTCCTCCCGGGATGAACATTGAGCCATAGAGCTATGGAAAAAGGTCCCAAACTCCAGTCCAGAGTRGCTAGGAGAGTCACAGTTCTCATTCCTAAGCTATTCTGCGCCAAGACACTATCGCTCAGATCACTCGCACTAGACATGCCCTGTTACCCGGTCTTGACAGCAAGCTATTCCTGAGCATTCCCCCCCAAAAAAATCCCTTCTCCACCTCCTTTGCATTGCAGTGAGCCACARCGGGGGCCGTGAAGGGACCTGCTGTTTCTGCTTAGTTAACAGTTTCTATTTAGCAGCGTTCATTAGGGCGCATTCAGCTCCACAGCACCCAGCACCCAAGCGCTCGCCGCGGTCGGAGCAAGCCCTGCCGCGAGCCAACAGACCCGAGCTCAGTGCCTGGATAAACCAGGAGCATCCAGGAGCAGGAATGAACCTGCGGAGCTTGGAGCCACCAGCACCCGCAGCGTCGTGGATGCTGCTGCTGGAAATGGGCTCCATCCGTGCGCTCCCGCGTGCGCTCCATCCACGCGCTCCATCCGTGCGCTCCATCCGCGCGCTCCCACGTGCCACAACAAGCAATGGTCCCCGGCGGCTGCAGCTTTACCTGATGTGTGGTAGGAGGAGGAGGAGGAGGAGGAGGATGCCGGTGCCCAGGAGCAGGCCCACAGCAGCAGCACGGCCCAGGCGCCGGCCATGGCGAGAGCCGAGGAGCGGCGCGCCGCGTCAGGCACGGGGACGCTGMAGGACGTCAGGCACGGGGACGCTGCAGGAACGAGGCACAAAGGAGACGGTTTTAAGCACCCACGGACACACACGTAGAGCCCCGGAGGCGCCTCTGCAGGCTGAGCTCCACCAGCAGCCGCTCTTGAGTGCTGCTCGTTTACCCAAACCGATTAATCATTTCCCAGAGGATGCCGGCGTGGGTTTTTGATGGGGTGTTTTTTTTTTTTTTTTGCTGGTGACACACAGACAACTTTGGCCTCATTTGCGCTAGTTTCTGGCCAGCTAAGCACATTCTCCAAAGGAAAGTCAGGCTGTGCTGCAGCCTGCAGTGAGGCTTCTCCAGAAAGGGTGACGTGCCCGGGTGAGTGTCCGTCTGCCAGCGGAGCCCCTCATAGGAAGTGCCTGTGACCAGTGGCATTTTCCCCAGAAAATACTAAAAGAACATGCCTAGGCCTCGTCTTAGCCAAGAAACAGATGCATTTTGCTCAGTTCTAGACAGTGCTTTTGGCTTTGGGCTCTCCCACGCACTTGTCCTGCTGCAGTTGGCCGGGGATTCAGCAGCCTCATTGTTCCCCAGAGCCAAAAAATACACTTGCATCAGAGGGAGGAATGAATATAGGGGACTATAGATATATAGAAACACATAAGTAAATAAATACATTTTATATATATATATATATATTTTATATATATATATATATATATATTTCATGACTCTGATAGCTTAAGGCTGATGCTTAAGCTCTGCTCATGCAAGAAGATGGCAACCTCTACCTGAGCCTATGCAATGCACCCCTGAGGTTATCGCAGGTTGTAAACTCAGTATTAAACAGTCCACACAGCGTTGGTTATTAAAACAGCCCTTTAGGCTRCACGCTGGCATGAATGCTCGAGAGGAACCTGCCCCTGCACAAAGTCCAGACACAGCAGTGGTGACAACAGGCAATAGGAAACTGGGGGTCTGCGGGATGCCACCCAGCAACCTGAACAGCTTAGTGTCAATTTAAGCAAATATCGCATTCCCCTAGGTGGTCCCCAGCCGTGGGAGCAATAACAGGATTTTTTCCTGCTTTGCTGTGAAGAATTTCCATGGAGCAGCAAGGACTGGTGTGAGCTTGCAGCATGGAACAGCAGGGCTCTATCAGCATGAGAGCGTTACCCAGCACAAGGGGATGGAAAGCACAAGGTGGGAAACACRCCGGCCTTGGGGCCACGTTGGTACCAAAGCTACCCTGCCTGCAAAAAAAGGTAAAAATAAAGTAAACTTGGCACAGGAGCAAAGGATGCGCTGGTCAGATCCGTGCGGCAGTGGCTGCCCCTGCCCTGACATGTAGGCGACTTGGCCACCCCTGCGGGCGTCCTGCCCCTGTCCCCTTGATTGCAATCAGCTGTGTCCAAGCGCTGCTCGTTTCCATGTGCCCTAGGGTAAGTACAAGGTCCAGAGCGCTGGAACTGTGTCAGTTCCTGAGAAAATCGGCATGGATGCAGAAGGAAAAAAATAAATAAATAAAGAGAGGCTGATGCCTGCAAGGACAGGACCCATTCGTGCGGTGGCTTGGCTGGTGCCCAGGCAGGGCGGGAGCACTGGGGAGAGCACGGAGCTCTGGCTGTGCCAACCCTTGTCACAAGAGCCACCCYTGTCCCAACATCCACCCTTGCAAACATGGGCTCACAGCTTCTCAACGCAACTTGGATGTATGGGGGGGGGTGGTAATCTTCCCATTCCACGAGATGCAATTTCAAAGGTCACCACTCCGGATGGGACAAGTGGATATGGATGAGCACATCTGCTCCGAGCCCGGCACGAAGGCTTGGACGTTGCCCAGGACCCCGGCAGCTGGAGCAAGGGGAWACCCCGGCCCTTTCCCGGTAGTTCCTGCACCACAGGATGATGCTTTCCGCTTCCCAGGAATTTCCCCGGGAAGTCGATCCCGCTGGGGCTCCCGCATGCTGGCTCTTCCCTCCTGTCTGCTGGGCACGGCTCCTCCAGGAGCTCCTGCAGCTCTGCCCTGCACGGCTGCTTTCCCTTCCCTTTAAACTCCATCCAGCCGCTCTTGGCAGGAGCGCGCGGAGGGAAGCAGAGGGAGGCTCTGTTGTGCCGGAGCATCCCGTACGGAGCCGGCAAAGCAGGAGCAGGGGAGGACCTGGGGTTGGTCACTGCCACGGCTGGTACTCAAATGCTCTTTGCTTTAGTGGGTTGCTAAAAGAGAGGGGTTTGGCCCCAGGGCTGAGGGAGGCAAAAGGAAAATTGCCCCTGGCTCCAGCAATGTGCTTCATCCGATGGAGAAAGCCCATGGTAGGGACAGGTGCCCTTGGACACGCTTGGGTGGCATTTCTAGCTGGCAAGACAGCACTGAACTTTAGGACAAGCCTGGCTTCTGCTAGACACTAGAAGCTGAATAAATCTACCTCTATAAAAGGAAGAAGCGCAGTATAAAGAAAATATCTGGGGTAGGGAAAAACCCTCAGGATGTGGCTTCCAGGGACTGGGACACAAAACAACAGTGCAAAGACAAGGAGCGGAGCCACGGGCACCTGCAGAGCTGCTGCTCAGGTATCCCTGCCGGCGCCCGGGGCAGCGGCAGCCAAAGCTATTGCAGGAACATCTCTGCAAAGAACAAGGATACCCCAAAACTTTCACTCACGTGGCAATGCAGGGCTCCAGAGCTCGCTAGTTTGTGTTGCACCTAAGCAGTTGAGTTTTGAGAACAAAATAAAGGCATAAAGCAAAGCAGGTTCCCCCCAATTTATGCAGCAGAGAGCGGCCGCTAAATGGAGATAACGACTTGAGTGCTTACCATAACGCCGCGGGACTGTCCGGGCAGGCGGGAGGGGTGGCACCGCGGGAGAGCAGCTTCGCAGCGGCCGGGGAGCAGCTTCGCAGCGGCCGTGAGCGCGCCGAGCGTGGGCTGCACACGCGGCAGCGGGGTGGAGAGCGCACCCGGCTCGGCACGGGGGCTGCGCGCGGGTTTTGCCGCCCACGGAAGGGTGTGTGGGGCGGCCACGGGTGACGTGGGCCGGGGTGCTGCCCGCTAGCGCGCGAGCGCGGGCGGGCGCCTGCTGCGCGGTGCCGGGGGACACGGCAGACCGAGCGGGGCGGCCCCCGGCACCCCCAGCTGCTGCTTTTGCAACGGGGGGAAAATAAAACTAGTGCCTGCAAGCAAAACGTTCCAGTATTTCTGGCATGGGTTATTTTGGACCCGGCTTCCTCTGGGACCTTGCAAGCTCCAGCAGGCTCCTTCTCACCAAAACGGGGCGTCGCTACGTGCCTCATTCCAAGGAAGTCTGTTCTGACCCAGGTTCCCAGCCTGCAGCTGCAAAAACAGAGCTGGGGAGGGCAGAAAAATCCCACCCCTCCCAGCAGCGTCGGGCAGCGGGGACCTGGGGACACGGGGAGCYTGCTCCCCCCCCTCCTCGGCTCTGCTACACCCAGACACTTTGGGGCTCATCCACTTCCACCCGGAACAAGACTTAGGTTTCCCAGGTGCAATTTGCCTTGTGGGCATTTGACACCAAGGGAGCTCCAGGAAACGTGGTGAAATCCCTCTCCGTGCCCGGCTGCACGCAGGGGATGGATGAATGGAGCAACAGGGGAGCAGGGTRGTGTCCCCGTCAGCAGAGGGGACAAGGGACAGGGCCCTTCAGCCCCCCCCAGCTCCGTTGGGCTCCGAAAGGCAGAATCCTGCTTGGAAATCTGCCCTGGCACGGGGCAGGGAGCGAGGTGATGGAGGGCAACAGAGCCCTAGTTTCCTTACACTTTCGCAGACTATCGCGCTGTGCAATGGGAGAAGTAGCTCAACGGGCTTTAAGATATATATATTTATATCAATACACACACACAAATCGTAATTAAGCATCATTATCAACAAAACATAATCAACATTTTGATTAAATGCCCTTAACAGAAGGGAGTGCAGCTGGTTTAAGAGACATCTCCCTGTTAGGGGAAAGAAAAATACTGGTTTCAGCAGCCAATTCAGCAGCTTGTCTGGTTTGGTAGAAGATATTCCTTAAGCTGTGGGTGCAACCACCTGTAGGCTTACAGAGAGAGGTTGTGTCCTCCAAAATTCCTCCTGCATTGGCCAAGCAGCATCTTTCATAGATGCTTTTAGCCCAAGCAGAAAAACTAACGTGAGAGCAGCCCAGCTGCCTCCCACCCCACAAAGTGCCTTTTTCTTAAACACAAGTTTGTTTTTTTTTTAATTTTAGTTTATATATTAATCACTAGGAGATGAATAGTGAAGGCAAAATCTCTGTGTGAGATAAAGCAGAACACACATAGACAGGTCGTGGGTCAGTGTGTCTCCATTCTTATTTCTAAGAACTTCGAGTGAAGAGTGGTCTGCAAAACATTAACGAATCTAGAGAGCAGAGTAGGATACCACAGAATGCAAGAATTGCCTGACTATTCACCAGAAACACAATAATCTTCTAGTTGATATTCCCAAGAAAAAGACGTTTACATTGCTTGAGCCAAAATCACGAAGTTATCATTGTTGGCAGCGTCTCCGTTTCACCACTGTGTAAACGGCTCTTACTGGGGAAGTACAGAATAACCTTGATTTCAGCCCAGAACGCAGCACGCGCCTCGCACCCAGCACCTGCCCACCAGTGTGAGGAAACTGCTTTCGTTACCCAAATTCAGCACGACTTACCCATTTCTAGAGGACAGTGCTGTAAATTGCAGGGAGAATCCCCCGGGTTTCTTCTGCTTGAATTTCTTTGGTGCTGGAGAATGTATGGGATGGCTCGGCGGTATTTTTCAAAGATTTGTGCACTTGGAAGCTCGTGCCAGAAATCCTATTATTTGCTCTTGCAACTGAAGCAGCTTGTGAGAATCAGCTAACAGAATATATGCACCAGCCCTGGTTTTACTCTCTAGGAGGATCTGGATAAATCATTTATCACTGCTCCAACTTGAAATTATTGACCTTAAAGTTACACTATGTACCTGTCTATGTACAATTGTCTTTTATCTATTCTTTTATTTATTCTTTTAGTCTTTTATCTATTCTTTCTGATAGTAAAATAATCATACTAAAGCACACCTTAATAATCTAAAGATAGATGTTTACTGGGTGGCTGAAAAATATCAGTATTCAATTTGGCAAATTTAAGTATCAGCAAAAAAAAAAAAAAACTAAAAAACTACCGAAGTTCCACACATATTCTAGCTGTTCCACACATATTCTAACTGTTCCACTTCGGCACTATAATGAAAACTACATTAAGACAATACAAAATTAAGTCTTTAGCAATCAAAAGAAAGAAAAAAAAATTAACATAGTTGAAGACTTCTTACACTGCCTTCACTACAAATTATTGTGCTGATTTATGCACCATTCTGTTCTGAAGCAGTGTTGTGGCAGCTAGGACAAGATATTATCTATGTGGCTACATAATTAGAACATTATGAGATTTCCATTGCCAGTATGAGGCCTAACTAATTAAAAGGAAATAATTATGTGCACATTTTGTAAATAGGTTTATTGTGCTAAGCATCTTAGAAGCTTTTGAAAATATTCCTTGGGGGTCCGAACAGCCATTTGTGCAATACTTTTAGCCAGAGTGTTTCATTAATATATGTTTAAATACAGTGTCAGAAATAAGAGAATTATGTGAAATGATGGGGAAGGAGTTGAAAAATATGTTTTTAATCCTCATACAACATCAAGAAACCTAAGAGTAGCTGAACAGCATAGCTACCTGGAGCACTGCAGTCACATCTGTCACTAATCATTAAGGATAATTAAAAGGGAAAGACGTGACAATGCATCTTAACTAATGCAAAACAGCAGATGGAAACAGGGAGACATACAATGTTTCTGCAAACTGGACACTGAAGAACGTAAAGGCAGACACGGCCTGGGAACGAGGCAGAAGGAAGGACAACTCCTCAGCACCACTGCGGGGAGAAAGCATGGTAATAAGGATCAATAAAATGCATTCAGTCATCCTCAAAGCTTGGTGGAATCAGTGCAACCTTCCAGCTGCCAAGGCAAGAGTCCTTCAAACTGCCTACTCTTTGCTTATATATGAAGCTTCCCATGTCACAAAACTGTTGACAGCTTAGGAGACAGCTCAAACAAGGACTTTGCTCCAGCAAGGGATCAGCAGCTGATAGTACAAACACCAAAGAACACACCTGTTTGTGCTAGACTGGTCAAATCTGCCAGTCTGGAAAAAAAATACACTGCAAAACTTCTGAGCTCTCAATTTCTCTCAAAATGCTTCTACAAGGGAAATTACAGACCTTCCGCTTATAACATTCCCATTATCCAACAGTGACCTTCCCCAGAAGATAAGCGAGGACCAACAGGGATCTCCTGGGTCATGGAGTCCGGACACCACGAGAAGCCTGATCACCCATCGCATTTGCAGACCTGGAAAGCCTTTTTATATGACAAAAAGCGATCTTTATAGTTGGGACCTAAACAACAGCCTCACTAATATTTAAACCACCAAACTTCCAGTTGTAACTACAAAAACAAAACCAAAAAGCACCCACCACATACTAACTATTTAGATACCTTTTCCAAGGGATGTTAGTCACTTTCTTGTGATGTTCTTCTTCGATTCCCATTTTGCAAAGTCCCAAATTGTGCTTTACTAGGATAAGAAAAAGAGAATGTGTAAAAGAGAATGTTTTAATTTGAATACTTAGGTCTTTATAATTCTATAGAAGATGTTGAAGTAAACAATGGAATTTAAAGGTTAAAAGTTCACTGTTTTAACCTACATTTGTGTAATTTGCTCTAGCAACTCTTTGCAGCTTTAATGGCAATTACTGTGAAAAAAAAAATCCAGTTTTGTTTCCTTGAAGCCAAATCTAGCCTCTCATGAATCAAAGTGATGCAAAACCTGATTGTTCCTATCACGACGTCTGACGTGGGGAGGGGAGGGAAGCCATCACCTCTTCCAGCTGGAGTTTCCATCCTGGATTAAGATTATGAAGAAATCTCTAATTAAAACTCCTGAGCACGATTCAGAAAAAATGTATAGTTCTGAACACACAGGTTGTAAGAAACAGTGCAAATAAACACAGACCCTGCTATAAGTGAAGGCACCTCTGTCCTCACGTATTCTGAACACCAATTTGCCTGCTGGTCAAGCAGAACATCTAATAGACTTGATGCAGTAAAGTGTCCTGCATTTTCCTGGACTAACAGTTAACATTTGTTCTGTTTGCCACAATAAGAGAAAATACTTTCTGATAATTGGGGAGGTCACTTATCTCTCTAAATGGCAGCMAAGATATTTGAAAGAACACACAACAAACTCTCATTGGCTTACCACATCTATGTAAAAAATGAAAAAAAAAAGCTCAAATTCAATAATTGACGGCATTAAAGTTATGAAACGGTTTGTATTTTATACACAGAGTATGTACATTGGTTTTGGAAATGTGGGTTTTATCCATGCAAATTCAATACAAAAGCTATTTACAAAAAATAATAGTAAGAACATTTTTCAAAAGAAACATATACATGTTGGAAGCTCCAGCAACAATGGAAGTCCTGAAAAAAGACTTAAGATACAGTATTGTACAGGTAGACAATCTTCAGCAATGTGGAAAATGCACTTTACAAGAACATGAAATGCCAAATGAATTCAAATGCACTACCAAGTAGATGGAAATATATATACAATTTTATCATCCTACCAAATGATGACCCCTCAGCTGTGCTGCAGAACTACTCCTGTCTTGCACACATTTACACGTTGATCATTTGGTTACGTTTTTCTGAGCTTTTATCATCGCACGTTACAAAATAAAATACCCGAATACCAACTGAGAGATCACTGTGAAGTAACCATGTTTTCCTTGTTCTACACGTTACACAACAGTAAAAAAGTATTCACATTATTCCGCACGTAATACACCTCATCACCCTTTTTTTGCAATGCTTTCCATGGGCGTTGCAAGGATTTGCATTAACTGTTGGTGGAAGTGACATTAACAGTTGCAAGGCAGGAATTCCCAGCGCTGCAGCAACGCTTCCTGTAACACACGGATCCAGTAAACAGAATTCTTATTACCATTTGCCTATGCAGAGCCCCACGTTGCACATGCTCCAGAAACACTATTAACACTGAAGGATGGAAGCTTGCGTGCCAGCAATGGCACAAGCAAATCCTAAACAAATTCTGGGAAGATTTCACTGGTTCACTCCAATTTAAAAACAAAGCACAATTAAAAAAAGGGGTTTTGGATTTATTTCCAAATATTAGCTATTTCGCAACCTGCCTTGGGAAAATTTGRACAGCTTTGCTGGGGAGGGGAGGTGCGGGGAGAAAATGTCAAGTTTGTCTAATTCACACARTTCTGAAAGAGCTGCAGAAATCCTTCTTATGCCAAGAATTCGTTATAAGAGACTTATTTTAAGCTGTAGTTCAGTTACAAAACTATTGAGGGCAATTCTCGTTTCACTGAARTCAATGGAAAGTTTCTTAAAAGGATTTAAATTGTTATTAGTTTATGCTATTCACCATTAAGGTTTGCTAAGAGACTAAAGGAGTTGTGAAAGTTTTGTCTTTTTTTTCTGTTTTTTTTTTTTTTAAGATTAGGATTATGAAGCATATATAGAAAACACAAAAATATACTCCTTCTTAAAATGTATTTGTTTACAAAATATCTTAACTGAGAATGACTGATGTCATTGTTTTTACAATAGCTTTTCTCCTTCTATAGCAATTTTAGGCAGACTTATAGCAATTCTTTGCCTCCCATGTTTTCAAAAAAGTCTAAAGTTCTAAAACATCTGTTAAATAAATATAACATGTAACCACAATTGCAAATTATACATTGTGAGAATTGTGCTATGTGAAATATCTGAGACAAAGAAAACAAAATTGCATTTTCTTATGTCAAACTACTCCAGTACAGTGGCAAGTTTAAACTACTTTAAACTAAGTTGGCCAGAAATCCTCTGTTTTAACAGCCAGAATCAGCAGAAATTTTCTTTACAGGAGCAGACTATTTTCATTACCTTTGTATTTCCAAACCTCTGTTTTCAGAAGATCTATACCATAAAATTCTTGATGAAAAAGGGTAGTTTGTATTCTCCTCTATTTTTATATTACATAATGATCTTTTTTTCCATGTGGAAAAGAGYAATACTATTTTTTATGCAACATTTTTATAGTTGCCTTTGATTTACCAGAGATTGCTAATTTTAGTCATTTCTTTTAGAATTATGTTAACTTACAGCAGACCCTGCAAGACTCTACTGCTAAAAATCGGGAAACTAAAGCTTCGCTCATGTCAGGCAAGTTTAGCTAAGCCACGTTTGCCATGGTCTGCAGCTTCCCTTTCCTATAAACTATAAGTGAAATATTTACTGAAGTCAGCACAACTTACAYGGACTTCAGAAGAGCTAGGACTTACTCAGAAATCATGATTCATGTCATAGATATTTACTGTTTCTAATGTATCTCTCTGCATTTTATAATACTTTCGTGTCTCGGTTTTATTTGGAAGAACCTCAGCTTTGGGGTATAACTGGGTTTCTGGRTCCTCTGCAATACCCCAACCAGCACACGGAATTAGCTATATTTTATAATACCTAGGAAGCATCTTCGAGATGCTGCATATGAAGTCAGTGAACTTTAAAATAATGTTTTTAATGCCACTGCTTGAAGATCTCACAACATTTGGGACATTATTGCTTTAAAAAAGATCATTCCCGTGTGAAATATTGCAGCCATTCAAACACCCAATGAAATAGAAGAAAAATAAAAACAAACAAGGCCATAAGCCCTCTGTCAGTATGCTGTTTCACTTAGTAATTTACAGTTTCTTATCACATTATTGCAGTAAGTTTGTATAACATCCACTATAAAAAAAAATTTGTGTAACTCTTATATTTATTAGGAAAACTTAATGAATTTTCCTAAAGCTTTTAAAGTTCTTTTCTTCAAGTTAAAAGTATAAACTTCATATGACCACGAGAGCAATTASGCAGGTCTCTGATAAATGTTTTTAAAAACCTCTATCAGCTGTGCCAAATATTAAGTAATCACTTTACATCCTAAACAAAATAGAAAAACAAGTTATCTCAAATATACCAAGTGCTGGGAGCAGGGATTCTGGGATCACAGTAGTTCRCTATTGCCACCGGAGCAATTTTCTCTCACAAAAAGTAAAGAGGGAATAGGGAGGAGGAGGAGGATGCAGTAATGCACAAGGTGAAGTTACAGGATCTGTGAATGAAGAAAAAGAAATACAGAGATGCTGGGATCAAAAGGAAAGGAAGAAAAGGGATTGTGAATTCCCGTGCAGGGAAGACGGCAACTATTTCCACTGGAAATTTTTAAAGGGAATATGCAGGAGGGTTGCACTAGATGATCTCTAAAGGTCCCTTCCAACCTTAAGGATTTTATGATTCTATGATCTGCTTTTTTTGCATCTTTTGCAGTCGTTCCCCCATGCTCCATCATGAARGGAATCATGGCATGGCTTTGGAGTGTTTGTGAAAGCAGCTAAAGAAAGATGAGAAAAGATGCATCCAGTCATGCTGGTCCATCCCCCAAACTGCTCCTGTGAATACTGGAAGAAGGCCTTAATTTTGCAGTGTTAATAAGGAAATTGTGTGAGAATGACAAATATCCTTCCCCTTGATGCCTGCTGAAAAGCACGAAGAGGGGCTGTAATAATTCCCCAAGTTGGTGTGCAAGAACACCAGAATGCTTAAAAATGTAAATGCTGTTTTAGTGGTTTTCAGCTTGAGATACATTATAAAATGAATACCTCAATTAATTCCAACTAATAACCATTTTCAAAGTTATTTTGGAAATAATGAGCAAGTTTTAAATAACTGGCAATCAGCTGGCATACTGCAAGAAAATTCTTAATGCGTGCATTGTGATTATAACCATTATCTTCTTGAAACATAGTATTGTTTCAAGAAAAAAAATAATCAATGCAAAAGCCTCGCTATAATCAGTGAGAATTTGGTTCTAATTGGGGGAAAAAAAAGTATTACTTTGGGATCAGAACACATTTAAGATATGAAAACGAAACAGTAATGTAAATCTGTTCAAGCCCCATAATCCAGGTGACAATTTAATTTCTTTACTGTTGGCAAGCCTGTGGCTATTGGACTAAMATGGAGCATTTTTTATTGTCACGGATCACTCCAAGGAAAAACAAAAGACAAAAGCCATTCTTAAATTGTTATGCTCTGCAAGTGCAGAGAGACAAGTCTTGCTGATTGAATTATATTAAGCTTAAGCATTTTAGTCTTAGCAAGACTTTTCTGAAATTGCCCTTAGTGAAAAAGACTCATTTGAAAAGCTTAAATATCTATTTCATCTCTCAATGAGTTGAAAAACAATTAAAGATAAATAAACTAGCATGTTTCAAAGTCAAGGCAATCCAGTTTTCTTTAGTAAATATTTATGTAGCCWACAATTGGTAATGATGACTTCAAAAATTAATTTTTAACTAACTGTTCAGTAAGTCGTGCTTTGAGAATACACTATATAAACAATAGTGTATTTAATAATTACACATGAATCAGTCTCCTTCACTTCATTTTAAAATAATGCAACTTTAAAACTAAAAAAATGTAACCGGAAGTTCTTTTTTCTCAGCTATTAATACTCAGAACTATTATAACTAAGGAATAAATGATATCCCTCCCTCATTCTTTTATGAATTTTATCATATGGTTTCTAGATAAATTGGCAAGAGCAGAATTTAATTCTGTTGCACACTGGCAAACATATCCCTTGACCTAATTAACAGCTTATGCCAGAATATCAGTGTCACAGTCAGTATCTAACATGTTTTTCTACCCCCTACCCTTTGATCTACCTATTTGTAAAGAACAAAGTAATGCAAACAGACTTATTACAAAAATTACAAAATTACAAAGGAACTGAACTGTGTACGGTTTCAGAAAGGTCTCAAAACACTGAGAACCTGTGCAGAAATAAATATATATACCTAGAAGTTCAACCACCACCACTGTGGGAATATTTTTTTTCTTTCTACATTTGTCCAGAAACATTTAATGTCTCAGCACAGTGACATGTATACAAACYGATTTGTGTGCTATGCCACGCACTTGTGTAAATTCTACAATAAACCCTGTAAACAGGAAAAACAAACATCCCAACACTGATATTTGTCAATTGAACTATGAATATAGCTGTGGTAAAAATGTAATGTGGAATCAGGAACAATATTACATAAAATCCTGAAAGTCACAGCATAAACCTGAGATTTTGGTAGTTTTATCAAAAATGTCCCAGATTACTTTGTATGCATCACTAGTCCTCACGTCTTACTCACCATGTACATTACTGTTTGTCCCAAACAAAGGAAAGTCGACGACCTTTTTTCTCCAACAATACATTAAAACAAAAGTGATTAGGTATCAAATTAAATATCATAAATAAAATGTATTTACAGTATTTTCTAATCATTAGACAATAAAATAATCAATTAAATTGTGCAACAAACTTAAAACATCCAACATCAAAAAAGTGAAGTATTATTCAAATCTTCACATACTGACTTTACAAAAAACTATTAAAATATTTAAAAATTCCCATTGTATCTATTTTAAACAAAGAAATTGCAAAAATGTTTAAGACTGTTAAGAGTTATCAATTACACAGGCACTTCACATGTAAACAATCTACAGTACAACTGAAAAAAATATTTGGCACCAACCTAGAAGACTGGAAAAACTCAAAATGTGTTCTTTTTCCCCCATTCTATGCTGTTTGTATAATTACCATAAACTCAGACTAAATACTGGCAATGTTAGAAGTGTGTAGAGTTACAATCAGGAGTGCAAGAAATAAAGAACCTAAACTTTAAGCTTTCTGAAAGCGCAGAAGTGGATTACATGGGATCAGTCACTCAGATTTTACCATCATATCAATGCTACATTTTTGTTTTACTTCTAAGTCAAATGACTAATCTTTCAAGCGAGGGATTAGGGTGGTGTACTTCTAAAGAAATTCAGCATTTTCAAYGCAGGAAAAGAAATCCATCTTTTTGCTGTAACTTCATGGGGATGTTACAGCAGCTTTTATGGCAGCTTTTGATTTAYGTTAACTGGAAAGAGAACTTCAATCTCTTCGTGCCTCCAATTACAAAAAAACATTATGTTCTGTTAACTGTCAGCTGACTCCAAGGTTTTACGCACAACTCCAAAGTAAGGCTCTCTACAGCATCTGGACACATATTAGTTTGTGATGGCTTGGATGTTCCAGTTCAGGAAGCTAAATTGTCCCAGAGCAATCTGTATCAACAGACTGAATGGTAAGTTGTTTAGCTTCCAAGAAGTCACGTTACATGGAGGAAAGCTGGGATAGTTTCAACGCAGGTAATTCAAGCAGAGCTTGAACTGTGAGGCCAACTTTCACCAGACCCCTTTCCTCCAGTATGTGATGAGGCAAGCAGAGTCTTTCCTGTAAGATAAAGTAGATGTTTTAGGTYGATTCGTTTCTTTCCCAAGCTGGGTAACAAGAGCATTTTCTCTGATGTCATATATACTTCAGTACTAGGCATATGCAAAGAAAATGGTTTCGATTTTGTGTGTGGCTCTCTCTAGCAACAGTTTGCTCAGAAATCAATTGCAGCTCTGACCTTAGTTTGAGGATGAAAACTTCAAAGCATGAATGCATAATTGGCTAAAAGAACATTTAATATGATAAAACTAAAACCAGTCATCTTTCAAAGCTGGGTTGCTAAGACCAAGACCTTCAAATATTGTAACAATTATCTCACATCAGTTCTTCTGTTCTTTGCTTTACAAGGAAGTCAGTATCATTTTTATTCCATGGAACTAATTAGAAACCCATAGGGATGAATGCCACGCTCATGTCCCCRAAAGTCTTGCCTTTTTTTCATACAATTAAAATGTTCCCTGATCAGCACTATAAACACTAGGATCCCTGAATTTACCCACAAAAAACGCCTGCAGTACTCAGAACGTATATTCTGTTATTACTGTAAATAAGCAGTCAGTAAAACAATTACTATACCTGTGGAACGCCCAACTTTTTACAAGCATCAAGGAAGTTTTCAACGTTTCTTCGGCACTTTGCCATGCTGAGTTTAGGCTGTAAAGACAGGATGTGAGATCTTTGTCACACCTTTGTAATGGATCACATACCTCTGATGCAAACTCAGTAAGCGTTGCTAAAAAATAACTAGAAAAAGCAAGTTTTGGGAATACTCAGTTTTTGACAATTGTTCTTAAACCAAACTTCTGAACCTTGTTTCATGTTTCTTGAAGGAAAGGTGAAGGTAGCCTATTAATAGGGTAAACATGATTCATAGTTTTAACAGCTTATTCTTGTGTGAGAAGTTTTAACAGCTTATTCTCATGTAAGATACAATTAAAAGTGAGATAAATGATTTACCACTGCTGGCGATGGTACGTGAATGCTGGCAACAGAACGTGGCCTTATGTGATTGGCTAAATGGCAAAGAACGACTCCATCCATCAATGCTGCTCCAATATCATCTGGCAAAATTACTTTCAACCTTGATTCGAGATTCTGTTAAATAAGGAAAATTCTACAGGTAAATCACTTTCAACTTYGGGATAATTTTTAATTTTAAATTGAGAAAGCATTGCTTAAAAAGGTCATGCTAATCCAAAACCRATATAATTCGATTCTCACTCTGCTGAGTTCAAATATCCTTCTCTTTATATTATTAATCTTGTGAGCTTTTTTCCTGCTCAGTTTTTTAATGGCACAATTAGACACACTGAGAAAGAGTCTGACGGTTACTACCATAGTTCACAACTCTCAAAACCATGTATTGAAATAACCACACACACTAGGAAAGCACAGAATTTAAGGGCAGAAATGTCCAGCTATGGTTAGACTTGATGATCTTGAAGGTCTTTTCCAACCATAATGATTCCGGGAGTCTAAATTACACACAGATTTACCAGAAGAAATAAGAGGGGAAAACAATCAATTTAGGCAGGGCTGTTTCATGTGCCAAGTGATAGATAGCCAGAGCAGGAAATGGTGGCTACAAAGGTCCCACACTTGTGTTGCAAGGCAGAGAGGAGAGGCAGAGAGTATCTTTATTTTTATCCCATTCTAACAACAAGTCCTCACGGATCAGGATGCGAGCCAGACAGAACAAACAGCCTGTGCAGAAATCACAACCCTAACAARCATTACCATGGAAAGCAAAGCTACTACCACAGCATTTACCATTCGCAATGAATTTACACTTAACTAAAATTACTAAATATCTTGAAAACAGAGCTGTACAGAAAACAACTTATTGGAAGTTTGAAATTTAATAGTATGATAATATGATGTGATGATAGGTAAATCATAGCAAGATTCTACACACAAACATTCTAGTATTCAGCTAAAACAATATTGGGTTCCCTTGGACCAAAATTACTACYAGTGTCCTCCGGGGTATAAAGACACCCCAATGATACCTTTTGTTGGGATCAGCAAGAGTCACAACCAACTGTGGAGCTTAATTCTACTGTAACTGCCTGTTGTTAGATCAGTGGAAAGCTCCATCGCACACAATTTCTTGGAAAGAAGTATCACTGCAGAGATGCCCTAGTACAACTGGAATGATTCCCAGGCCTTTACTATAAAGAGTAATGGTAGTACAGAGCAATTTAAATACACTGCACCCAATAGCTTGAATCTATACACTAAATAAGGGTACATACATTGCGAAGTTGTCTTATTTGTTCCCTTTCTTCCCTTAAATGCTCCATTTTCCTTCGCATTGTAAATCCGGGATCCACTGCTCCATAGTCCTGGCGAGATGTACGGCTAAAAGCTGTGGAACATCAGAGAACTTAGTTTGCAGAATTTAGCTTAACRAGAGTGCAATCACCAGAAATCCACCAACAAGGACAAAATGAGCACGGAAACAAACCCTGCAGAACTTTTCTGAATGGATCCTATTCACAATTCTAAGGAAAAAGCTGCTCTCTATAAAACAAAACTTTCAAAACATGTGGATCATCTTACTTAACTGCAAACCTGTAACTACAAMATATGGAGGCAGAATACACAAATCTGTTATCTATGTAATTCCCTTTATACACTAGTAAGCTTATCCTAAAGCTTAGCTTTGTCTGTTAAATAYTCTTTATTATATACACACATTACTGATTTTCAGTGTCAGAAAGCTTTTAATATGATCATTTTCTTCTTTAATAGACTGCTGGCAAACAAAAAAAAAAAATTTGCAGCCATTCCATTCTATTCTAAAGTATTCTAGCCTGTAGTTTTAAGCAAAAATTCCAGCATTCAATTCTTCAAAACTTTCTTGCTTCTAATAGTCTGGAATTTTAGCAAGAAAACTTAATGTTGAAGATCTGGGGATTTCTTCTGTAACACAACAGCTTTTGTGAGAGTGTGAACTCTTCTCAGAACTATGTCAGGTCAAAAGCAAGGCTTAAAAGCCAAAGATTTTTGCTCATGGCCAAGACATAAAATGCCACATGTCATTCAAGAACAGAGGGGTTCTGAGAGAGGTTTTTAGAAGGGGGTTGCAGATGTGAACTGGCAACAGCTGCTAGGAAGTCTGCTGCTGTAGCAGTGAACTGAACTAAACTAAAATAAAGGGTGCAGGAAAGTGGTAATCAAATCTGTACCTTCCTGCAGCCAAGGCTGCAGATAACTCAAAAGCCTCTAAATGAGCCTGGCTGTGCTCCCCTCATACATGCAAATAACACAGCTCTCTCTAGCACAGAAGTCTCACTTGACTGCTCAGAAAAACACAAGCAGTTAAGGCCCCTGATGGAGCCACCTGCATGATCTTAGCCAGACATTCTGTACTGAGGGATAATGAGGGAGTATCACAGAGGTCAAGTTCTAGTATCACTCATTCCGTGTGTTAACAAACGGAAAAGCTAAGACCATTTTTCTTAATGATTTTCCTGAAAGGCTTTTCCAGTTCATACTACTGTTCTCTTGAAGGAACAAAGATTGCACTGTGACCTTGCCAAACTGCATTTTCCAATTCAATATTCACATTGACAGTTCCACATAAAGAATACAACACCAGATTAAAAAAAAAGAGAAGTGTATTATTCCTTCCCAGATTTCAGAGGAATGAAAATCTGCTTTAGACAATCCCATCTGACACAATTATCTGACGGGGGACTGGCAGACTCTGAAAGATCTGGGCACAAGGCACAAAGCCATTAAACTGGCACAATGCTGCTCCATAAATCCCYGGAGAGGACAAATTACAAAAACCTACTTCTCTTGAAACCCTCCTGCCTCAGCCATCAGGTCTGAACAACAACTGCACGCTGTCCCCTGTTCTTTGYGGGTGACTAATTACGCAGAAAATAAATTAATGAAATAACAAATCATTGTGCAACTTGGGCAACTTTCAATTATTCGTTTGCCAAAGCAGCTGTCATTGACTTTCTCAGCACTATGCTGTGATAAGCACACCGAGTGCATGGCTGTGCTGCGGCCTCTCTTTGTATTCGTTCCAGTTCCTGCATCTGCTGCCCTTATTGTCCGTTCCAGCCCAGGGAATAAACATCTGTTCTGTGCTGCTATGTCAGAGAAGAGCAGCTTACCTGACCTTGGCTTGAGACCAAACGGACCATGAGTGGTACTGTCAGTTCTTTCATAATCCTGTTAAAAGAGAGAAAGTCAAGTTTCTTCCACTCCAACAATTAACTTTTGTTCCCATCAAAATTATTTCTGCCTACAGTAAGTTCTTCTACTAAGCAAAACTTAGTATGAACTTTTTAAAGAAATGCTTACTCTGAATTTTTAATGTCAATTTTTTTCTCATGTCACGATCCGAGAAATGCACTCAATTTGATATCTACACAAGACTTCCTTSTTTCTAGTCATTTAACTGTATTTGAGAGATGCTCTCCTCATTCTGCTCCATCAGCTTCCCCTTCTGACATTAGGTGAAAATGAGTATATTCTTTGGAATATTTTATTCAGTTTTGCACCCACAGTGAGACTTGCATGGATTTTCCTTAGAAAGGRAAAAACACCTGAAGAATCAAGCTGTGAAGATGCAGCTCAGAGATGAAGACAGAATTGTGAAGGATGAAACTGCTTAAAAAAATCTCAGCATCTCTGGGTTGCCTATACGAGGCAGAATACTAGACCACATGGTACTTAAAATCTTCTGAACGGCTAGCTCATTGTGGACTCCTACAAACCATGCTAAATTTGATTTTTTTTTTTTTTGATTTCTTAGTTATTTTCATTTAAAAGATAATAGAGACCAAACAACGGATTCTAACAAACCAGTTCAGAAAAAAAACCAAAAACAAAACAAAACCTAGAAGAGATCAGAGAGCTGCAAAGATAAAATAAATTGAAAAAAATTAACATTGGATTAATATCTGTCTCTGATTCCAATTTATATGATTTTTTAATTAATGGCATTTGAAATATTTATAATTTCAGTTCCACAGGAAACTAACAGATTAATATTTGTATGGGAAATCTGATGACAACAGTAATGTGCACAAAAAATGTTTGTTGAATGARAAACAAAACCACAAACTTGTACCTCAGACGACACAGGAGACTGTGGGGACACATTAGTATTATCACTGTCTTGCTAAAAAGAAACCAAAGAGATGAAATTATAAAATGAAAACTRTGATTTAACAAGAAAGGCATGAAATTATGAAGTACATACACTATATATGAAATATGCAACATCTGTCAAACATGGTACATTGGCAACAACTGAATTTAAAACATACAGAGTCAAGTTCTGCTCACTTTATGTGTGATATTGCTTTTATATTACCTCTGATTGATAATTGAATTGACTTTCCTATTATTGAAGTATGTAAATACCCTCCTTTGCTTCAATACATCATCTTATTAACTTTTTTTTTCAAATAGAGGAGTGTAATTCTGATTCTTCTATGTTTATATAGTTTGTTTTATTTATATGTTTATAGTTTTGGAAGACAAAATTTGCTTGCATAGACTCTAGCCAACATTCTCCTGTTCCATAACTGCCTCCTAAGTATTCATAATACACAAATGAATAAAAATCTTTATGTATTTTATGCAGTTATCATTTCTCACCTCATCATTTTCATTTCCACTCGAACTCTTTCTGGAAGACTTATACTGCAAAACACACACAAATCTTATTTTAAAATTCAAGTACAGTTTTCATTTGAACCAAATGGCTTAGTATCAGGCAGATGCTGTTTATTACTGGCAAAGTGGAAGAAAGAAAAAAAAAAAAGAAAGAAACCAAAACAACAAAATTGTTGAAGAAGGAGAAAAAGAACATGTAGTTCCTAGGCTAGTCAGGAACTTCTTTGCATTCAGAGGGTACATATATTTCCAAAATAATAAAATACATACTGTTACACTGTTAACTCTCACTGTATACATATTTGATCCAAGCAAACAGAACTGAGCAATTGTTACTCTGCACTGTTCATTCTTAGCAAAATTGTATAACTCTAAAAAGTTACAAGAGAAAAAAAAAGCATACTTCAAAAATATTTAAGATCACTTAGGACTGCAAATGAAAAAGGGACTACAGGAAGAAATTTACAGAAACGGCACCTATAAAAGCAAGCTATTTCATTGTCTACATTGTCATACACTACRAATTCACAGAGAGAACTAGTCCTATCACTACAAGAACAAAGACATGGGGTACGTGTGTTCAACCAGCCTACCTGTTTTTATGCTATAATATAAAGTACACGGTGGATTAAAAGATTGTAGACCAAAATAGGAAGAAGGCTCTTCATGAGAGATCCGACTTGGGTGATGCATGCAGGGTGCAGTTAAATGAGTTTAAAAAAGATGCGACCCGCAACTATGTTACCTAAGATACATTAGTAAGTATATAAATACATAAAGCTGTATTTATTAGTTACACATAGAGGGTACTCCTCCTTTTCAAAGTTCTAACTCTGAGCACTGTTCAAGTGTTTACAGCTCCATATTCAAGCAGGACGGCGTCAGGATGCAAAGTTTAACTATTAACTGGCAAAATGCAAAAACTCATTTTGGTTGATAAAATGATCTTCAGTAGGAAGATCATTTCTTCCTACTAAATAGAAAAGCTATTTCTTTGTAAATAGCTAGAGCAACCAAAAGGTTTTTTCCAGGTATCAGCCATGCTTCTGTGCCATGCTGCAAAAATGGGTGTGCAGGTTCTCATGGGCACAGGYATTTTTCTGCTCTTCTGCTGAGTGATAATGCTGTAACATAACAATGTAAAATTTCTACAATAAAGACAATTCCACGTATTTCTGGGTGCAAGTAGATTGCCATAAGGATGCTCACTGCAGCAATGAAATATGCATTCTTAAGATAGTCTTTCACATTTGAACTCATGTTAGGACACGGCTCCCTAAAGACCAAGAATATTGCTCATGCATAGCATGCTCTGCTTTTCCTAGAATTTAATTTGTTGGAAATTCCCTAGCATTTCATGAAGGCTACTGTTTAGATGTTTGAAGGCAAAGACCCAAGACAGTCATTTCATAAACCAAATAAATCTAATTTCAACTCAATCTAGCACTGGTCACAAGTATTCCATTTCTCCACAGGGTGAAAATAAATGTTATGTGACAATGCAGCAAACCTGAACCTGTTCTGCAGCAAGCAGACACTGACACCTGGTGACCACTGATACACACTGCAAACAGCAAAACAACTAATCTGGAGTGAATTTCCCCTCTAAAATATAAAGAGCCAAAATGTGCAAGTAATCTTATGCTACATAAAAAGATGATGGACATTTTCCTTAAATGTAAACAAAATCCCTTAAGTTTGACCCAAACTGAAGAAGAACCGAAGACCAAAGGTTAGTTTCTGGCTTTACTAGAAGATAACTACAGATGGCTTGCTTTCAATAAAAGAATGAAGAAGAAAGCATTTAGTGGATTTTTCCCTCTGGTTTTCCTGCATTCTGGCCTCATGTTGCATACAAATAACATTCGCAAACTCAAAAGAAACAAATGAAAAGCTAATTACATGCAAAATTTAACTTCATTATAACAACTCATAATAACTAAACACAAAAGTTTTGGTATTGACAAAAAAAAAAACCTTTCATTTTACCTTAAAATACTCTTTTCTAATTTGTTTACTTCTCCTCCTTTCTTCATTCTGCCAAATCACTGGCTGTGTCTCTGGCCAATCCACTGCATCTTTCTGGTTTTCCAAGGGCTGCAAGTTTCAGAAACATTTTTACAGACCAGCTAAGTATACAATTCTGCATTAGCACAAATCATTATAAACTAGAACTACAAGCTGTTTGGCTCTCTCATAGTTTAGCTTTATGACACAAAAATATGCCTAGTCTCAATGATGGTCCAGGTAGAAATCACTCCCTCCCTTTCAGATGCTAAAAATATTTCACACAGGAAAAGGCATCAATGAAAATTAAAACATTCTCTTCAGCTAATGCACTGAGCCTGATTTTCACAGGTCTATTAGGAAACCAATTAAAATTACCATAAAGAACTGCTTGTAAAGCCACTTAGAAGTGTGTTTAGTCACYAATGCATTTAATTTCTGAATCTTTGTATCAACTGCAATGGAAAAGGATGGCCGTTACAAGATTACATTTTTTAAAAGTACCTGTTTACTGTTCTTATCTAAAAGATAATACACAGCAGGGTATTATTAGCATTATAAAAACTCTTTAGAACAAGCTGGATAATACTGTACTTTGAAGGAGACAGCTAAAGATTTATTCATAAAACAACAATGAATATGTATACCTATGTATACTCTATGAAACATAGAAGTACCTAGTCCAAAGGAAATATTTCATAATAAACCCAAGACAAGCAAAAATTGCATTTCCAAAGATTTTTTCAGTTTAGAATATGAGGCCATATAAAGCAATCACAAACAACTCCTGAATTAAAATGCAAACCAGTAATAGAGTTTTACTGCACCTGCAATACAAACATAGTCCAAGTCTAATTGTCTTGAAAGTGTAAGGRAAAGTTTTTCATAGGAAATAATGAAACTTTTACTATGCTTTCTTACTGCTTCATACAGTTTCACATTTAGACACTTACCTGCCAACTGTACGGAGACAATGGAGAATTCCCTTCATCTGCTGAGATACTAAAAATTAAGATGACAGGCATTATTAAATTTCCTTACTACATTTCCATGTACTGTAACATTAAGTTACTTTAAAAGTCAAAATAAAGTGAACACAAAATTAAAATGCAACTTCTTTGCAACACTATAATACTCTGGCTTGCTGCATAATGATATTACAGACTGTGGCTAGAAAGATGACAATTTGATTAAAATCTCAAATAGCATTTTACTCTATTGCATGCTGACAACCCCTCTTAAATAACACACTTTATTAAGCAAAGGCTGTATCTGAATAGTGTTGAGGGATCTTAAAGCAATCACTAACGTACCTTAAACACTTTGCTTCTCAAAGGGGTGACCAAGTATTTTGCTCAAAGTTAAGAGCAAGTATATTTATTTAGAAGAGCTATATACTTCACCTCACTGGTATTGCCAAACAGTAATATAGAGGCTTTTACAATTAAAGGAACAAATATTTTAGGATACAACACTGAAATTGCGAAGTTTCAAATATATATTGAGGAAACAAGGACAGTGCCTGAACTTGGTGTCACTTCATTTCTTCTGTCACAATCTTTTCGTAAAGCTCACTTCTGTCCTCCCTACCTGCAACCATTTCATTTGCATCCTGACAAYTGGGCAGAAAACAAGGTTAGCAGCTATCAGGTGCATGAATAAGTGACTAGGTGGGGACTGAATGTGATAAGCTCCTCACACCTTCAAGAACTCTAATAAATTCCTAACAGAGAGCAAATCAGCACATGATGYGAGACTGACTTTATGTCCATTATTTCATATTCATTTTCTTTCCCTTTCTCTGTCATTTACACCAATAATTGTACTTTTTAAAGCTCTTTGGCATAAGAAATGTGTCCAAGTGATGTCCATTACCCTGATAAACAGTTTGGTTAAGAATTCCAGGAAGTGCTGCAACAACTAATTCAAGCCTGCTGTCGAAACATGGTTGTATGTAYTAACTAGGACATGTTTTTAGAAGATGAAATTCTTCACGGGTGTGACAGTCTTTCTATTCTGTTTGTATGTACCTTCCCCGTGACTAGGGTTCCTATGTATCAGTGCAATGAAATAACAAGAAGTCTGTGACAACTGCCTTGTACACACGCTGCAAAGAAAATTAGTTTTGTTGTTGATGGTTTTTGGAGTAAAAGAAAAAAATTTAAATCCAAATCTCAGAGCCTTCAGGATGTCCAAAATGCCACTGAATGCCTATATTTAGGCATGTGAACTGCTTCCCAAGTCAGACTCGCATGAGTTAAGAAATTTTTCCTTAAGAAAGACCTCCTTAAGAAATTTTTCCTTAAGGAAGTCTTTCTTAAGGAAAAATTTCTTAACAGTGAGAGTGACAGAGCAYTGGGACGGGCTGCCAAGAGAGGCTGTGGAGTCTCCYTCTCTGGAGATCTTCAAAACCTGCTTGGATGCAGCCTGTGCCACGTGCTCTAGGTGACCCTGTGTGTGCAGAGGGGGCTGGACTTGATGATCCCTAGAGGTCCCTTCCAACCGCAAGGATTTTACGATTCTGTGAGCTTCTATATGCCATCAATTTTAATGGCTCAGAAAACMACCTTTGGCTTTTTTCCTGAAAGAAGCTAGAACTTCAATTTCATCTTCAGCTAAAAACRACAGGACAGAAGACAGCAGGACTGATATGAAATAAGCATTAAACAAATAAAAAATAATACTGAAAGCTGTGATATAGAAAAGTGTATTAATACCATTTTTCAGATTCCGTTGGCTGCTTTGGTCTGTTCCTTGTGCTTACTGAAGCTGAGTGATTAAGAAGCCTGGAATGAAAAAAAAAGAAAAAAAGTCTTTATTCAAGAGCTTTGAAATTAAAGCTCTCTATTGAGCATACGGTACTTTCAGAGAGTCACTTTTCCTATAAAGAAAAGTTTTAAACATGAAAGTAGCATTTTTCATAAAATTATAATGCATATATSAAACCCAAGCCCAATCCTGTTCACACTGAAGTCAAAATGCAGTTTCCAGCTCTTGCAATATGTCAAGTTTTGAATTTTAAGCAAGGAAAACCCGATCATAATCCAAACAGAATGAAAGCTCCTCTTACTTTTCCTGGACACATACTCACCACCTCAGTTTTTCTCTCACCTATGGGAAGTTACGCTGCCCTCAMCACAAAACGCCCCACAGTTGTCTAGAGGAAGAGATGATGGAACTAAAGTGGACAGGAAGGGATACAGAGACTGAGCACAAGAAGTTAGTCAGACTGCAGGAGCGGGCAAGAGGATGCTCAAGTGCAAAAACACTGCAAGTGCAAAGGAAATGCAGGAAAAGAGTGAGGAAATGGAGACGTGTGGAATGGGATTTATGGCACAGACCAGTAAGAGAAAATACTAAGGCAGACAGAAGCAAACAAGGCAGGAGCGAACCATCAAAAACTCCATTTTCCTAAAATATCAACTAAAAAAAAAAAAAAAGCCTGAACTTGAATATAAATTTGTAAATATTTTCTCAAGTGAAAAACTCCTACCATGCACATGTACAAACAGGAAGACCTATACTACTTACTACAAATGCTTAAAACCAAAGGAAAAACAAACAAAAAAATCTCCCTTCCCCAGAAGGTCAGAGATCAAACTAATCAGAAACACTTTTTCAGTTACATTAAATATCTTCAAGCAATTCTCATGCTGAACAGCAACTAGAACCATTAATTTTGAATTCTAATGTTAAACTGAACAAAGAACTAAAACGATTTGATTAAGGATCAGGAAAAAATGGAAGACCAGCAACTATTAGTGGGTGAAAGTAAAACAGACATTTTCATTTTAGATTTCATTATCATTACAGAGGGCAGTACAATAGTTGATTTTWAAGGATCAATGATGTTCAGTCAGACATTTGTGGTTAGCATGACAGCTTTGAGCTGAGTAATCTTATTTTTAGCTTAGATCTCTGACTGCACAAACCTCAATTTAATGGGATTATGACAAGCTAAACCTGTAAAACAAGATAATTTGTGGTCTGTAGTATCTGCTCCTTATAATTTATTTTCAGAAAGTTAATTCTGAGAGTGCCTTCAGGAATTAAATTATATTACACACAGAGGAAAAAAAAGTTACAAAAAATACTGAGTGCATAGGATGCAACAAACATCATAAAAGAATGTGTTTTTGAATCATTGATAATCAGGGAGAATTGCCACTTAAATTGGGCTTATCASTGCAACTGAAGCCAAAGAGATATTCAGAGAGATCCAGTGGCAAGATACAATCCCTAGAATAGAAAGAGCTTAATAAGTGAAAATTGGATTCACCTAAGCCCCATCACTAAAACTGACTGGTCACTACTTTTTGTAAAACTTTTCCAATTACATTCAAATACATTTTACTATTTTGCAAAAAAAAATTAAAATTACAAAAAAATCCTATACTGAAAATAAGTTCAGTATATCAGGTGAGTAATTACTAGTCCAGGCAGAACTACAAATTTCCTATGGAAAAAGAACTTTCATTACGAGTTCAAAAAAACTGTAAACACATACATTAATAYGAAATTACAAATTTACACAGACTAAGGAATTGAATGCAAAGTAATTTGTTTAGCTGGAGGAGAAAAAAAGCAATCTAGCTGCATTAAAAACATAAAATTTTAGGAAAAATAAAATACCAAACTGTGTACAAAATGGAAGTATACATGGCTCATTCTAGGCTCTTAAGCACAGCGCAAATGGTGCAAAGATGCCAGCAACCATTTCTGCCCAGAAAACATCAAATCCCAAATTTTCTGTATTGTTGCACCAATCATCAGCCAAATGACACTTGTTTATGGTGATAYTTAATCCTTAAAAAACATGTAATCATAACACATTAGTGTAAGTAATTGCATACTTACGGTTCACATCAATCACTGAAATTCTGCTCTTATATAATTACTGTATTCTTTTGAAAAGGTTACGAAACTCATACAAACTTGAAACATAAATTACTCAACAACACACACTGTTCCTCGTTTGTGTATGCTCAATAAAAATCAACATTGTGACTCACTTCCCTGTKTCTCCTAGTCATCCAAGTATAACATCTGCTCCAAAGTGCTGACTAGATGGGAAGWAAAGGTGATGGCAAGACAAACTATGTTATCAGGAAGTATTTTCCAAGGTTTGAGAACTTAATAAGTGGAATCTCTTCTAAACCATCTCTTTTGTTTGCATTTCCTGAGCAAATATAATATCACGCTTAGGAGACACAAACGAGATGAATGATGCTAATTACTTTAAGGACAGCTGCCTCCAAGTTTAAACAAGTAGAACTATCTGGGACCTATGAAGTGTGCAAGGACACAATAWCTTTTACAGTGAGACAGAAAAATAACTCCTAGCAGATTTTAAAATCAAGAGTCAAGATTTTGCTCCTTGAAAACTGTCTCCTGTCCTCACACAGGGCTCATTGCTTTGTGACAGTCAATGACTGCTGAGTATCAGTACTACAGATTTATGCAAAGCGAAGCCTCCCTACAGAGGGTTATTTAAGCTGAGCTTCTGTACTTTACGTTCAAACAGATCAGGAGCATTGATAGGAGGGCTAGAGTTTCATCTGACATGGTGACAAACTTTAAAATCACTTGACTCATCACATAYGTGTCTGATCACAACCTATACAGTCCCATCCTGGATTTCTTGTCTCCTGTGAGTTTTCTTTTTTCATCTGCTCTTTGCTCTCTTTTGGCTGCCAAATACAAAACAAGCTGCTGCCAGTTATGCTAATTTGAAAGTTATTACTAAAATCAAAAGCTCTAAAAAGCCTCTTGCCTGAAGTTCTGCCCTGGAGATGCTGCATTTTCATATTCAAAGTCAATCACTGGAGATAAAACATGCCAAAGGTGATGGAAAGCGAGCTTCTAGTTTGTCTAGTTTGAACTGCTATGGGCAGCCTGTCCAATAAAATGARCCATTTTTCTTGCATTTCATCTTAACAATAAAAGCATTTGCATCTRTTTGTTATTAATAAAAACAAAACCAAAAAACTTAGGCTAACTTAACCAGGTCCTTTAGACTGTTTTTGTCCCAGAAATGGACTAAATTGGTTCTTTTGTTTGTATTTTAACTTTGGAAATCTGAAGATCTACAAACACTATATACCTTGATGCACGTCCTGCCGCCCTTGTCCTCTGGAAGAGTTTTTCACTGAATGAAGTCCTATAGCTTAATGGCCTTCGTCTGTATTCACATTTCATGTACATCAAAGCCAAAGACGGAAGAAGGAAGCAGGACAGGTTGATGGGAGAGGACAAGGAAGTCAATAGCATAGCAAGCAAAAAGAAAAGAGAAAGACTGCATAATATTAAAAAGAAAATACACTGAATGAACAGAAATATGGTTAGTAAGATATTACTTTGTGATGCACACTCTGCTGAGAATTCCATTCACATAGGCAGGACTGTACATATTTTCTACAAATAAATTCAGGAATGTCTTAATTTCTAATACTATTTTTATGGCTCTTCACAGCAAAAAAATATAAATTCATGAAACTATAGATTCACTAAATTACACTTTACTAACTTTAACTATGATTTTAAATTAGAAGCCAATTTGTACCTCAGCATTTAATGATGAATACGTAAGCTTTCAAAATAAATTCTAAATCTAGAAGCAAAACTCAACAAATAAAATTATGTATGTATGACCAGTTTAATAGCAGAGCAGAACCATTAACAAGATAGCTATAATTATGTTTAACTAAAGTAAAATTGAAGCTGCAGTACTTGAGGAGTGGCTTGGTACTTCAAATAACACCCAGCAAATATTAAGAAGGAACGAACGCCACACGTAATATAAACAACCATCATAGAGAAGCAAAGATTAAGAAACAATAGCGAATCTCCCTCTATTCATATATTAAGTAATATAGGAAAAAAGGATCCCTTTTTGGCAGTACTTCTAGTAACAAAAAATCCTCTTTCTTGCTCTGTTTTCCCTTTTAAAGAAATTTTCAGTCATGATGCCAACACAAAGTGAAAGAAGTTTGATAGTTTATCAGGGTGAATACCCATGCTATCAAATTCTGCAGTTACACACTCTGACATTTCACAGATGAACAAATCTCATCAGGCCACAGGAAACGTGGATGCAAGAACTGCTACCTAAATTACCTTTATTTTGACACTATACCCAGCCTCCCACAAACAGGTTCAACAAAAGATTAAGGCAAGATAATGTAAATACCTCACTATTAAGCTCTTCATACCAGCATCATCACTCACGTTTACATAAATCTACATAAACAACTTCTTYGAGGGGCAGGAGGGACTCAAATTAGAGGAAAAAAATAGGAAAAAAAAAAGAACAAAAAACCATTCATCTCTTCCTTCCACACGATGTATGGAGCTGCTTTTCAACAGCAACTTTAGGTAAAGAAATGCAAGATACGTATCTTGGAATAGTCTATTGATTAAGCTGTTATATAGCTGAATAAGACTGTTCTCAAAAGTGCATGAAGTATCAAGAACTTTTGGGCAGAAGAGAAGTTAAAGAACAAACTAGCATATAAGTTATCTAACCTAATATTGTAATACCTGTGTCTTTGTTCTTGCTGCAGTAACTGAGCTGCTATTTTTCTCAGGTCAGTCACTTCTTTAATTTCATCATCCTCTTCAGCCAGCAGCTGTTCTTTCTGAAGTCTAAAAAAATTAAACATTACCTCGGCTTTAAAGCTTACTGTCTTCTTATGATTATGGAAATTAAAGCACATTCTTCAGTGAAGGAAGACTGAAACAGGTATGTCACTGAACAATAAATGGTATACTTTCCAATAAGCTTTTTTCTGTCCAAGTAGGATTACAATGCAAGTCTATAGATTTCTTTTCTCCCTATGCAAGGAGAAAAGCACCCCCATCTGCCTCCCAAAAAGCAGATTTTTAAAATTTTACCTTTTTTCATCTCCCCACTCCTCATTCCGTTCCGTCTTCTGGGTTTTCTCAGGATGTTTCCTCCGCTCCTTACAGTGAAAAATAAATTTAGAATTCAATTGAAAAAAAAAAAAAAAAGAACTGCTGAGCAGCTTTTCTTTAATCAAGTTAAGGCACCTTCATATAAGACAGCAATGGTCCAATCTGTATTTCTCCTTGCTCAGGAACAGCTCCCTCTTCTGCGTTCGGATCAATATAATCATACACCTCCTGGTCTAGTGAGGATTGATGAAGAGTGGAAAAGATAACATTAAGCAGTTCTCTGAACCAAGTGTTATTCCTGAGAGAGAGAAGTACTTATGAAAAATGTCAAATAAAGAGAAYACAGTGAAATCCTGTCTCCTCTATCCAGAGAAGAATTTTTCCCTCTTTCYGGTCTTGTGTATTCGTGATTTTATGAAATTGTTTACCGAGATGATAAAAATACAGTTCCAACATGCCACAGTATCATTTTGTGCAGTTTTGTTAAATTATATTACCTAAGCAACAGTATTTCTGTTACCTAAAGTGACAGAAGTACAACAGATATTACCTTTCTGCGGATCGAGTTTACTTCCCACTACATGATTGTCATTCCTTAATGTCTGTTCCCTTGTGGATTCTGATACCTGGGAGTGAAGGCTGATTGTGTCATCATCAGATGGCTGCAAAGACAGTCATACTTAACACAAACTTAACATATTACTATCAAAGTCTTTTGTTCTATAGCACTTGGTTGTAGTACTATTAATTACAACTGGCTAAATTTAGATCTCTACAAATAYATAAATACGTTGTGTGGATTTCTGTGCATAACTATAAATGTAGTAAGTCATTTAGAAGTTCATATTAAAATTTAAACAACAAAGGACTACTAATACATACAAAAACTCAAGTTTAGTGAAAATATATATCCATTTTCCTCTATTGTATTAACAGTAAAAACAAATGGCACATGCTTTGTTCTCTCTTTAAACCTTAAATATATTATTTCATATCTGAAAAAAATCTGAACAACTCCTTAGAGTAGAAATTGATTTTAAAATGTCTAACAGTGTGAACTGGAATAACCTAAGGATATTCAAGATGATGATGGTTTTATGTCTGTACTGCTGAAATTTAAATTCAATGACACAAATTCCTGAAGGAYGTAACTGCAACTTAATTAAACCTTTCTAAAGCGATGTGAAGTACAAAGGGAAAAAAAACATTCTATAAAATTTACAAATTTAACAGTGAATAACACTCACTTCTGTTGTTGATAAYCTTTTATCTCCATTATCACTTCCAATGCCAGAGTCCGGTCCATGATTCTTATTGGGATAAAAGTCCTCCATGCTATTTAAAAAAATATGAATTAAAGAAATTGTATTAAAAATGTATAAATTCTTCCAAAAAAAAAAAAGAAATATGTTCTATAGTTGCTGCAACAGATTTTTTGCACACAGATGAGAAATTCCTCAACTTCTGAAAGAAATGTTTAGAAGAAAAAAAATCCCCACTATGAAAGAAAAGCTAAAGATCCACAAAAGCTATTTCATTGGCTGGTATTATTTCCTATTGKCAGTAAGCATATTCCCTACGACATTGTCACATTCTAACAGTTTAAATCTGCTTAAATAGATTTTCTGTTTTTTCTCCTCTAAATGCATGCCTTCCACAGACAACCAATGCAGCAGACAGGAGACACGGTACGCTACTCCAACTGTGCACTGTGGAGCTTGGTTTATATTTATAATATGGCAAATGTATCAAACAAAACATCACAATTACATGGATGTTGTTCAGCAGTAACATCCATGAGTTTTCCTTTTCCAACCCATTTTATCGCTGTAGCGTGAAGTYTGGTGCAGATTTATGGGGAGCATGTGTGGTGGACCAGGGCTTCTAGGGACACTCAGAAGCAGCCTGTGGACACTGTAAGCTTTATTCATAACTCAGCTTGCTTTCAGCTCTAAACAGAAGGATGACACAGGTTGAACATGGTATTTTAAGCAGATGGCAAAAATAGAGCATTATTCCACGTGGTGTACACTGGCAAGGCAGCTGAAGACAGGAAATAGAAAATCACTCCCACTCAATCACTCCAGAGAGGTATTGAGTAAAAAAATCAAGCAAAATACGCTGCATTTTTGAATTTCAGGAGTAATTCAATCAACAAATCCCAGATATTTCACTGATGTTTAAGTTAGATTCCATTAACACATGTTTGGGAGACAGACTTTYCATATACAGGCTAACTCTACGTTCAGCAATGTTATGGGAATGCAGCATCAATGTCTTAAAAAGCTGAGTTTTTCAATAACCAGAAGCTACATTGTTTTTGTAATTTTCAGATCTTGAGTGAGCATAATGAAATTTCATAGCAATGCCGACAGTCATTAAGCTTCTAATAACACAAACTTAGATAGCATGACTTCTAAATAAACAGCCTTTAAATTACTGAAATTACAGCTATTAAGCTGTAATTAACTTATTGTGGTACTTCTCTCCTGTTCCCTAAGCGCCACTTCATAGCAAATACTAAAATAAATTCAAAATAAATAAATAAAAACTACAAGACCTACCTGTCTGTGAGTGGCTGGGAGGGGATTCGTTTACCCAGTGATGGAAGATCCAAAGAATCTGGTTTTTTATCTATTCTGAGGCACGCCTGAATGCTGAGGAATTTAAATATATGCACTTTACCCTTCAAACATATCTGTTTGGAAGCAAAAGAAATATTTATTACACATCATGTTTTTTAATGATACACCCCAATTAATGCCTTCTACACTGATAATTTAATGTCACAATCTTGCACTAGGAAAAATGCATCTAGAAAAATAATGAAAACTTAATTCATAGTAACTTMGAACAGCCCCCCTTTCTTAAAATCCTAAAGCACCTAAGCAAAATATAAAATTTCTATACTAACCTGTGCTGGTGGTATCTGCATTGGATTGTTATCCAAAACAATTACTTGTAAATGACGTAGTTTCCTGTAACAAATTGGAATTTCTGTAATTTTATTACAAGAAAAATCCAGCTTTACCAAGGGAAGGTCTCCTAATTCTGCAATGGAAAAGAAAAAAAAATCAGGTATCTGAACACTTTACATAGCTCACCTACATGAAAGAAAGGATAACAAGAAGCTTACCATCTGGCAACATATGGAGATTATTTCTTCTGATGTTTAATTCTCTAAGTGACTGTAGTTTTCCTATCTGCTGGGGAAGGACCTGAAGTTCATTGCAGCTAATATCCTATGAAAATAAAATGAATATGTGAATTGAACAATTTAAATGAAATTAAATGAGAGCTGCAGTTAAAACTATTATAAAGCATATCATAGAAAAGAAATCCTATCTTCCTTCATYTTTACCCTTTACAAGTGGAAAAGGTAACACACACCTCCCTATTCCTTCACAACTTTGGCCATTTGTCTTTCAGGAATTCAGTTGAAAAAGGTAAAACAATAAATTTAGATTTATACAGTTGCCTTGAAATCAGGAGAGTCTGGTGCAGTTCTCATGTCAGTCAAAAGCTTCAAGGGTAATTGCATGTAAATGATTCGGATTCTGTTCCTTTCGTAAAAATTCTCYTCCTTCCTGATAAAATTAGAAGCAGTGCCACTAAAAATTTACAAAAGCAATAGCATGCTCACCAACTTTGGGGTTTAATCACTAGAGGGTGACAAAGCTGCACCGAAGCAGCATAGTTTACACCACTTCTGCCACAAACTTATTTTTGTGTAGGTAGTACATACTGCATCAGCAGTCATATTGATCTCAGGCAGTTCCTAATCTATTTTATTACTAACTCAGGAAAACTGATTTCGGTGACAAGTTTCTTAAATGTAGGTAACAAGGCTGAATTTCTCGATGAAAAAAAACATAAGCCAATTTTGAAGCCTCGCTCAGGAACAACCAGAATCGAGGTTAATGAGAAAAAAAAAAAAAAAAAAAAAACCAACATCACTTTCCTCCTTTACCCACTCGCAGAGCTTCGGCACGGACCCTGCTCGTGTGCTCTTGGCATTAGAAATGTCTGCACAGAGCCAGATGTCTGAAACTACAGGTTGCCTGCAATGAGCTCTTGCAGGAGCTATTTTGAGTTCTTCTCTGTTCCCAGCACCCAGATTAAAATAGGATTCCTTCCCTGAAAKCATCTCCTTGAGAGCATGTATTTTTAAAATATAAATTATGTTCTAAAGAGGTACAACACAGATATTACAATTAAACTCTTTGGTAGGCTTCTAATCTTATCATTAAGCACATACTCCAGGTTTAGCAATTATGAAAGAAGTCAGCAGTASCACAACTGCAATTCTATAAGATGTTCACTCTCTGTAAATAGCAGCAACRATTCCATCTTGAATTGCTAAAACGGGGAGGTGACTATTAATTTCTTATCTATAACTCACCAAAAGCAGTAGAAAACATCAAAAAAAACTCAGAAACATTCAACATATCTCCTATTAATGCCAAATTACAACCTAAAAACTCAGTAACCAYCAAAAAACACCGTTATTAACAATACACAAAATAAAGGCTCAAATAAAATAATGCAAAGAGCAGTTCTGTTTCTGAGGGAGGGATGAACTTATTAATCTTTAGATAACCCAACATACTGATTTGATCAAACACCGAAAATGAATTTACATTCTGCAATCCCTTATGTAAAAGCCATCACGATTGTACATTTATCTTACATTGTAAGTAGGCCACATATACTTTAAGTGTTCTTAATACAGTGCAATTATACTTACCAATTCCATTAGGTCTCTCAACTTCCCAATTTCTTCCGGAATGGAGACCAGCTTGTTATTACTGACTACCAAGACTTTAAGTGGAAGATCAAACAGGTATTTTGGCAACGTTGATAAAAGATTTCGACTTGAAAGAAACAAACAATAAAGGCTTGATTATTACATTCTCTTTTTAAGCTCAACATGAGTCTGAGGTGCACACTGTGGAACATTCCTCCTGTTCTACAAGGCACCCTCCACCTATTATAATTTAATCTAAATTTAAGCTATAATTTCCATAATGAATTCCTTACCGGATAAAGCTTCCCTTAGCTAAGCTGCACGTCCCCATTTCACTTGGTAAATGAGGATGTACTATAACTGAATCTCCTAATAATAAAATGTACACACAGAGAAATCTGTCAAAAGATTAAAAATAGCCTGGTAACCTATAAACAYACCTGCAAATAACAACAGTAAGAGCTCAGGGTACTCTAACTYGCCTTCTTGAAGCTCTGTGGAACGGCACCTGGCTGCATTTCCTCCACACGATGGAGAGGTGCAGCTCATCTAGCACCTTGTCACCAATGCTGTCACTCTAATTATCAATATTACATCTGGGCAGTAACAAATCTTTCACCAATATTAAGTCAACATGGAACAAATACTGACAACAGGACCACATTACTGCTGAATTAACTATGGCAGACAAYATTCGGTGCATCTTTTATATTCATTTTTATGCTGTTTCTGGTACCTTCCAAAGGACCAACTGATCTGATAGTCTTTCAATATAAACTTCATGTTCTCACCAAATTGGAACAGGAAGGGTTTATACAAGATCACTGCTTCTCACAGCACGTAGCCACAGCTCTCCTGAGCCATTATCAAAAGCCCTAAGCATCTATTTATTACTTTGCTCAGCAATGGTCTAGAAGGTATGATTTAATTAACGTTAATTTTTGCTGTGTGTATTATTTTCCAACTGCACGTACATACACCTGCTATATTAACAGGGAAGGTATTATTGCTGGCAATTTAATTTAAATTGCTTTCATAACAGCTACCAACTGCAGGCTGCCTCCTGCCAGAAATTAGTACTATTTTTTTTCTGGTAAGCTACTTTTATAAAAAGCCACTGGAAAACCAGCTTGTTCAGATGTGGTATGAAAGCAATTGCTTTCACATATAAAAACAGAATCTTTCCTGTAATTTCAACAAGTGTCCAGAMGCCAAAGGGTCTATTTTGCAAGAACCTTTTGAAGAGCTGACGTTRGTTTTCACAGTATGTTAAGAAGAAAAGCAAAGTTTTAAAGTGCCTCTGTGTAATGGAATTGCATCAGAACATTGCTTTCATATTGAAAACCTAAACTTTTTCAATTACCCCTCTACATGCATATAGTTTATATGCAAGAATAGCAAAACCACAACCTGGAACTTTTCAGCTTTGAAATAGTGCAATTTTGACAAAGCTAGTTAAYAATAAATTGCTATCACTATCCTTACAAAGAGCAATGCATCTTTGCATTAGGCTGTAGGTTTTCAATAAGCTTTCTTGCTTTTGAACTCAGGCAGATATAACTGGCTGTTTCTGTCTGGTAATCTGTTGGCATGTGTGGAAAGCAAAAATGTCATGTACAAGTCAATGAACTTTTTTATTTACTTAGAAACTTTGCAATGAAAGTTAATTTTCTGCAATGACTTAGAACAGTTGCCCTTTAAGCCTCCTTTACAATGTTGCCTATTTTACAATGAATTGCATAACACTTTTCTTTGCTCTTCTGCATCCAAAATTAGAATTTGAGATCATGTGGGTTTTCCTCTGTAATCACTGTACTGAAACTAGTAAGTCAGTATCTTGGTCTATGTTTAGCTACTGCCTGTCCATGTGTGTGTGCATTCTGAAAACTCAATTCTCACACACGCTAACAGAAAAAAAGTAAGAGGTAAAAAAAAAGGTCATTAAATGAGCCAATCCTGAAACAACATGAAATGCTCACTGAGAATCAGATGTTCCTCTATTTTTGTATCAAGAAATGTATTCAGCATTCAGTTACCATCAACACAGACTCATGCTTTTGCTGCTCTGTGAAAGAAATTAGGTCAAGTTTCTTTCACAAAAGATYGCAGTTTTATCATGTCATTTAAAACCTCCACAGAGTAGACTATTCTTAGAAATTAYCAGCATAACTTCTGATATTTGGAGATTAAGAATTATGGTATATTTTTCTTTTATTTTTCCTTTTCTTTTCTATCAATTCAATTTCTAAAATTTCAAATTACTTTTTGAATTGATATTGTGCAAAAACAAAAGTTATTTCTGGAGCAAATATGTTCAATAGTTCTTCATTGAAAAGACTGGTTTGGACTTTAATCATATAAGAAACAAGATATTGTGGAGCACGATGTCTCAGCTATCATGGAAAGGTTCCTCTAGAGTCCCATGCTTCTATACATACACATTATACCTTACATGATCTCCAGCAGAGTTCATATCCATTTACTATTTTTTCTGAGAAGATTCAACTATATGTTTCCCAAGCCTAAAATAGCAATGCATATGACTAATGTACAAAATGAGTAGGTCCTTCAGTCCAGAGTAATTTATCTTCTTGCAAACAACAACAACAAAAATCTATATACGTAGCTTTTAATCACACTCTACCTGCATAGCATTAACAAATTAAACTYCCAAGCTTCCTTGTGGACAGAAATCCTACTGTCAGAAATCTCATGATGCTGTCAACTCCTTCCCACAAGGAAGGCAACAAGAACTCTTGCTGCAAAAAGACCAAGAATATGGCAAGCAACCAAGAGAAATATTTTTATCTGTCTAGGGGGAAGTAAGGGCACAAAGGCTGTTGGTGTCCTGAAGAAATAAGATGTCATCTCTCCAATGAAGCACAGAAGAAAGAATGACAAGGGTTACTCACCTAATGTTAAGGTAAGTAAGCATTTGCAAATTTTTAATAGATTCTGGAATGGATTTGATGCAATTGTGATACAAATTCAAAGTTTCCAGTGGTGCAAACAGCCAGACGTCAGGTGGAATTTCAGTAAATCTGTTCTTTGAAAGATCTGAGAACAAAAAAAGAAGTAATTTTTAGTAAAAAATTTGTCCACCATAGGAGGATGTGCAAATACCCAGTTATTCCTGTCCCAGTCCTAAAAATGAAGGTGTTGCAAGAAGTCTGAAATAGCCTCTAGCAAAACCAAGGTATGGATGCTACTGGATATAATAATCACAGGAAACACACATGAAAATTCTGTATCAATTCTAAATAAGAACACTTAAACACAACTGAATACCAATTACGAYTGCCCTTTCTCTATCAGTCTCTGTTTTGTACAACTCTGAATTTTTTTTTTTCCCCACTTGAGGCACAACAGTGAGTCACAAACTGCAAGCCAGGTAAACAGATTAATGTAACTGTCAAGAACAGCAAAAGATTATTCTAATTCCGCTGTGTGAAACGCCTGCAATGATAAAACCAAACTGGCACAAAACGCGTATGTATTTATTCAACTAAAGAACTACAATTCTTACCTAAATGTTTATTCTTTATCCTAAGCACAGTTACTGGTCTGTCCTCTAATTTCACATTCATAACTTAGCTTAAAAAACAATAAAACACACACAAACCACCGTCAACCTTTTATAGCTATGAAAATAAGGATGCAGCCTAGACTAGGAGCAGAAGTGGAGGATCTTTGACAAAGGAAACAGAACACTCGGGCCAGAAGTATTTTGATGGTGCATGACTGCATCATGCAAATCTGCRTATTTCCAAGGATGTGATTTCTCAGAAACTGGACATATTGTTTTAACAAAATGCAGCAAGGAGTTTTGATTATGAGTCGTTAGCAACCACATAAGAATGACTATGTTTCTGCCTAGGTACCATCACACTACTTGTGAAAGAAGTATTAAATTTTGCTCTTTTTCTGCCTGACTAGAGATGCAGAGTCACAGGATGGTACAAAGAAACACCACTTTCCAGTGGCATTAGCTTTGGAAGCAACAGCATTCAGTTTGCTTCTTAATGGCYAGAACATGTGCAATTTGAGAGCCAACTGGCTGTCACGCCACCACTGAGTTATTTCTAAGAAATATTCTCAAGCATAAGCACTGCAAAGCCATCAGTTTCATCCAATCGGCCAATTATGGAATAATGCTGACACTGAATTCAGCAAACTTTAGCTTCAAGAGTCAGGAAGAGAGAGTCCAGGAGTAGAATTCTTAACGCACAGAGTGAGAAGACCTCAGGACAAAAAATTAACTACAATGAAACATCCAACTAAAATTGAAAACTCTGCTAAAATGGTTTTAGCATAAATGGAGAAAGTTTTAAAAATACCRGTTCGATTTCTGCTTCCCAACACATTTCAAAACATCAAAGGAAAACAGCAGGTTTCATTTGAACAAACTTTCTGCAAAATCCTTTTCAAGCTGCAGTTGTGGGTGTTATGCAAAGACTAAATATAAGACACCATCAAGGGTTACTCAAGAAGCACAGCATGTTTCAATTCACTGTCTCTGCAGAAGCAACAAAAGCCAAAAGCTCACCGTTGCTGAGGTTAATTTAAAAAAGAGGAACTACAAAAATCTGAGGAACGGGGTTAAAAAATAAACTAAATTGCAACCGAAAGAGTGAAGCCTTCACTGACTGCATGGAGACAATTTACAGGCACAGTACTGGAGGCTCAGAACAAAACTGATTATGGAAACAAGAACAAGCTGGGATTTAGAGGTGGAGTTAGTGGAAGTAAGTGGGTATCTCTCATGAGCTTCTGYAAGTCATGTTCTAAAATAAAAACAGAAGCCTCTAATTTTATGAGGTTAAATTAAAACACAGTAATGCAGTCATAAAGTATTAACATTATGTTTAACATTTGTTCTCGCTCTGCATTTGTTATTTGTTACCATCAAAGCCACTGCCAGAGTAGACTGGTCTCTGCTTTGATCMAGGGCTCCATTTCCATCCCCGTTGGACCACATTCTGTACAAGCTAAATGCTGTATCTGGACTGCAAGGACTAGTTGAGATCTACACTTGACCAACATATCGTGACATGCATTTTCTTAAAAATATGCTGACCTACGACAGAATGTAGTTTGATAGTAAGAAAAACAATAGAAGTTTTTGAATGTGAAAGGAGGAACAGTCCTGGTGGGTTTTAACTTTTATTCAGCCATCAAACAGCAAGACGCATAGCTGAGATCTCAGGACTTCTGTGCATATTCATAAAAACCACGTGTTTCTCTGCCAATGATATGCCCAATATTTAACAGCAAAAGAAAGACGACAGAAAGATAGAAAATGAATTATTTTGGTCATTTTTTGGTGCAGGTTCAGTCATTTGATCAGTCCTCCAAAACATGCGCTGTCTCCTAATGCGCTATTAAATGAAACATTGGGTATTATTATAGGAGTGACCGTTCTCCTAGTAATATGATATCAAAGAATTTTAGTGCAGGACTGTTTCACATTAGATATTACCATTTTCTTCATATTGCTTCTCAGTTTCATACACTTCTGCTCCTCTGAGCCATTTAAAAGAAAGAAAGAAAAAGAGAATAAAAACTCTGCCAAGACCGTGGGTGGTTACAAGCTAATTTTTTTTCACTGGGTGTTTGACAGAGCACAAAATAGATTCTATTTTTGTGAAAAATACATTACAAAAGATCTAAGGTGCTGTTTGGGTTTCAAATCCATTAAATCAAGAGCTTGAAAATACCTACATTTTATCCATGTCACTAATACTAATTACATAGTCTGGGCACTGAATGTGACAAAAGAAACTGTACATGACCAAGCAACTGAAGATCTGCATAAAGCACAGCCAAGAACAGACAACTAGAAACTACATTTCACACCTTCCAAGTTCTTGACTCCGCAAACTAAACAGCACTACCAAACAACAACAAATAATCCTCTTTAAAATTGTATTTTTACCACGCTAGGGACTTGAACAAGCAACACCAACATCTGAGGCATGGCTGTTCCAACAGACAGTGGCCATGTCCACACGAGCTGCTCAAGCAATTCTGATTTTAATTTAAGGCACCTCTGCTTGCCTCCTGCTGGCTCAAACATATGTGTTTTTTACTGAAATTTTCAGTCATCAAAAACTGAACTAGAAGGTCTAAGTCAAACGTTGGAGCAATCAGGGGGCAAATGTGGGTGTCGACTTGCTGCACCCCAAGCACTGATGAAAACAGCAAATGAATTCAGTGAATTCACTGTGTGCAATCAGTGAATTCCAGGCTTTTCAGGGCACTGCAGCGTTCTGCTCCACCTTGAGAGCACGTAGGTTCAGTTACTTTAGCATGGGATGATGAAAACAAAAGTGCAAAGAACACACCAAGAGGAGAGGATCATTTGGAATAACATATACATCAGTCAGCTATATAGTTGAAGAGACATTACTCCATGCCAGGATTAGCTTCCCTTTCACTTCTAAAGGCTTCTTGCAATTTTGTTTCATAATAACCTTTCGATCAAGCCCCAGGAATCTTTTGTAATTCGAAATGCTAGGCAACAACTCCCACACGGAGGCTATCTGCTTCCCCAAACTAAATGGCATGTTAGTATTCTGTCTAGCCTAGGATTCTTAAAGCAGCTTAACATTGGAAAGAGTGAAATCTGTTTTCATGACAGTTCAGCAAGAATTTTTATTAAGCTTGTGTATTATAGCTCAGACCATCTCCTATTTAAATTGACATGACTACTTACTGGTTGCTCGCAAGCATTCAAAGACTTAATTCTGTTTTTTTCTTTTTTTTTTCCAAAATTTCAAATTTCTACTTCAAATTAGTTCAACTTTTTCATATAAAAATAACAGGGGAAAGTAATTATCAATCCATTCCTCTATGATGCAAATTTTGGGTTTATTACCAATACTCAAATGAACACAAATCCCCCAGAAAAAGCTTATGTTAATCTCTGTATGCTTGGATATAGACACAGCCTTTGCCTGAAGAGTTTACAATATACAGACAAGAGGCAGAGAAAGGGGCTACAGCAACGCAACTGTAACCAACATCTACTATAGGACTTAGACCTTCAGCGATGATAAAGTTAYTCACAATTGGATTAACTAAACAGAAATACTTAAAAAGAAAACTAGAAMGTTTCAAGACAAAGGACACTGGAAAACAAGGAGAGTGTAGAATAAAGCCGGGGGAAAAGGCTCTGTAGAAACTGGGCAAAACAACAGTTCATCAGTACAGGGCAAAAGGGGCTAATCACATCTACGACATTCTCTGGAGATACGAAGGCCGCTGCTGTAGCGACTTCAGCATCTGCTCTTATTTGTTGGTGCCTCCTGCTGACAGCGGCCGCCGATTCCAACCCATGCCAGCCCTCGTGGCAGCATTTGAGAGAGGTTGTGGCTGCTTGTGTTAGTTTAAAAGTAAATATACTAATATAATATCTCTCATTACTACACGTAATGAGCTGAAGTGAATGCTTGCCTAAACATTTTAGTCCTACTGAGCCTTTAGTAAAAGGTCTCGTCCCCTCTCTATTAGTTCTACCTACTAACATCGAGCGATAAAGTGACAAATTGAAGTAGATGTGTGTTTTAATACACAGATGGTCGGGGATCGGCGTGTTCTGCAGTTACATCTGCTGGTCAGCAGGCTACGAACAAACCTGGGAGGCRGGGTTCCTGCGAGCCTTGTGCTACAAGAATCTTTGCAGGGAAATCATACTTCACCCAGCAAGCTGCAGCTTCCCAGTGCTTCAGATGATAGTGGGGATAATCACACCTGCCCAAGCAATAAACTATTTTAGTTCTGTAACAGAGAATAAGGCTTTTTTTATTATCCAAAGTGCTACAACATTTGCCTGATCAGTCAGAAATCACTAGGCTTTTTCTGATTAACAGCAGTGCTGGTAGATAAAGTAAACCAGAACTTAAAGCTCTGCATCCAGTTACCTGGACCCTCATTTTTGTAGCAGCCAACAAATTCTCATAATCCCAGGTCAGCTGGAAGAGCAGTGAGAACAGACGGCGGGACGGCCAAAGAAAAGCAGGGAATTTAGAAGTCTCTCCACACTGCCATGTAGAATATTAACACAAACATAAATTATTCATTATTTTTCCATCTTCTGGGAAATTCTAGCCTTCAGGCAGTCTGTTTCAGTTACCTTTTGGCTAAGAACATGTTTTAGCTGTACGTGCCAGTCTTGCCAATAAAATGAACTTACACTCTTGAACCAGCTCTGAAAAAAAAAGATCACAAATCACGTGACAAGAAATCAAGTGAAAAAAATCAGCAAAAAAACCAAAGACTCATCCATTTTTGTTATGGCACATGATTTTGTAATATATTTCATCAAGTAAATACATTTCCCCCTTCTCAAATAATAAGCAACAAAGCAGGAGGGCAGGGAGGAGAGAGGCAGAAAAGACAGGAATTCTCTCTCTGGGAAGGACAACTGTATGGAAACCAATGTGCGGTGCAGCCAAGAGCTGAGAGTTCCCATCATCACATGAGAAACTAGATGACAAAAAGGATTGGGAACTACATGCATGCAACCTAGTTCTGCAGTTAAAAAAATCCTATGCTCTTCTCTACAGCTTTCTGCTGAATATGTTTGTGTTTATACATTCTGATTTGGATTATTTGGCAAGGAACAGGCAGAAAGAGCTATTTGCTTCGCATTTCTAAGAGGTATGTTTAACATTGAGAATACAGAGATTTCTCTTATATAAAACTGTTTTAAAATTTTAACATAATCCTGGAAATCAATCTAGATGGACACTTTCTTTGCAAAATAAAAGTTTGAAGCGGGACAAAAAGACCAACGGAGAAAATCTTTAGTTTAAGTCATCAGTTTTTCAACAGGCTTCATTTCTAGAATGTAATCTAGATTTATGCCATATAGGTATGTTATTTCTAAGCTAAAAAAAAAAAAAAAAGAGTTTAGCATTGCTATTCAGTCAATTGCTTGTCATCTCTTCAACCAAAATTGCTATCATCAACAAAAATAACTAACCATACAAGCAAATACATTGGTTTAGAAGTGGATGTTCTATATCTAGCAGTACAAATTAACGTTCTCATGCAAATCACACTCGGTTCTAATTTGCAGATTTCGTTGCTTTTAATCTGTAATCACATGAATGACTACACACTTAAGCAGGGCCAGAAACATGATGTAAAAATCAATGAGGCCATGTAAGTAAATCTAGACAACGGTATCTTAAACCGCAATCATATTTCTCCTCCAAATGACACATGCAGGAACCTCAATGTGGGAATTCTGCCCGTGGGGCTGAGATTATTAGCAGCCCTGGCAGGATGGCTCATTCTGAAGTCATATGGGGAATACATTGATGTTACTCCTCAGATATATGAAAAGGTAGCAGGTGGCTAGAAAGGAGAAATTCCAAAGCAAATATATTTATGGGCAATTCTTCACCTACTTGCAATTGCTTGCAGGTTCCTCCGCAATTAAAAAACGGGAATTAAATTTGTTGTGACAAATCGTAAGCAAGCTGGCCACTATACCACTATATATATCCTGAGTAAAGAAATTGTTTCTYGAGCTGTCAGTCTAATACTGTTCGTATGCACTAAACTCCCATTTCCAAGAGTGCTCACGAGGGAGGAGGAAATTGCAAAAAGAGTAAATTGACTCAGGTCAGCAAGGCAATAAAGCACCAGCACAGACCTAAAAAAACCTGGAAAACACAACTCTTAGCTAAATATAGAGAGATTATATCAATGTACTATACTCATTGACTTAATTGTCATGGGGATTAATGTTGCCCACAGGGGGAGAAGCAAAATTACACACATTAATAAAATGAATGGAATATTCAWATACCTCTTGATAAATCTCTGTATGCCTCTTAATATTTCATGACCTATGATTTTTTTCCAGAAGTTGTTTAAGAACAGCAGAGGCCTTGTCTCATTGGCAGATGACAAGTTTAGGGAAGAAGAAAATCAAGTTTCAAGAAACTGCAATTAAAATCCAGATCTGACAAAAGGTTTATCTTAATGCATAAGTGTCAATGATACAGAAATATTTTTTACATTCTGATACGTGTTGTTTTGTGTGGGGGAGAAAGTGGTGGTGGGGGGTATTATTAAATGCTTCTACCACAGATCTGAAAGTCTAAGAATTATTAACAACAATGTGTGTAAAAGTGAAACCCAGCAAATATTTCTGACTTCCAGATACGCCTCAGCCTACAGATTCTTATCTTGTCTTATTCAGGGAATATTGCAATGTCAAACAGCAGTAACTGATACAAAACGTCTGCTGAAATGTATGATGATTGCCTCTGAAGCAGCAGCACATTCTAGCCTAAGCTTTATACCATACTGATACTTTGTAAAGGAAATCAATGATTCTTCAGCAGGATACCATTTACCTGCTCATCCAAAAAATAATAATAAAAAAATCAATCTATGGATGAAGCCAAAATAAAGACTATAAAGCTATTGTTTACAGGCAAGTTTTAGAAAGATATCTAAAATCTTTATTTCAGAGTATTCATTCTTGAATCAGTGCTACATTAAAGCAGCACTGCTAYATGAATAATCTACTTGCATTCCCTACATTAACTATTTAATCCATTAACTATTTAACCCAGCTTCTTTCATACTGAAGACTCAATGGTGGTGACTGGACTCTACTACATTATAAAAGATAAAGATAATATTACCACATACACCTCTTACTTAGGTTATTAAAAAAAAAAAGCAAAATACAAACACAAAATATGGACCTTGATGAACTGGCTTGAGAAGGAAAGAAAATATATTTTTAATAATGGACTCCCTATATAAAATTCTTCATTTTTAATGTTTTATTTTTTGAATATTTATACACAGAAACTGCTTACTATGCTCTTGAAAATATTTTTTTGCTATTACAAGGAAACAGCTATCATTTAATGAACTCCCTCCTTCATTTAATCTGGTGCCTCCATTATAAATAATTAACACACTTCCACCTATCCATATTCTGCATCACACATACAGATGCATCATGTGTGTCAGGAAAAATATGCTAATAACCGAAAAATCATTAGCAGGCTTGGTACTGGATACTGGAAATTGGATTTTAAAATCAGTCCTTCACAAATTCTACCCCCTCCACAGCCTACTATATCACAGAGGAATCTGTGCATCATTATTTAAACCTCTGCATAAAACACACCTCACAAAGAGCAACAAAATGAATATTTGATCGACACCAGCAGGATGGGATTGTCAGAGACGGATAAGGTACCATAATAGGCAGCCTTGTATTCAGTAGGCCACCTACTCGTAAACCACTGAAAAATACAATATAAAAGCATATACCAAAAAAGCCCCAAAACAAAAACATGCCAGGACTTAATTCACAAAAAAAAAAAAAAAAAAAAAGGTGAAGCCACTACTATTTCTCAACAAAAGATGCTGGATCTCTCCTCAGTATTTTGTTCTAGCACATTACTAAAACGACCCATTTTCAGTGACTACCCCAGAAGCAAATAAATCTAGAAGTACTGCACATACGCGCCAAAACACAGCAAACCCCTAATGAAAAACACAGCTTTGTTTTCCCGCAGAGCATAAAGGAAAATGCCTCCAAGTTTACTCCAGCTAAAAGCCTGGGTAGCTCCAGGCCTCCACAGACAATATCTACAGTATTATTTATTTACCAAGATGGTGAATACGTTATGGGTGCACCWGGTGCACCCATACCCCTCTCCCTGCACAGGTAAGGCTTTTGGGATGGGCTGGGAAGAGGGAATCACCATGATCCTGAACAAAGCTCGGGAGCAGAGGCCGAGGCACCTGGACGGCCCAGCYGGAGGGCAGCGTGGAGCTCTGACGCCTCAGGCTCAATCCCGCACGCGAGAAGCGCGAGCCCTGGCCTTGCTGCCCCACGGCGGCACCCCCGGCGCCGGCTCCGTCCCCACGCTGTCCCCACACACGGGTGGGTGGCACAGGCGCTGGCTCTGGGCGCCCCTCCCCGCTGCAGGGGAGCACAAAGAGCTCCCTGGTGCGTGCGGACACCTCCACTGCGGGCACACACATACACACACATGTGTGTACATATATACACATATATGCACATATGTTATATAATACGAAGCAGGAGCCCCTCTCCCCGCAGACCCTGCCTTGGTGTACGCGCTCGGTGGCTCCTCCACCACGCACGCGTGGGCTGGAGGGGGGGTCCGCTCTGGCCCTGCACCCTCCCGCGCCCCTGTGACCACCCTGCACCCCGGCTGCCGCCCACAGCGCAGGCACGTCCTCCCCCGCACCCCTGCACGCAGGGGAGCACCCCCACACTGTGCAGCCCCCCCAAGCCTGGAGGTGACCTGCTCTGCACAGCAGAGCCCTACACATCCCCATTGCGTCCCCTCCACAATGGGGGGGACTGCCACCCCACTGCCACCCCAGCCCCCCACACTGCCACCTAACCCTCCTCACTGCACCCCCCACTATCACCTCAGTGCCCCCCACTGCCACCCCATTTCCCTGCCGCACATTCCCGTCACCCCAACCCCCGACACTGCCACAACCCAACTGCCACCCCAGCGACCCCTCACTGCCACCACAGCACCCCCCACACTGCACCTCCCCATCCAGCGACCCCTCCCCCGCACCCAGACCCTGCTCCCCCCGACCCCAACGGCCACCCCAGCGGCTCCCCCATCCCGCCCCGGCGGGGACCCCCCGCCCCCGCGCCGCCCCCACCTGCTTGCGTGGTGTCGCTGAGGTCGTAGCCGCCGCCGGGGAAGTCGCGCAGCTTCCTGCCGCTCAAGCAGAGGATGCCCGAGCTGCCCGCCTCCTCCAGGGCCCGCTCCAGGCTGCGCACCGTGTGCGCCTGCGGCAGCGTGGCCGCGCCCCAGTGCGGCCCGGACGAGAAGGAGAGCGTCAGGTGAGCGGGAATGCCCAGCCCGCCCGGACCGTTGTTGCCGTTATTGCCGTTGCCGCCGTTGCCGCCGCCGCCCCCCTGCCCGGCCGCCATCTTCGCGCCCCACAACAACAACAGCCGGGCGGCCGCGCCACCCCGCACCACTGCGCAGGCGCCGCGGGAGGGGCGGGGGGCCGCGCAGGGTGAGGGGCGTGGCCTCGCCGCGGCACGCACCAATGGGCGGCTGCGGCGCGCGCGAGGGGGCGGGGCCGGGCGGGGGCGCGCGCGCGGGAACGGCGGGGGCGCGCGCGCGCCTCTGTGAGGCGGGGCGGCGGGAGCGCGCGCTGCTCGGCGACCCGCCGGGGACACGATGGGGTCTTCTGCTCCCCGGGCGTTCTTGTCCCTCCACAGCACTGCAATTAGGTGGTTTTCGGCAAAGTTGGGGTTTGCCCCTCGTTGTCTGTAATTTATAGCGACTTTTTTTTTTTTTTGGTCCAATTTAAAAATCATCTGAACTAGGTGCTTTTGAGCATTGCCTCAGGGCTTGTCATGAGCAGCACATAGCTGCAAAGCTGGTTTCTTTTTGCGGGGAAAAAATATTAAGTAAAAGGGGGAAGAATCTCACATGGTCAAACAAAAAGGGGAAAAAAAAGAAAAAAGAAGTGTTATTGCCCTAAAGTGAGAAGTAAAGGGGGGGGAAAACAAAACCCTATTACATTTAAAAAAAAACTACAAAACTCTCAAAGATGCCAATGTTTCTGACTGAAAGCGTGAACACAGAACGGAGAAACACTAATCAGAAACGGGCTTCACATATCCAGGCCCTTGCTACACTAATGAAATGCTCCATGGTGCCTGGAATACTGTATGGATGAATAATTATCGCTATTACCATGTTATCTGCACTCGTTAGGTGCTGCATATTTATCTGTCAGGAGTGACTGTGAAGCCATAATTAGGAAATCCTAAAGAAAAGCCCGAGATCCGCATTTTTGAGGCAATTGCTGCGGGTTTGATAAGCAGAATCTGATGTTGTGCTTTGAACCTCCTGAAGTTCCTTAAATGGCTGGGCTTTTTTTTTTTTTTTCCCCGGCATACATCATGAGTAATGTGGGGATTTGAGGGAAATTCCTTCTCCAAGCAGCACGGCAGCGTTTGGCCCTCGGCGAGCGCTGTGTCAGCGCGAGACAGCTGAGCCGCTATTAGGCAAAAGCGAAACAGCAACAGCCCCATAATAMTCTGTGGGTGATAGCTGGCCAAATTTCAATAGCACAGAATTAGCCAGGTTCAGAACAAGGGTTTGGAGGAGGGAAGGGTTTGATGCCGYGGTGCTTTAGCAGGATGGGGGCATCACGGCTGCTTTGCAGATTGCCTTTCCTGCAAAAAAAAAGGCAAARGTGCAAAATGAGTGTGTGGCAAGAAAAAGGTTTCTGTGGTTCTTGGTGAGTTATGCGGCTCTCTGCTTCATTTTATCCTTCCTGGGCATGTGTTTGTGGACCATGGGATTAAACCTGGTGATATCTACCAACCTCCCCACCCAGGGGAACACCTCTCCTTGCTGCACAGCCAGACTAGAGATGTGCAATGCTGAGCTCAAATTTACTTCCCTTATTGTAGCCTTCGTGGTCTCTCAACGCTTCTTTCCCACCTGCTGCTTTCTCTTTTTAAGGCCCTGTCGCAAACAAAAGCAGAATYACTAGCCCAGTGGCAAAGGGCTCCCAAAGCCAAACATCTGGTCACAGCAAGCAGTAAGGTCACTGCTGTGCCCTCTCTTAGTTTTTCCTGCAAACCAGAGAAAATGGCTTTTTCTTGTTCATAGGGCAGCTGAGATGAGCGCAGGAAGGGCTGGAAATGTTTGGAGCTGCACAAGCCCAAGAGCTTCTTGCTGCTGCACCAGTGTCTGTCCGTGCTTCAGGATACTGAAAAACAGCAAAAAGCCGCCACTCTCATAAATAACTTCCCCTCCGAAAGCCTTGTGGTTACCCACATCTGCTCAAGATGAGWTAAAAATTCATAGGAGATAAAAACTCCTATGAGATACGATATCAGGGAACTGCAGCGTTGGCCTATGAGAGGCATTCGTGCCCAGGAGCGATGAGATCTCCACAAAGGTTTGATCCACCCGGCTTTTGGTGGCGGTTGCAAGAGGTGGTTGCTCACAAGGCTTTCACTGTTGGCTTCGAGCGAGTGCATTCGCCACCCGCGTGTCCCGAGACAGCTCAGTGGCCTCGGGCGAGTCCACRTGATAAGAGCATCAAAGCGCAGGAAGGAAGCAGAGACACGAGCCCCCGGCGGGACGTGCGGTGTCTGTGTCTGCACAGAGGGCTGTGATGCCCCCAAATCTCCACCAGCAAAGCAAGCAGCTTGCCCCTATRCCCCTAGCTAGATCCCAAGGCAAACGCCACGCTCTGTGTGCTAAATGCCACCCTATTTGTCTGCAGCATCATTTCGGAAGAGCTGCTCGGAACCGCTCCAGCAGCTGGTGTTGGAATAGCAAAGGAAGGTTCCCTCTGGCTACTCTAGTGAGCAATATCTATTCTTAAAAGTCTTTTTGCCCAGACTACTGTAAGACAGCAGATCCATTAAGGGAAGATCCGCGGTACCTTTTCCATTAGGAGCATCTGTTCGCCTGTACAGCTGCGAATGCTTCACTGAGCACCAGAAAATACACGGGGGGCAGGGCAGCTCCTGCCCTCGAGGATGTAAATCCAAGTGCCGCTTATTGCAATTACATGCACCACAAATACCTCCTCGCGGTGCCGCTGGGGCCTTTCTCCTTTGCTGGCCGTTTTAGCGTGATTTTCTACAGGATTTTTCCTTTTTTTTTTTTTTTTTTTTTAATCCTCTTTTGAGTAGCTTGCTTGCCAGGCTTGGTTTTGGTAATATTAGAAATATAACCCTTTCAGTGACTCTGTATTTCAGGAATATAACCCAAATAGCTGTGGTGACCTTGGCCTAGCTAACTGTACACAAGATCATCAGTTGCCCTCTGTTTTAATGGAATTGTTTCCRTGCTATGGTATCCTGCAGACCTCCACATGCAGACACGCATTTTTGTGGGGTGATTTTGAGGATGTTCTGCATAGTCCAGAGGCAGAGCTCATGGCAGAGCACCCATCTGAGGGCTCATTTTTTAATGCACCCTGCACTCAAGGGGAAAAAAAAAATCCCTTCCCCTAAATACCTTATAGTCTTTGAGCCCACAGGCTGCATCTGCTAAGTGTGTAAGAAGCAACTCATGTAAATCTCCATTAAGTGCTAATAAGGAGGGTTTGGGCTGTCAGAAGCAGTTGCTTTCACGGAGCAAGACCTCACATGCACCCCAGTCACTTCATTGCTGTTCACCCTAATGCAAACTGGGGTCATGTTATCACTGCAGCTCAGCTTCTGCCAACAGGGAGAAATGGGCAGCGTCCAAAATTTGCTTTTCTCCAAAAGCYTTAAGAACAGTTTTGTTTGCATCTGTCTCACCAGGAAGATATTTTGCAAGTAGCAGCAGATGGTTAAAAAGCCACTTTCCAAGGCTGTGTACCAAGGCCACCACCAGCTTTGGGATGTGCTGGTGAAGCTTCATTGCTGCCAGTGTCCTCGGTTGGGACCTGAGATCAGCTCGCTGCAGTCCCTGCCAATTAACAAGCCTAAACACACCCTCTTGTGGGCAAAACCCAGAATACCAGTAAATCTCGGCAGGTTATTTAATGTGCAGAAGCCCCACGAGGTTGACCAGCAAGCTGCAAAGCCATGTCAGATAACACACCTGAATGCTCATATGTGTCCCCTGCTCCCACTGCCTTCTRTTTTTGTTAGTTCTCAGCTCAAAGTCATCAGTCTTGCTTAGAGCTGGGGTATGTGACAAGAGGAGAAGCTGGTAAACTGCCCAGGAGTGACTTAGCTGGGAGTCCTAGAGGAAAACGTGACAAATCCCAGGGTTTTCATGCTCTCCCTTGGACTGCTAGGAAGCCACGTTACTGAAATTCCTGTTTCCCAGTCTGCCTGTGGTTCCCAGCATGGTCCCCTGTATGGGGGTGGCACGTACAAGGAGGGTCTGGCACTTAGGGCCCTGTCACCAGGCCSCTGGTGCTGTTAACGTGTGACACTACGCAGAAGTGAGTTAATGGCAGTAAATGACCACTTACCAAGGCATTAAGAGGTCACCAACTGGCAGCTGAGAGATACTCAGCCTGTGTTATCAGCCAACACTGCCCAGACACACAACTGCTCCTTGCTGGGGTTTATCACATCCTCCAACCCCTTCAGGGAAAACAGGTCTCACCTGGCAAAGAGGAATCTGCTATAAAAGCTGGGCTGAAGCTGGAGACCAAAATCATTTGGAAATATCTTGGTCTGAACCCTCTCCCTGTCTGCTGCTAGCACCTTGGTCCAGCTCTATATTCCCAGCTTGGCTCCCAGCAGCTGAAACTCACCTRTCTGTAGTTGCTAAATTGCTGGGAAATTGCTAATTGTTCTCAAAAGGGAAAGTGCTTGGATGGTATCCTAGGGACTGGGAATTATGCAGYGTTATGAATGTGTGGATCCAGGCTAGGGCCTCCCAGCCTCAGTGAGGCTGGAGTGTTTGAGGAAAGGTGGAGTAAGTCCAGGTGGGGTGGTGGGTGCCTGGATGGGTGTCAGCACCAGCGCTGGGTGCTGGTGCCAAAGGTAGGCGCTGCAATAAGGTACTGATGGTGCGGGGAGAGTGCGGACCAGATGCCAGAACTGGGGATGGGCGCAAGGGCTGGTACCAGYGTGGGTGCGTGGCTGGGACCAGGTGCAATGCTGGGGATGAGCCCTGGGGCCAGGGGTAGGTACCAGGGCTGGGACAGAGGGAAGGATGGGTACCAGGGGCAGTACCAGTCCAAGATGGGTGCAGATGGGGGCTGGTACTGTGGTGGGTGCTGGTACCAACGCAGGTGCTGGGGTCGGTATCGGGGTGGGTGATGGTTCCGAGGTATAGAGGAGAGTGGGAGCCGGTCCCAGGATGGGGGCCGGGGCCGGTCCCAGGATGGGGGCCAGGGCCGGTCCCGGGGCAGGTGTAGACGGGAGCGAGTGCCGGGGTCGGTCCAGGGATGGGCGCTGGTTCTGGGTGCAGGCGAGTGCCAAGGCCGGTCCCGGGATGGGGGCCAGGGCCGGGGCCGGTCCCGGGATGGGGGCCAGGGCCGGGGCCGGTCCCGGGGCGGGGGCCGGGGCCGGTGCAGACGGGAGCGAGTGCTGGGGCCGGTCCCGGGACGGGCGCTGGTTCCGGGTGCAGGCGAGTGCCAAGGCCGGTCCCGGGGCGGGTGCCGGTGCCGGGGCGGTGCGGCCGGCGCCGGGCCGGGCTGGGCGGCACATTCCGGGCAGGCGCAGTGGGCGCGGGGCGGCGCGGGCGGCTCTGCGCGCTCCGAGCGGCCGCCGGGGCCATGGAGGCGGCGGCGGAGCCGGGCCCGAGCGCGGGGCCCGCGGCGGGGCCGCAGCCGGGGGCTGACGAGATCGACATGTCCCTCGGTAGGTGCGCGGGGAGCGGGGGCGGCCGGCCCGGGGCTCCCCAAGCCCGCCCGGGCTTCTCGGAGCGGCACAGCGCCGAAACGGGGCAAAGTCAGGAAAAGCTCCCAAACAGCCCCAAAAGTTCACGTCGGAGGCAGGCCGGGGAGCGGAAAGCGCAGGGGTTTGGGCAGGGCTATAGGCCGGCCTCGGGCCGAGCTCTGGGTGCTGCGCAGTGACTTCCGAGGGGAGAGTTACGTAAAGGAGCGCGATACCAAAATGAGGGCATGACCGTGCCCGAAATGCAGGCATGGCCATGTCAGAGCGTAGGCATGGCCGTGCCCCGAATACAGGCATGGCCGTGCCCCAAATACAGGCATGACGCGCTCCCGGGGTCACTGGGYGCGCRCGCTATTTATAGCRCCGTGCTCGTGACGCTGGACGTGTGTCTGGCCGGTGCCGCGGGMTCGGCGCATGAGCGGCCGCCCTTGTCTCGCCTCGGGAGGCTGCGGCTCTCGGAGGGCTGGTGGCTGCACCCATGTCCCCGCGGTGCAAGGAACGCCGGCCAGCACCTTTTAGGATGGCACTGGCTTCCTGACACAAAGCTGGAGTCATTTCTTCCTATGGGTGCGATGTTTCTCAGGATGTTTTTCACGGCAGACTCTGAGCCCATGGCTGATGCCGATTCAATGTTTTTATGGTGCCACGCTAGCCCGAACTCAAGGCAGGAGAAACGAGAACAAGAGCCCCAGTTTAAGTCATGCTGCAGGAATTGTCCTAAGGGTTCCTACGGAATTCTGTCTTGAGGGCRTAGGGGTACCTCATATGAGCTCCCTTCCAGCTTTATACAGTGATAAAATCCTAATATCACTCCAATCCTCAGCCTGTGGTAACCAAATAAATTGGTCCAATGCATTCTGTGCTAAGCTTGGTCTTTTGTGGGGCCCACGGGGCTCAGAGCACCACAAGCTCCAAACCTACGTGGAATGGGATGTGCATATTGGAAAATCTATGTGTGTAGAAGTGGGCGGTTTGATGGGTTTCACTTTTGCTGTTTTGGATCTAGACGATATCATAAAGCGCCACAAGAAGGAGCAGAGCGGGGCCCAGGCGTCCGGGAACCGGCGAAGGCAGCAGGTGAAGAACCCGAATTGGGTGTCTGGGTATGGGCGGCCCCGCTTCCGCGCCTGGATGCAGAGGAATTTACCAGGTACGGGAGCATGCGGGGACACACATGGAGCGCTGGGCACCTGTGAAGCTTCAGCATTTCCCTGGAAAACACGTTGGCATAGCAGGATCTAGCTCCAAAATCCTTTTCAGCATCWAATAGATGCTCTTGCTCAGAATAGCTTTTCTCTCGGCAACAATAGAATATCAGGGCCCTTTCAGAGCCCAAACTCACCCATTTCTCTTGCTTCCAGGCTCTTGTGAATTACTGATTCCGAGTGACTTRATATCTATTCTCTATTCCCTTCTGGCTTTGCATATTTTAATTATGTCTGTTCCTAATCCTCTTTTTTTTTCTCCCAGAACACACTTAAATTGCCCCTTCAGTAGCTGTCTTTGATAGCTCCGTTATTGAAGCTAATTTGTCATTTTTGCCAGCCATGCTATTTTTATAATTTTTTCTATGATACCATGTGATCACATAGTAATTTAGGTTCGGCTCCAGTACGTTTTATCCACCAAAATGATCTGCTGTATGGACTGCCACCTTCAATTCTCAAAATTTCTCAAAATTTCTCTTTTTTTTTGTTTTTAATTACTGCTCAAACACTTCCACTGAACATTTTGGTGGSTTTTGGCAGCAATATCCCTGCATCCCCCCTATGAGGCTCATAGAGAGAACAGAGCTGCAGGGAGCAAGTCCCACATGGTGGTTTTGCACACGTGCGTTCCCGATCCCAATCACATATTGCCTTTCCAAGAACAGCTCCAGTAGTTCCAACCAGAATACTCATATGATTTCCCTTTGCAAACTGATTTTTCTTTTTTTCTGCCAGAAAAGAAATAGAAGAGTTGATATTCTTCCCTGAATCCAGAGTTAGAGAAATCCAGTGGAATATTTCATTCCTTAGGAAATAGAATTTTTAAATTTGTTTATTTGTTTAAATTGGTTTATATTATGGYTAGTCTTGGTGTTCCATATGTTTAACTGGATTTGAATTCAGCGCTGGGACCAGCACTGATGTGGGACGCTCGGCACAGCCGGGAATTGAGCCTGGCATTCCCGGGGGGCTCCCRTTGCTTCAGTCCCTCCTGAAACGCAGCCCCCCTGGCYGGGATGTGATAACCGTTATCAGAAYGGGAATCAGCAGAGCTCAGCGACAGCCGAGCGGGGCATTACACTGATTACAACAGCGAGGGAATTCATGCAAGCAGAACACTCTTATCCCTCCTGGAATTTGGAATTTAAACTATCCCCCCAAGCCAGGAGGTTGATGCCCTCTCTGCTTTTTCATGACGAGAAATTCCAATTGTAAAATCCTCCGTGGAGAAGCTGTCRGAGGCCAGGGCTTCTCCTAGGCTGGATGTGCAGAGGTGGCACTTGGGCTCAGCACAGACTGCTGCATCCCAACAAGGTGAGGGGATTTTCCCCCCGACGCTGGGGATTTTGCTCAAATATCCCTTTATTAATAAACACCCTGCAGACTTTTGCAGCRTGTCGCGCTGTGAACTCAGTCTTTTGGAGCCGGGGCTCAGTCCCCAGCTGGCGTACGCGGGGTGTCCCTCGGAGGCTGATGTCCCCAACGTTAGTTATTCACGTGGGCCGCGAGCTGCCTGAGCGCACGGCTGAGCAGAGGCTCCCTAATGCGAACTGACTGCTGGGGACACGGTTTTCTAGCCAGGGCTGCCTTTTGCATCAGACCCTGACGYTGCACCAGGGAAATATCGGGCAGCTGAGCTCAGCCTGGCTTGTTGGGAAGAAAATCCCCTCCTCGGTGAGCTCCAGGGTGGCTGCAAGTGGGAGCAGGATGGGGAAAAACAACCTGCAGAAGCAGGCAGGAAGAAAGGGACATGGAGGCAATGTCTGGTTGCAGGAAATACAGATTGCTGRAATGTGGGTGTTTTTTCAGGAGACATTTGCTCTCTTCCTGCAAACCAAGCGCATCATTTACAGCGTTGCATTATCCTGAGTGTCACCTACTGGCACTTTCTGTTTCCAAGGGGCTTCCTGTGGGCATGCCCTGGTGCCTGTGGTTTTTTTAGAGCCCAAATTGGCCGTGTCACCTTTGCATCTCTGCCCTGTATTCCAGCGTAAGYGCCCTGTGCCGGTGCGAAACCGCGTTACGCCCTGGGGCTAGAGCCTTCATTAATCACTGCAGTGATGCCCCGTGACAGGAACGTCGCTGCTTCCCCAGAACGCTTCATTTCTAATTGCTCCGAGTCATTATGAATTGCTGTGATGTGGGAATCGATGGTATAGGATCAATACATACGTCTAACTGCTCTGCGGTTTATGTCACTGAGGTTCTGTAATGTGGTTTGCAGGGTTTCAACCACATTGTATTTCTGCCCTCTTCAATTCCCTGCTTTATGCCTTTTCAGCTGTGCCCATACTAATGATTTACATATAGCCCTGCGTGTATGTATGCACATTTCCCCGAGACAGATACTTGGGAGATGTCTGCTTAATTTTGCCTACAGAAGTTTAAAATGGAGCATTATTAAGCTGTAATGTAGCTTGCTTCCCTTGGAAGGACTGGGTGCTTTGCTGCAGAACACTCCAAAATCATAAACAGGCGTGGGGGGAAAAAAAAGTTGAACATAAGATGGGCCATTTGTATGTGCATATTGTACAGTTACTTAAAACAGCAGTAAAAGACACCTTGTCCAATATATGCAGCAARTAAGCAGATATCGAATTTAAAAAGCAAAAAGGAGAATAATTTCAGGCCGGTTTTTGCTTATCAAGTAGTATAGGGTGAACTATTCCAGACTGCTGTGGGTTGGTCTTGTGGATGCCTGAGACACTTGCATATCTGCATGAAAAGGCTTCCCTGTTTCACAGTTAATTCCCAGCCATGGCAGCGCAGGCAGCAGAGTGACAGGGCTCCTGATGCGAGGGCTGCTGCCTTTATCAGGGACCAGGCTTGTGGAAGGCTTCACTCTCCCCTTTCCTTTCAAATTAAATCATATTTGTCAGTTCTACCTGTAATAGCTAAGTCATGCTTGAGTGAGACATTGGAAAGATGGACCTTTTTTTTTTCTGCTGTTCTGTGTAACTAATGTACTTTCCTTGAAGAAATTACTGTGCTTCCTGCTTTAYTGTTCATACAGATACTTCTACATCATGTGAGTTAACCTTGTTAAGGCTTGAAAAACTGCTTTCTTAAATCAAGTGGTGAAGGATGCTCWAACAAGGGCTTCTTTTCCTAGGACCTACCCGCTTCAGGAGAGGCTTTGGACAACAGCAGTACAATAGGAGGCAATTCCGGAACGCCRTGCCCGGTCCCAGGAGAAGAGCAGCTGCTGCATTAAATGGAGTGAGCCCTTTAAATCGCCAGGCATCCGCACAAGAGGTGGGGGGAATAATGAAGGTACAGCTGTTCTCAAACGCCACGTTCAAATCAGCTCAATTTTATGATCCTGCATCACCCCAAAGAACAATCTACATAATAAATGTGCAGGCGCAGTCTTCTCTGTGCTCGCGCACCGCATTTGTATGCATAGGTGAGCACGGCACGTATACATACAAAACAGCAGTATTTCAGATGGGTTTGTAAGCTTGAGACTTGGTGAATTTTTTACCAAATCTGTTCCAATGGATTTAACAACAACAAAGATTTTAAACACATATTCTTAAAAGGTTCTTAAATACTTGCGTGAAGACAGTTTGCAAGTCATCTCATCTCTGTTAGCATTTGCAGGAAGTACATTAGGATTCACCATTTTTGTTTGTCCACACAGAGCTTTTTYCAAGGCCCACTGAAGTCAGAAGGCAGCCTGTCTTTGGCTTATTTTTAAGATCCAAGAGGTCAGGGAGAAGTGCTTGCCATTAAAGCAACTCTTACAGCTTCCTTCTGAGTATCTCTAAAATTAAATTGGCTTGGAGTAGAAGCTGGAAATCCAGCAGGTAGATAGTTCTCTGTGAGAAGAGGTGGTTTTTTTCCTGCTCTGGTTAAAATGTGCTCARTTAGCAGGTCACATATGCTCAGTGAGCTTTCAAAAAACCCAACAAAGTGGTGAAGCTGATGCCACATTTAATGACTGTCTCCTGAGAGCATAAATAAGAAAGCTCTAAACTGAGCATGCATGGACATGAAGTGTGGTTACTCCTGAAAATATAGACTGGGATGCAGGTTATAGACTGAGTGTGGCTGGATATTAACAGAACGCAATTAGTAGTTGCTAGGAGTTGTAATTCAATGGTAGCTTCTGTTTTGCAGAAATAAACCAAGCAGGAAGAACATGGAAACATCTTAGGGCATAGTAAGAGAGTGACGGTGGTTTTCCTGAGGAAATATGCTGGGACAGAGCATGGAGCAGCTGTACAAGTATCAGCAGCAGGACCTACACCCCGTCTCACGTGCTCCATACCCCAGACCTCAGTCCTGGCAATGTGCATGTCCAAATGAGAAGGACTCAATGACCTAAAGAAAACGAGCAAAGCCATCAAGTTTGGCTTGTGTAAAATTTGCACTCCACAGCCTTTTATTTTATYGGTATTTCTGCAGCGTTAGGATGAAATATTCTCCCTCTTACTTGTCTTCTCATGCATGGTAGCTGATGCACGTACACTGCTTGGTGGCAACAGTATATAACAAACCCAAATGTTGAAAAGAAACGCTGCTCTGGAGAAATATTCCTGCTGTAAATGCAAAAGGCCATGGGGGAGAACTGGTTCGAATAAATTTTAGTCAGGAGCCAGTSTCCCATTAAGAAAATATCAAAGGCAAGAAAAAAAAGAAAAGTATCAGCAATGTAGAGCATGCAACGCACGCCCTTGGAAACCACCTGGATGGTGCTGCAGGCATCAGTGAGCCATGAAGGTCCTGCTAGACTCGTGCAAAGTTGTGTGGAGCTGAGCATCCCTCTAGATAGGGGGACAGAGGATGCCCAGTGAACATGCCCAGGTTTTCAAGCAGCAGCAGCKGCTGGTGGGCAAGACATCGCCCTCCTGGTAGGGATGTCACGCTGGTGACCGCTCTGCTTTCTGTTATTTCCTAGGGCAGCAAGAGTGACGATGGTTTTGCCCAAAGGGGCCGCGTGGGGCAGCTGGGGACGCAGAGACGGGCACCGCCGGGCGCCAAGCGCTTCCGAGCAGCGGCTGCCGCCGGCCAAGCCACGGGGAGAAGGTGAGACCCTCGCTAGCTCCCGGGTTTTCAGCGATTTCCTGGGCACCCTTTGGGGCTCCTGTCCCGTCCGGAACTGCTGCAATGGGGAGGGCACGCGGGGCAAGAGGAGCACCCTAGAGTCCCTTAGGGAAATGCTTGGAAATAGAAAACGTGGGGGCTCACAGCTAGTGAAGCAGATGTCAGGCCCATCATTTTATTTTTGCTGTGATTTAATTGTATGGTATTTCTAATGAAAATAGATGAGGAGAAACAAACACTCTTGTTTCTCTGAGATTCTTTGGAGACAGAAAAACCTCTCGGGCTGAACTCGGTAACAAATACTCCAAATACCGTACTTATGGAACGGGCTTGAGGCTCATCCTGCTCGCTGACCTGCTCTCCTCTCTCCCACGCACAGCCGGCCCTTTGTGCTGAACCGGAGACCAGCCTTCCAGCAGAGACAGATGCCGCAGCGCTCCTCCAAGGGCAGCTTCCAGCGAGCGGTCAGTGTGGAGGCATCTTCTGCACCACTTGCTAAATGGGGCAGCCCTTTGGTTTGACTGGCACTTGCCCAGCTGCATCTTTTGCACCCAAAAGCAGCGGGGAGAGATGGCCATTTCTAGCTGAACATCTTCCTAGGGAATGGTTTGCAGGGCACGGCCAATAGCTGTTGTTTTACAGTTTAATATTCTGGCATCTGGAAAATTAAACTTGGATGGGTGAAAAGAATTAGCTTCTCTTGCAGCTTTTTTTTAAATAGTTTTCTTATAGCTTTCTTTTTCCTTGTATCTTTTACTTACTTTTACCATATGAAATACTTGAAAAACAACCTCTGTTTCTGAGAGGTGATTCTTTAATTGATTTTCTTCTATTTCCCAGCAGGCGGATGCAGTTGGAGAAGGAAAACAACCAAGGCTGAGAAGGTAATGGAAGAAAAAGGCCCGCTGCAAACACGACCCTCTTGTTAGCGCTTGGCTCAAAGCTGGATGCGTTTCTTGGTCTTGGCAGGTGGCAAGTGAAGCCCAGCCCCGGAGCAGTCCTCACGGTTTCTGTGGCAAATCCTCAGGCGAGCCAGGCTAGTGGGTAAGTAAATGAGGTGATTTGTTGAGATGGGGACCCCACAGAAGCCATTGCAAATCCCTTTAGCGTTGCTGCAGTTTTGCTGCTTTTACATTAGAGTGGAATGAATGGTTCAGCYGCAGAATGGTTGGCAAGTGGTGTCTCTTTCAGGCTTACCCAAAAGGAGACTATGATTGTCTTGGTGCTTGTTCATTATCTGGGAATGGGGATAATTCCCATTCCCAATTAACAGGGAAACGGGAGCGCTGGCAYGGCAGGCTGCAGGAGCTCTGGATGGCAGTGGGTGATGTGTGCAAGGAGCTGGCACCCAGCTATGGGGAGAACGAAGCGGGGCAAGGCCACGCTGGGGAGCCCTGGACACCAGGAGCATCCTCTGCTAGCTCTGACATGCCCAAATTCCCTGCGCTGGAGCTCAGCCTGCACCAGCATTTCTGCAGCTGCAAACAGACTGAGCCCAGCAAGCCCAGGAGCTCCGTGATAGCAATAGCGAGCGAGCTGCCGCAGCCCAAATGGATGTTCACCGAGATGCTTTTTCCCTCCCCAGGCCCGGATCCAAGCGGCCCTTCCTGCGGAGCCCACGGCCGCCTCCACGGCTGCCCAAGCCGCAGCCCAAGGGAGTGATGCTGAGGTTCAACTTCCGCGCCATGGCCAACCAGGTAGAGGGAGGCCGAGGGCATGTGGGGCGCCTTGCACCCTGCCACAGCCACGTCGCTAACCCCTTAACGTCGCGCTCACGTCTGCCGCGCTGCCGGGTGGCTTTACCTAATGCCAGCCGGCAGGAAAATCCCCGTGCCTGCTTGCACGGGTGGTTGCCAAAACTGACAGCGCCTGAGAAGACTGTCCAGCACCTACTGACTCAGCCTGATTTTCCCTGTGCTGCTGGTCCTTCGTGGTGCATCCTCACGCTTGCTTGCAGGAGGATGCTCCAGCTCCTTGGAAGTGGCCCTGGCCGGGGGAAGACCTTTCGCTGGCACTCTGTGTGCTCCCCACTCTGCAGGGACATGTGGCACCTCCTTAGGGCCACCTTCCTTCTTGGCCTGGGTGGCCTCTTTGGTGCTGCGTGTGCCGTGAGCAGGTCCTGTCAACCCTGCTTCTTGTCAGGATGGTTGGGTCTTACTTGACGCCTTGTGCTCAGCTGCCGTCTGCTTGCTCCTGTCCTTGCCGAGGATGCCCTGCGTCCTGGGGCTCCACAGCCCCAGTGCTGGGGTCCGGGTCCTGCTTGGAGGTTTTGCAGCCGCACGCAGCGCGTCGAGCGCCRTGGCTCTGTGTGACGAGTGGTTTTAATCAACTAACCGGCCGAGAGTGCCCCGCTCCGGCGGGGCTGCCCTTTGCCGTGGGACTGACCGCTCTCCCTTTCCCCCGCAGACCAGCCTGACGCTGGACGAGAGGTTCTCGGGTCTGCGGAATAAGCGGCGCTTTGCAGCAGCAAGGAGCGCGGGCCGGACGGTCACCATGCCGTAGCCCCGYGCGCCCGTCCCGGGGCTGCTCGTCYCCCCGGGGCCCCGTAACGCGCAGCTCAATAAAACCCAGTAGGTTTCCTCCTTCGAGATAGCTGCTTTGGCGAAGCGCCGTCTCCTTCCTTACACCCTGAGCAAGCAAGCAAGCGTGGCAGCAAGGGTGCAGGAGGGGACACAAGTGGAGCCCGCTTTGCTGCATGGCCCCTCCTGCAAGAGGAAGAGGGGTCCAGCCCCAGGACGTGCCCCAGGTTTGCATTACGGGCACGTGGAACAGATACCACCACCGAGSAGGATACCTGCTCCTCATATCCATCTTTCTAGTGCTGCAACCTGGCCACACAAGGGTTTTCCAATGGGCTGGATCTCACAGTTTTCTAGCTCATCCCTGCAGCAGCCGGGGATCTCTGCACTGTTTCCCACCCCCCGTGACCACCTGGGACACAGCCTGGTGCTGCACCCTCAGCTGGCACCAGAACGGTCCATGTTTGATAGAGCGCTTTACATTTTACACCGAGTGTCCTTAGGCTGGGCTTGGAGTGGGGAAATTATAGGAAGTGGTGAAATGTGATTAGTTTTTCTGAGCAGTCTTGTATGAGTCCAACGCACTGAATAAAAAACATAATTAAAAAAATAAAGTCAAATGTAGTGTGCAGTTATTCACCTTCCTTCTGCAGGAGATTGGGAGCTCCTCAGGCTGTGCCCACAGTTTAGCATTGCCAGAGCCCAGCAAAAGCCACAGGGAGGGGGATTCATAGGCATCTTGTGGCACCTTTCCTGGCCTCTTTTCTGCTTTTAGCATTATCAGCAAATGACCAGGGCAGATCTGGCTCTGAAGATCTCCAAAGCAGGAGCTCGAACCCATTTCCAGGCTCATTAACCTAGGAAAAGACATAATCTCTTAATGCAAACTCTGTACAGCTCACCTGGCAGCTGAAGGAGAAATGCTGCCCTCACAGATGGCAGCAGCTCTAATTTCAAGTGCACCTTTGYTGTAAATTTTGACAAAAGATGGCAGGCTTGGTCTAAAAACATGCAAACTTTTTGCATGAGTTTGCAACGGGATGGAGCCATTCACCAAGGAAAGGGAGGAGTGGGTGGCTTATTAGCAGGGAGCTCAGAACATGCCCTCACAGTCTCCAAGTAGCTCCTTTTCAGCAGTTTTGCACCTTATCTTGGTTTTAAAGACTCCTTACAGTAAAATTGAGCACTTAGTGATAAAAGCTACATTTTTTTTTTTCCTCCAGCTTGGTTCTCCCAAAGGGCATAATTTGCAAGGTGGAAAGCACTGCCTGCAAGGGTGGCTTTTCCAGACAAGCTGTTTGTGCTCCTGTGGGAYTTAGGGATGGGGGACAGGTTTGGGCAGCAGGAGCAGTGCCACATGGGCAGGACACCGGTCCCCTACCCAGAAGGTGGCAGCAGCCTCCTGTCCATGGAGCCCCGAGCTCCATGGACACGGGAAAGAAGCAGCCGCACAACCTGCAAAAATATAGTCCTTTTGTTTTATTTCATTTGTTGGGATTTTCCTCCACTCCTGCTCTTTATAATTTGCTTTGGTCTATTTGCGTGTGTCCCTAAATGCAGCATTGCAGGAYACTGAATAGTCTGATCTTAGCTTCTTTAAACCCTTTGCAATTATTAGGCTGGTGCTACAGTCTCCCTTKCCCTTTTCTTGGGGGGAGAAGAGCTTTGGTGCATCCAAGTGTCAGGGAGCTGCTTCCTGCCTCCGACTGCTTCCTTGGTCCCTTTTCCAGCTCTGTTCTACCTGTGATCACGGGACAGGAGTGGTATTTGAGCTGGATTTGGACCGGGGCTCCGCTTTGTTTTCTGTTCCTCTCCTGATGATTCCACACATTCCAGTTGCTTTTTGACCCAGAATAGCAATTTGCAGGAGGAAACAGAAACACACATTTATACTTGGTCTTTATCTATATATTTGGGCTTTACTGGTTTTGTGTAAGCCCTGTCCAGAGCTTGTCCTTATTTTTTTTTTTTTTTTTTTTTTTTTATTTTTTTCCTGGAAAATGACCCTATTTGGGTTGTTATGTCCTTAGCCAGCCGGCAGCACATCAACCCCAGGTATGTGCTCAGGGACCAGGGCTGCCCTGGACTTAACGTGGGTCCCATTTTAGCAGCACTTGCTCTTGCACTGTTCAGTATGTCGAGTCCCGAGGCTGTGATGCAAACAACGCAGCACTTCTGCAGGGAAAAGGGATTTTTGTGTTGTGCTGCCTGCAAGATGTGCTGCTGATGTATTTATATCAGCTCCAGCAGTGCTCATTAAAAATAGATGGTAATTGCAGCGCTTTTTAAGCAAGGCGATAACAGAACATAGCCATAAACAATGTGAAAATGTAGCAATTGCCACCCAGCACCTAGCTTTAATGGAAGGGTTTTATCTTCTAATTAAAGCCCCCTGATCACATCTTTCTCTGTGTGACTGTCTTTGCCTGAAAATAGACTAGGTGGTGCCGATCATACATATTTTGAGACGATATCTGTTCCAAATTAGAAGCTGGTTCTCTGCAGAGCTACCGTCTTCCTGTCTTGCTGGTGCTGGGCAGGAAAAAATACTGAAAATGTGAGTTGRGGGTGTTTGACAGAGTGGTGCACACACAGACTGTGGTAGATGCGTGCACAGACCTTGATGCATGTGCAGATGACAGTGTGTGGACCACGGTGCACACCCAGAACACAGTGCATGGATGTGAAGGTTTGCGGGTGTAATTGGCTAGTTACTAATTTATAGSTGGGTAATTTCCTGCTCATTTGAGCTGCTGAGGGCTGCAGATACCTTGGGCTGCTGTTATCTCAGCTGCCACTTTCCTGCTCTGCTATGGGCACGAGCAATGGCCAAGAACCCATGGGAAGCGGGAGGGAGGCACTGGGAGCAGCCCCCGGTTGTTCGGGATTCCTGAGGATGCTCCCGTTCAGCGGCTGCATGAGATCATTGGCTCCCTGCCAACAAACTATCCATAGACCAGTATCTTTCCTTAAATGCCCTCGCATGGCTCTCTAGGATCCTCTGAAGTTCAATACCTTTCCTTAGAGCCAGGAAAGAGAATTTCTTTAAAATACCAGAATTTCTTTAAAATACCTAGATCTAATCATTTTAGTGGCAAAGATGATTAAGCTTGGGCTGCTCAGCAAACCTCCCCGATCTCCCCAACAAAACCAGGAATGTCCTCGTGAAGATGGTATGTACCACCAACGGATGCTGCTGCTGAGATCAAGCAGGGAAGCGTTTTTATATGGATTATTAATTATACACCAGCATCCTGACAAGAGGAGGGACRTTAAATCTTATTCCAGGTTCTTTTGTCTATGTTTTATCTGGTTCCATACCCATTTGACAATWTATGGTGCTGTTCCACCCTATATCAGAGCATTATAAAGGTCCCTTTCCAGTGGCTGTTGTCCCCATTGGTTTGTTTCCTTCTACCTTCTCCTTCCCTGTCAAGCACAGGGATCCATAAGCTGCATGTGCCCATCACAGCTCTGTCTGGAGAGAGGAAAAAATAATATATATATATATTTTTTTAACAAATATTCAGCTAATGATAGGAGGTAGCATGCTATTTATGGCAAGGCCCAGCTCCGTGGTACCCAGGGGCTTTGCAGCAGCAGGAACTTTCCTCCTGCCCAAGCCTGGACGAAGGTTTTGGGTAGTGCAAAAATGCCCCCCTTGTCTGCTTGCTGCTGCACAGGCAGAAGAGAACTTCACATGTGTCTGGGCTTTCAGACTAGGTCTCATTTTTGTGGCATTTTAACCCATATTTAGACAAAAATGTTAGCAAATGTCTAATGGTCACTGAGTTCTCATTGGCTCAGTCCTGCTGACACGGATTAATCACATTTACTGAACTATAGAAATGCTCGGTAAGTTTTTTTTTTTCCTTTCCCCCACTTTTTTTTTTTTTTTTTTTTTTTTAAGTCAGCATTCCCAGAAATTGCTGGTTGTGTTTTAAAACAACTGACAAAGTGAAACACGCACAATGAAAGGGAACGCAAAGATAGTGCCGCGGGGTATTTTGCTCAAGTTGCTAAACCGTATCAGCACCGTCAATAAATTTTCACTCCCCACGCTAAAAGTTGCAACATTTCGGCCGCAATTGTGTTATTTGCTTATGTTTTCAGAAACTGCTTCTGGATGATCTCGCGCTCGCGGCCAGCGCTGCCCTGACGTGGACTTTGTGCCGCCTTTGCACCGGATGGGTCAGCAAGTGCGTGTTGAATGKTATCATAAGAGCTGAATTGTAAAGTGGTGAAATCACCTGAAATCACACGCTTAAGAGGCACAGCTCAGGTCATTCCCATTAGAGCGAGCTCGAGTCCACATAGTCTGTCGATGCCATTTGACAAGCAAATCTGTTATTTTCCAGCCAGCACCGAGGGAAGGGGGAAGTCAAAGGYGAGGGGTATTTTTCATCATTAGATCCTGTCCCTGCACTTTCTCTCTGCCTTGCCCAGTAAACACAGAGCTTGGATGCCGTGGGAGAATTCACACACACGAGATGTGCAGATTTTCCAGGCTTTTCTAAAGTAAGAACCCGCTAAGGCTCAAGCCCAGGTTGTTCTGGTACAACTTCGCTTAAGACACTGGTTGTTAAACTGCAAGCTCTTTTCATCCCACGCTCCCAGCTACTCTGCATACGGCTCAACTTATTATCCTTAATGAAGCCACTTCCACTCCAGCTCTTCTCAAGGCCACAAAACCTCTCACTTGCAAGCTCCTATCTCCCTCCAAAGTGCAATTCATGGGGCAGCCCGGCGCCTGCTGGCACAGAGCTCGCCATGGCTTTTCACATCTTTTTCTAGCTCCTACTGCCCCTGTGTGCTGCACTGGCAGCTGCGATGGATTCATTCCCATTATCCGATAAACACGTCAGCAGATCTGAGAAAGCAAAAGCTTTTCTGTTCCACCAAAGCCAGCCCATGCACGGCTGCTTTCCTTTCAGAGAAGCACGGTTTGCTAGAATTTAGCAGCAGTTATTGAAAAGGATTCGTGTCTCCATTCAGCTTTTTTTTTTGTCCATTTTTAGGTCCAGAATTTAGTGGTAACACTCAATTAGCTTTAAGTGTCTGGCTGAGCCTGAATAAGAAGTTTCTTGCATTATCTGTTACAAGCAGGCCATTTATTTCTTATGGAACTTCCCAGCCAATGCAAGTATTTCACAGCACCCCTTACATTGTAAAGTTTATTGCATTTCCAAATCCTTAAAATCTACCATTTGCGTGTCTCCATCTTCACATAGCGGCTTTTATAGCTTTTATAGCTAGTCCATAGTAAAAGTCATGACTCTATATTAATACTTAAGTGAGTGTATTAAGTGATCTTCCCTTATGGGCTCACAGATGTGCAGSTGATGTCTGGTTTGGATGTGCCTTGTGTGCATAAGGGACATGGAGGTGACAGCTCTGATGTGCTTCCTCCCGATCATCACCTACCCCAGTGAGTAATCACCATCCTGGGCTCAAATTCAGCCCCGAGCAAGCTCACAGCGCTCTGCTTGTGGCATTGGGGATGCAATGGGGACGCAACGGGCATGAGAGTCGGAGCAGTGTCCGTGCCGYGGTGCTGCCACCTCGTCACTGCCCCAATTAGCAGGTTTCTGGAGAGCAAGGGCTGCTCTGTCCCCAGACGTGCTGGTAGTGATGGCTCTAACAGCCTTCCTGCAGCCCTGGTGCAAACCAGGTCAGCGGCGCCCGTTCCCAGCACCATACCCAGACAGGGACAACTTCTGCTTTGTTCTGTAATAAGACGGACCCAAGCGGCTAATTAGGCCTGCCTTGGACACTAATTGCATAGCAACCCCCCTTGCCTCCAGATACCTTGTTAGAGCAGCTGCACGAGTTTGTTTCATGTCACYGGTGGCAGGAATTTGGGTGGCAGCCAGACCTGCCCGCAGCAGGTTGGGAGCCTGCAGCTCGTGCTGGGGGAAGCAGAGCACRAGCTGCCCCTGCTGTCCCTCCTGCCAAGGGCCGTGGCCACATCATCAGCTCACCTCCAGCACCCACAAGATGCTGCTGGACACACTGTAGTTGCCATTTGGTCCCCACCAGGCACAACTGGCCAGTTGTGCCCAAGGGAAAGATAGATGGATGGATGGATGGATGGATGGATAGATAGATCCCACTAGTTCCACAGGCTGCCATGCTGAAAGGGAAATCAGGCAACGTTTTTATTTAATATCAACTGCACACTCAGGACAGCACTGGCTTTGGTGTCCAACAGCTGGCATCCATCTCTACAGGCATTTTTCCTCTTTCAGCATATCTTCCCCTTCAGGCCACAGGCAAAGTGTGTTTGCCACACACCCCCAGCTCCTCTCCTTGTTGCACAGGAATGCATTTTCCAAGTGGGAATGATAGGCCCTATTATAATGTGAAAAAGTTGTTCTCAGAGCGTTACCACCTGTACCTGATTACGCAGGAGAATCAGCACCATGCCACGATCATCTGCAGACACTCAGCCTGCATGGTGCTTGGTAGGAGCCSGTTCCTGGCTCCAAGATGCACTCTGCAAACAGCGTGAAAACTTTTTGAGTACATGATGCAGAGGGAGCAGCTCTGCTTTTCTGAGAGCCTTAAGGTTCACAGTAACCTTAAGCCTTGCCTTAGTCAAGGCAGTGTTTTCAGTACMTCGTTAATGTCTTCACTGGCTCTCCGGTTGCTCTGGACAGAGAGAGCACAACAATATTATCGAATACACCAGCAAACCCCTTGTCTCTTGAGAAATAGTCTTCCACAGCATAGCTATTGCTCCAGGCTTTGCTTGAGAAGATCCCTCTGGAGCATCTCAGCCCCATGGTAGTCCAGGTCAGTTGGACTTTGTCCCRGAAGAGCCACGCAGCTACAGCTGGTGGCCTGAGAACTGCTACACATCATTACATGCTTTGGGGGTACTCAGAGCAGCTTTGGGGTCCCTCAATCTGCAGTTACACAGGCTGCTAGGCTTGAAAGATGCTAACGCAGCTTAAACAAGGAAACACTGCATGCACTGAGATGGACAGCACTAGATACTTTAATAGCCCAAAGGACTTGTATAAAGCCAATAAGTCTTCCCCTAAATGAAAAAAAAAAAAAAAAAAAAAGAGAGAGAGAGAAAGGTTGAAATGTCAAATTCCTGTGGGAGAGGAGCTAACTTTGCTAACTCGGACCCTTATCTCCGCGGCCACAAAGCACAGACTGCAGCACGTGGAGCTCCGATTCCCAACCCACGTGAATCACCGCGAGGCAGAGCYGTCCAGCCCAGCTCCCCGGATCGGTACCACCACCGAAGATCATGGCTCTCCACCCCGCAGGGTCCTTTGGAAGCCCCTTCCTGCATGAGCTCYCCAGCAAAATGATGCAGCTCCATAAATCACCTGGGTCCAAACCCGGTGCTGCTTCCTCCACGCCAAGAACTTCTGGACAAAGCCAGAAGTTTTACAAAAGTTTTACAAAGAGGATTGCTTTAATTCCAGACCAGCAGTTTCTCTGGGGATGTAGCTCCACTTTATGGGTAGCCTCTTGGCTATTTTGGCCATGCCACGTCTATCTTTACTAAAGCAGGGTTAAATGTTTTGCTGACTGTGCATATTTATCTGCTGCTTTAAATTTTCTGCTGATTTAAGTGATCGCAACTGAGTTTTCCATAACATTTTCACCCAAGAAATCAGAAAGCAATATCTGCTGCCACTAAAATGCCACAATCTTGTTAAACTTCTGCTCCTCCAGGATCTGCATCTGTCACACAACACTCACCTTTGCTAGAAACCTGGCAGAAAAAGGTGCACCAGGTAAGGCCATGGACAGAAAAAGCTGGGAAGAAGAATATGAAAGATTATGAGATTATGAAAGCTCAGAAACTGAACGAGACAGTAAATCTTAAGCTGAATCGGGACCAGTTCAAACTACTTGACAACAAGCAATACCAATTTCTAAATAAATGACAGTTGTTAGTGGATTTGCCCCCTTTTTGGCTAAGCAATAATGGAATCTAGTTCAAATATTGATCCACAAAACAACTTGCTCGTCCTGAGTAAATGTGAACATGTTTTGCTGGGAGGCTAAAACTGAATTATCCCATTACTTTCCTTACAACCCCCTTTTCCCCAGTCTTGGCTGACATTTACCCTTAAAGAGGAAGCAAAAGTAATTGCTCTAAACAATAGGCTTGCTAGACATCATCTAAGCTTTGGAGCAGGAGATTCAGATTTCTTTGCTGAACTTCCTTGCCAAACCAGGCTTACAGTTACTTACTGCTCCTAGGTTTATATTTTGCTTTTTTTTTCCAGTTATGGTTACCAAATCCTGTCATTTATTTGCATGGAAATAAATCCAAACTTTCCTTAAGTTGGTAAAAGTCTTTTTTTGTTGTTGTTTTTTCCATGAATGATAGCTATTTAATTCTACAAGCCCACCAGGAAAGTCCATCATCAGTTATAAAACCCTGAGTCGCGATGACCCAGGTGTCTTGGGAGTATCTTTTGCTCAAGAGCTCATTCCAGGCACTGCCAAGGCCAGCTCTCTGCACAACATTCCTCACCCTTCATTTGTTTTTATATAGATGTGATTTCTTAGGGAACACATTGGTGCCACAGAAGAGCGCTGTCAATGAACCCTTGCAGTCATAACATTCCCCAAAGCACAGGGAACATTGGCACGATATTTCCCTGCTCGAGAGGTCCAGGCGAGGATGTGTAGACAGCAGCACGAGAGGACATGCACAGACCATCACAGCCCCATCCTTACAGGGTGTCTGGGATTGCTGCAACACCATCAGCTCCTGCAGCAGCCAAGGAATAATGTCAGAGGAGGCAGCACGTGATAACGGGCTTATCTGCAAAACCTGGGAGCCACCAGCTCTCCTGGGAGCACCATCAGCCAGGCAGGCTGCAAAAAGCTGTCCTACAACATTGCTCCTAATGCTTTCCAAAATACTAGTTTTTTTTTTTAGCCCAGATTCAAAACAGCTCCCATATCTCTTATTGCCTGCCAGACCTGGTGAGGAAATAGCAGGTCTGCCCCAGAGGACACTGCTGTTCTTCTCCAGGGGAAGTCTTGGAAAAGTCTTCCAGCACCATGTACCTGGGGAAGGGCCAGCAGGTTGAGAGAGTTAGAGAGGAAAAAGAGGGTCGTGGCTTGTGGTGATCTATAATGATCTGCAAATGAGCGTGTGCAAATAAGGAGCAGTATTTACAAGCTKCTAAAGTGAGGCCCAGGTGCTGGTGAGGTGGTTGCTATTTCTCTGTATTAGTGCCTGGTCTTGTTCTATCTTCTTGCAGCAGGTTGCTGAACAGGTAGGGGGGCTGAGAACCCCTTTGGGGGCTCTTCAGCCTGTATCCTGAGCTACTGGGGAGCCTGCAAGAGTGGAGAAGCTCCYGACAGAGGGCTTAGCTCTGGTTTAGCAGAGTTGGTGGAAGGGCTTCATCCTGTGCTCCCCATGGAGACCATCATGGGGAGGCCAGAGGTTCTCCTTTGGGACTCTGCATTGCCTTGAGTCCAGGGCAAAGTGCCTCTATCAGCTCATGGATGGCACCTGGAAGAGGTTTGACTCTATATGGAAGATAAAACAGCTGCCATCAAAGGGAAAATGTGGGTATAACTTGCCTTTGAATTAATTATGACCTATACTCATTAGGTTGCATATAGCCCAGGAGTATCCAGCGGGATCCGTGGCCGTGGTGCATGGGCAGACAGGGAGCTGTCAGGAGACAGACTGTGGCTTGGGCATCCTTGGAATAACTTGGGCTATTTCAGGATGATCATAGGCAAGCAAAAGCACCCAAAGAAGTTATACCTCTGCTTTGACGTCCTTTGGCTATTTTTGTTGCATCCTTCTCTCCAGGACACATCAGAGGTAGCTCCTGGCACTCCTGTCTCCTCTAAGCTGATATAACGTGGGGTCACTCTGAGCACTGCTGAGCCTAAATAAAAGGCAGCCAGGACAGACTTAGACTCTCTGTTTTTATGATGACGTGGAAAACTATAGGTTACTGTTGTTCCATTGCTCAAAATGTCAGACTTTGAGATTTTTTTTTCCTTAACACATTTGGAGTTTGGCTCCTGTGTCCCTATTTAGCCACCTGCACAAGTTTTAAGAGTACCAAACACCCAGAATCTCCCCCCAGGTTCAGACAGGATGTTTTTGAGGTCAAGAGAGCAACAAGKTATTATATAAAAATATATATGTATGYGTAAAATATATTTATATGTGTGTATATTCATAAACAGGCTAACTATAGATGAGAATTTAACTCTTTAATCATTCCGGCTATAGTATAAGGGTAGCTTGCAGTTTTCTTTGGAAAATTGTTAGGATGTTTTTCAGCTCTCCAGCTGGAGTYGTGTTACTTGCATCCTGGACTGCTTTTCCCCCCCTTAAAGGGGTTTGGAGAGGACAAAGAAAACTGAGCTAAAGAATTTATTTCATAGTGTAAAAACATTTTTTTTGTATCTACATCTTAAGGGAAATATTTTAGCACAGTGTGCAGGTAGATCTTTGCATTTAATACTATTATAATTTAGTCAGTGTAAGTCTGTATAACATACAAAATTAATACTGTCTTTATGCCTTTGCTGTCACAGCATTCATCCCAAGCCTCTGAGTGCTAAAACACTTCTGCCTTTTCCYGGGAAGATTCCGGGCAGGTCCATCGGATATAAATCACAGCAGTGGAAACAGTCTGGCCGCCGTGAGCCCAGAGCTGTGCCCAGCGCTTGGAGCCTCATCCGCCACATCAGCATCCACATCAGCATCCCAGTTCCGATGGAAAAACTAACGCTGCCGTGGGTGAGCAGCAGCCTTAGGCTCTCGTGGAGCCCGGAGCTCAGGGATGCTCGTGGCTGCTGTGTGCATCCCCTGAGGCTGAGCATCCTTCAGCCGCCTCCTCATCCTCCACAGTGGGGGAGAATCCAAGGGTGACGCTGCCCTCCTTGCAGACTCGCTCCTCGGAGCACGTTGCAGCCAGCCAGCACGTTGCTGCCTCTTTAATCTCTGCTGCTGACATCTCTTGTGCTTCTTCAGAAGGCCTCATAGCTACTGCATTAAGTCAGTGTAAGATCCGATTTTTCAAGAGCTGTGTTTGGCCACGAGGAATCGTATTACTGAGATCCAAGATAGACACCAAATATTCATCTCTACCAATTAATCCCTGGCCCACGGTGCAGATCCAGGGAAGAGCGTCACTGTGAGCCAGCACATGAGAGACATTTTCCAGAGGATGTGGCTAGAGGAGAAATTCAGAGCTGTGGAGCAGAAGCGCAGCTGCGTGTTGCTGCAGAGGCTGCAGCKTTTTGCAATAGGATGTGAATGATTTTCTCCCCCTTGTACCGTTTCACCCCAGCTTTGCTCTGCCCTATCGCGYATTTGTGCTTTGGGCACGAGGAATCATGAATTTCCAGCAAAAACTCTGCTGGCAAAACCACCTTGGAAACATTATTGGATAATTCTCTCGCCAGCTCTTCATGATGTGCTCCAGCTTTATAAATCACACAGGGCCTGTTGGAAATGGGCTCTGGAGCAACTCCAGAATTTCTGGGACCTTCTGATGAACACAGTGAGGTTTGCCCACTTTTTTTTTTATTTTTTTATTTTTATGTGACACATTTTTACCCACAGGTAGATGCTACCTGCATGGACTGGTACCATAAACCCGCCTGTGCCAATTTGGCTCCTGAGAAGTGTTTGTGCCCAATATTTATGTGCACAATGTMATCGGTGCCAGAGAATCCAGATCAGCCCAGGAGCTCTTCCTCACACTGAGGCGTGTGAGGAAAAGCACCATTAATATCAATAATAATAAATCACACAAGTGCCATTGCAGCTAAAAGGAGACTGCTGAAAGGCAAGAACTCCCCATCTGAGCCACATAGGCAGCGTTGCTCTGGGCTTGTGCTGTGCACATGGGTGTATTCCTAGGAGAAGGAAGGGATGCAGGATGATATCTCTTGGAAGATGTTAATACAGASAGTACAACCTCATGGAGCAGCTCCTGCACTCAACCTGTCACCTCTGCTGCAGTATATTTTGCAAAAGGCTGTGTTCTCAATAGCACCTTGAAGTTATAGGGAAATATATTTTTGTTCTGAATTGTTTCACTCATTAATTCCATTACTAGCTCTTTGCCTCTTAACTTTAATTTGTTCATCTTAGGCCAATCTAAGAAGAGTTTGTAAAGACATCCTTGTAGGCTGTGGTCAAGTCCTATTCGTTCCTCCTCTTGGACAGACAGACTGCTCAGCTTCATGTTCTCCCTGAAGTGTATTTGGAGATTGCAGGTGACTTCTGTGGCTCTTTCAAGCATTCAGCATTCTGGAATACGCTTGCACCAGAATAGAAGGAGCCAGATTTAGTTTGCCCGGGTCTCCGCTTCCTATCCCTCAGCTCTGTAGAGCAAACAYCTGCTTCAAACAAGGGACATCTCTGCAGGAGTGGTAAGTTCAAGTCACCATGAATTAACTTGTGTAAGAAAATAGTCTGATCATGGTTGGATTGACATATATGACTAGCAGAGTAATTTTTATTTTTGAAGGTCTTTCCACTAAAAGCAAAAGGGGAAAGACCATTTGAAACTAAGACCTGGGGCACAATGCTCAAGTCTTAAATCACCTGAAGACCAGGTCTAGACTTGCAGCAGCCTTGCAAGGATGCCTGGAAAGCAGCGTGCTCTCAAACCAGAACAAATGCCCTGCTGCCGATGGTGTGGTTGTGACTCTCTGCTTTGGTCTTATTACCTAGGGAAATATTCTGGAACAATGAGGTTATCCGGGTCTAACAACTCGTGTGCTGCCGGCACCATCCGTCAGCTCCTCTGTCACTCGCCTGCTTTACTAATAGCCCTTCTCAATTATGCATGTGATGGAGCTGGCGAGGCAGCCAGCACCAACCTAGCAGGCCATGAAATAAAGGTCTGGGCAAGGGAGAACTCAATGTCTTGCGTTGGTTGGAGACATATGTGGTCCTTCCCAAAAGGGCCTCTCTTCCTTTGAGAGAAATAGAAACTAGTCGAGAGATTGATGAGGTTCAGAAAATAGTTCCCCAGCTCTGGAGGAGGTTCTGATGGGCTTTTAGATGAGGATCTAAAGTTAAAATGTCTCTTCTTTTGCTGTGTCTAGGACATGGAGCCCAAACTTAGGGCATTGAGAACCCCCTATGCAGCCCTTGCAGAAGGGCTTTGCCCAGCAGAGATTCTCCCTCTTGCAGATGCCAAGGTGCAATACGCCCGTGAGAACCTCATGCTCAAACCTASACCCAAATTTGTAAATTAGACATTATGTCCAGCAGGATTTATAGCAGCCTGAAAGAGCTGGGAAGGGAGCAAGCATGTGCTCCTGCTAGCTGYACAGAGTGCAATGGGAGTAGAAAAAAAGGGGATGTTTTCATTATATTGAGCTGCATGTATACATATTGAGCTCATATAGCAAAGAGCACTGCTCATAATTCATTTTTCTTTTCTCCCTCCCCCAGCACAGACTGTTCACAGCCTGTCCTCAGACTATCAGTCACCCAAGTGTCCTTGATGGTTTCTAATCACCTCYGGCGGCACAGGTGGGTCTAGCAGTGGCCGTGGGATGCACTGCCTTGATCCTTGGGAACATGGGCCCTTCTTGATGAGAAATGCTCTTTGCAGCAGCCAGCCACATGCTTACAGTTTCACTTTAGAAGATGCAGCTGGATGATGCTGTGGTACCTCCTGGAAGGGGTTCCCTGGGGTAAACCAGTGATGTTCGGTTGCCTCGAGTTTTGCTCAGCAGATGAATCCTTGGCCTTTCTTGCACTTCGAGACTGCAGAGAGCCTCCAGGCCTGATGACATGGAGATATTTTGCTCAGCCAGCACTGAATCTTGCCTTGAAAAGTGTCGTAGCAAATGGGAGAGCTGTTGGAAAGGTGTGATGCCTGGAGGAAATCCAGTCGATTCAGTAATGAATTGCGGCTAATGCAATTTTCAACTGCATTTTGGAGGGATCTGGGAATTTGTCGGGGCGGGGAGCAGGTCGTACAACTTCAGTCTCCCACAGTGTAGGAGCAATTGGGTTGTCCTAGCGCTGCAAAGCATTCACTTGATATGTTACGTTCAGCTAAGGACGTCACCCTGTCTCATTTGATTTGTGCAAACCTTGATGCGAGAGGCGTTTTTGCAAGTGCTAATGTTTGCAGCAGCTGACAAACTGGGGCATGGGAGAGACGGAAGGGATGCCTGTTATCAAATGTCTCTTGGTGTATGTATATATCTATATCTATATATATAAATATATAGATATATAGGTGGATAGATCATACATAGACAAGGGATGAGGTCTCTGGCCTTGGCTCCACTCTTGCAAGCCTCTGTATCCTGGAGAAGGGCTGGGCCAAGCAGGCAGATAGCAAACATCTTGCTATCTCCAATACGTGCTGGCTTCCCACTGAACGGTTACCGGCAGCAGGTCCATCAGTTAGACACGTTCTTCTGCGCGGGACTTGCAGGCAGAGGGAAACTGGCCTTACGTGGCCTGGCAAATGGTTTGCAATGAATAATTCAGCTGACCAGAGTGCACTTGCTAATAAAAGAGGATGGGAAATGAGCTGCGTTGGGGGCAGCACCACGTTGTGAAGGCGACTTGAAAGTGAGAGCAAGAAGCAGAGTGCTTTGCTGCTTCTCTCCTGCATTAAGGTCCAGGGGAAGCGCCAGGCTTTGCACGAAGGCATTGAGATTTTTCATTGCCCGCTTCTATTTGGTTGTGCGAGCAAGCCAGCACCATGCTGTGAGTGATGGGATGCCGTTTTTAAGGGAATGCTGCTATTTGCATTGCAGTTTGGAGCCTGTGCTTTGAGGAGAAGGATTTGATGTGCACCCCTGTGCAATGGAAAATGAAGTGGGGCAGCCCTGTGTGCTCTGCAGCCAAGTTCTTGGTTCCCTATCGGAGCCTTAATCATTTTATCTGCTCCACGGGCACAAGGGGTATCGACATCCTTGCTCGAGTGTTTGAGACCGACTGGGGAAATCCCAGTGATAAGATGGAGGGGCTGTTGAAAACAGTTAAAATTCCTCTCTGTTTTCCTTGTGCTGGTGCTCAGCATCCAGGTGCTCCAGAGAGGGGCTTGAGCTGCCTATGTGCAAGTCGGTGCAGGGAAGCAAACAGAAATTACATTGCCCAGGGGTCAGGGAGGAAGCATGGAGTGTAGCAGTGCTGCAAAGGGCAGCTTTTCCCCCATTCCTCTTCCCTGCTGCTGTTGCACGTTGCTGGTGTCCAGGCAGGCACATGGGGATCAAGGTGACCTGGCGGAACAAGGTTTTGAGCTGGATTTACGCTCCTCATTTGGCCTCTGCTTCCTCCATCACCATTAAAGTTAAGSGACCGGTGAGGGTGTCACTGAAGCAAGGAGCTGTCAGCAGCTATTACAGCCAAGGAAACTCCATAACTTCCTCCAGAGGCGGCACTGGGACGGAGACAGGGGCCAACATTGCCCTTGGAGCCCAAATTGCTCAACGGGTGCCATGGCTTTTCCTCTCGCCTTTCCCAGCTCCGCACTGGGACTAATTTGAGGAGGATGTGAATGCATTTTGCAGTGGTGGCCATGGRCCCTGGAGGAGAAGCAGGATGGGGGGAAAGGAACAGGGCTCCTTTGCAAGCCACAGGAACCTAAATACCATTATGGATCCGTCTATGAGCTGCTGATGCAAATGCCTTGAAAGTTATGGCAGTGAGGACATGTGCAAAGAACCGGCCAGGGGCAAAGTACATKAGGGCTTTTTAAGCACACAGAATTTGCCCATTTTGCAGGATTAGTGAAATTCTGGGTTTTCATCGCAACTTTTTGACTTTGTTYGGCCAAACAGAGCAGATTGCATTAGAGCCAGTCCAGAGACCTGGAGGAAAGCAGGCCGCCTTTTTGGGCTTTCTCTACAATTTAATTTCCAATTTGCCAAAAATTATGGCCAYTCTAACAAGATCAACAAGAGCCAAAGGATGTTCATGAAAATACGAAGTTACTGCAAGGTTTTGACAAGGAGCTGAACATCTCAAGAGTGGGCCCAGGTCTGTAAACAACAGCTGATTTCTGCATATATCCATGAAGATCCCTGTCATATTTTTCTCATCTCTTTCTGCTCTTGGCTCCCCTTTTACACATACTGGTAATTCTGGGTGAAGAACTCCTTTATTCCCCCTCCATGAAAGTTCATGAAGTTGCAAGGAGGTAGCTGGACCCTGGGACCACTTTGCCTGCTCTGGGGCCAACAGAGCCCAATTCCCTGGACCCGGAGCAGGCAGCACGTGTGCTCCAAGCTGCGTGTTCCCATGCAGACTTATCTCCAGCTCAAGCAGGGCTGTTGCCCCGCAGTTCTGCCTGGTTATCTGCTGCTTTCCCTTTGCCAGCTGCTCTCCTGGCCGTTGTTTCCCCCCATTATCTCATCAGGCCACTCGTCTGCTGGAACCAGGCTGGGTTTTCCTGCTCATCTCAGCCCCACAATGTCCTGTCTCCCCAGCTTGGTCCTGGGGACCGGTATCTTCAGGAGGATAGTTACCACCTTGTGCCTCCTTCCATGGTCATGCTCCTGGAGCCAAAGGTCCTCAGTGAGCCATCTCCCCTTCCAACCACCCCCAAATATCCACAGAGCTCCAGGAAAACATTAAGAGACACCAACTGGAGAAGCTTTGCCAAGCAGGCGTGACTTTGAGCATCACTATTCAGCAGCCTTCTGAAATGCAGCGTTTTGGTGCATTCTGCTCCAGGAATAGGAGGAAACCTCAGCAGCACAGCTGGGCTAAACAACTGCGGACAAAACACAACCAGATTTCCCGGGTATAGTACGTGTGTCCTGCTCCTCTGGATATGTGTATCCTGCTCCTCTGGCTGGTTTCTAAACACTGAGCACAGGCAGCATCAATTGACATCTCATAAACTATTGAAAAGGGAGGGGAGGCTCTTTCTGCAGTCTAAGAATACAAACTGTCTGGAGAAAACATGAAGGGAGAGATTTAATTTTGAGCTTAGCATTAGTGGAAGGATTTAGGCAGTTGGGTACATTTAAGAATGCCTTGGCCTCTCATTTCTTTGCTTTTCCTGGAATATCTATTAGAGCACAGCTCTGCAAAGTTTTATTGCAAACATGCAAATAGCCCTAGCATAGAAATACTCTGTAAATTCTTTTAAGAGGAAAAAACAGCTGCAGATTTGGGAGGGAGTCTTCTCTCAGCTTTCTTTCCTCCTGCCATGTGGTGAAAACTTTATTTATTTATTTATTTTTAATGCATCCCAAATTAAAACAATCCTGAGTATCCACAGAGCTCCTGAATTCTCTGTTATGTTAGACTTTAGCTAGGGAAATCATCCACCTTCTTATGAATGTACCACCACCAAGACATAAAAGACACTGCAGAAACTACTGATGACTGAGAAATCACTGTGACAGTGAGAAAGTCCCGGTAGCATCGGCGGCTTCTTTCAAATTTCGGGATCAGTAAAAGTAAAGGGAATTTTGGAGGAGCGTTTACTGATGCCTCTCTGAGTAAGGCTTCATAAAGAGCAGAGGGGAAAAAAGTATGCGTTGGAGCGGGGCCAAATGAGCAGTGCGAATATTTGTGGTGGGACTGGGCTCGGGAGAGGCGGGTGTTGAGGCTGGACACCACTCTCTGTCCTCCAGAGAGGGGAATTTCTCCAACGTGGGCTTGTTGCTGTTCCCAGCTTGGCTCCAGGCATCTTTTTCCATCGCAGTGTCTGATCCAGGGTATTTTATTCCTACCAGGGATGAGTCTTGCTTGGCTTTCCCTGGGGAGGCCGGGCCATCCGTGATGATCGGATGRTCAGGAGGGGTCTTCACCGCTTGAAGCGAGAGCTCAGTGACTTCTGGCAGCTTCTCGCCTCTCGCCGGGATCTTCCTGCCAGCAGGGTTGTTTATTGGGATATTTGTGGAAGGTGAATCATGGCGAAGGAATCACGGAGGCAGCTGAAAGGGGCTGCTGCCTGGTGCTGCTCCCGGCAGCTCTTGCCAGGAGGACACCGCGGCGATGGAGACCGGGAGGCTTGCAGAGGGACCATGCTGTCACTTCTCCATCCCATGAGGTTGGTTTTCCCGGCTGGACTGGGTAACACGACACTTGGTATTTAAAAGGAAACTGCCAGTGTGGTGTAAATGAAACAAAACAAAAGAAGGAATGGAAAAAAAAAAAAAAAAAAAAGAGAAAAGAAATGCCATGACTGGTGTGATACCTTCGGTACCAATGGCCTGGGAATTACGTGGCATTTCTGCTAGATGTGGGGTGGGAAGGGACCCCTGGAGACCATCTCCTCCAACCTCCCTGCTCAAGCAGGATCACCTTGAGCACCCGGAGCATCTCCAGAGGCCTTTGAGCACCCCCAAGGCTGGGAAACCTAGAGCTTCGGTGGCTGCCAGAAAGAGAGCACACTGGCCTCCCTTGCCCTGCAACCAGGACAGCTCTGACCACGCTGTGGAAGATCCATGTTAACAGACCTCCATGGAAAGGAGGGATGACTGAAGAACGCAATCGTCTCTAAGTCTTCTATTTTCCCCTTTCTTTCACCTCCTGACTCCAGTAACTATTTCACTTTCCAATGGAAATATTTAAACACAATTTTGCATCAGAAATGACCTTAAATGTAAGGTGAGTTAAATACAGGCTGAGGAAACCCAGCAATTATGTTTCAGGTTGAACTGAGTGCTTTTGATTGCTCAAGATTACATATTTTTCCCCTCCCCGTCTTGCCCAGACCTGCTGTTTYTAATTTGTTTTTGTTTTTCCACTYTGTCCATGGAGCTGAAAAGCTCTCCCATTCCCCTAGCTGATCTTGGGCAGCCGTGACGCTCGTCCCCTCAGTGCCACCAACACCTTCTGTGTTTCTCCACCATGAACCCTTGTTCTCCTCGAGCAAATCCTCCAGGGACAAAGATTTAACATCTTCTTTTCAGCTTTCCCTTCTTCCTCTCATCCCTCTACCCTCCACCCAACTAGGGGGGCATAAGGGGCTGCACAGGGGGACAGTTGGARTTGTCACCAGAGAGTGTCCTCAGTGACAAGTCCATACACATGGGCACCTTTATGGCAGAGCTGGTAGATACCAGTGCAGATAACCATGTTGCCAGCCCAGGGACAGCACAAATACCAAAACTGTCCCATCAGCAGCTCCCTGGTCGAGGCCAGTGATGCCTCCAAGGAAAAGTTCAGCCAMCTGGTGCCAACAGCCCTGCTGGCCTGACATGCCCCTGGTCCCGTGGGGAGAGCAGTGGGGGACGTGTCCCTTGGGGCTGCTGCAGGACCAGATCCCCATGATGAGATGCTCCCGATCTCGATGCCTTCCGTGATGAGTGTTTCATTGGGAAAAGGGAAACAGAGGCAGCMCAGCCATGAGTCCCCCAGCCAAGCCATCTCCTGGCCAGAAGGTCAACCCAAGGATGACACAGCATGTATGCTAATGCTGCCTGTGCCCAGCCCACCGGAGAAGCTTTTTTCCCCAGCAGGAATATTGCTTTCTGCTGGTTTTAAGCCCCGTTGCTTCTACCAATGCCCTTCCTTTTCACGCAAAGAGCTCAGTGGGCTTCTGGGAGGAATTCCTTTCCCTAGCTGCTGCTGAGAAACACTTTTTATGAGCTGTTTACTGTCCTCTTCCAGTAAATGGTATTTTTTTAATAGCGCCTGTTGGTCAGGACCTGCAGACTCGGCAGGCTGGAATGTGGGAGGCCAGGCCAGGGTCCGGCGGGGCCTCAATGGGAGCTGGGCAACCCCAGAAGACGACGTGTCTGATCACCCGAATTATCCAACCCAGGATGGCTCTTCAGTGCCAGAAAATACACATGAAAGCACACATTGGTTACGAGTTAGTAAAGTCCTCCCTGTCCAAATGAGTTTTCATTCTTATGCAGCGTCTTCCTTCCTCACTGGGGACAAGGCACAGTCCTGATTCCAACAAAGAGCTTCTCCTTGGACATGGGACCCCAAAACAAGCTCCTTGAATCCAATGTCCCCATGGCTGCTGACAGGATATGTCGAAGCATCATCTGCAGGAGCATGCTTGCTCTCAGATCTGCTTTTATAGAAAAGTTTTACAATTTCTGGGACAATTGTCACCACACTATAGCTGTTGGCATGTCCTCATCTCCTCCCACCTAGGAAACATCAAGCAGAGCTTCCCATTAGCTGCACAGCACTGGCTTAGGATGTGCCATATGGAAAAAGAGTTTATACACTGCTGGAAATACATATAGAACAGATTCCAGAGTGTAAACCAGTGGGGAAATGAGCTGGGCTCCTGCCTCATTTTGCAATGCAGARCTGGAGTTTGCTTATCCTTTAGGAAGAAAATATCCCTTGTTTTTAAAACAAGGCTTGCAGGAATTTTGCTTCTGATTAGTTACCATTTCTAATGAGGCATTTGGAGGGTTACCAACCCCCTGTCTGATGCAAATAGTTTTGGCAGCTGACAGTCACATACTGCAATGACCTCTCTACCTAATAACCTTGCCGAGAGTCAGGCACCGAGAGAAAAAACCCGTTTTAGCACGTCTGGAACAGCAGAAAAGAGAACAGCCCAGGCTGAGTCCAGGGAGCAGACTGAGGATGGAAGAAGCTTTGCTGCCACTTGGCCCCGCTGCTCTGCATAAGAAAGGGAGAAAAATCCCGGTGTGACAGGTACCAAGGTGTGCTCTCCTGCAAAAAACAGGAGCAAGGAATGGAGCGCTGGAAGGGCCTTGGCAGGACAGCTGGTCTGTCTCAGCAGCAGCACCAGAAGCACCTGGTTGCTAGACCAGGCACCAACAGTTCCTTATGGATTTTCCCTATGTGTCCCAGGCCCTCGTGCTCTCTGCCCTGTCCTGCACGTCAGTTACCCCCAAAGTCAAATTACTCTCAGCCAGTTMTCTCTTTATCTGCTGGGAACATGGTAATAGCACTCGGCAAATGCAAAGCACTGATAGGTAAATGGTGGGTGCTGGGGCAGCAGCTCTGAGCCAACGGCCTCTGAAAGCGCAGGGCAACTGCTCAGCCCYGGCTCCTGCACAGCTGGATATAGAGATAGGCATTTAAGGATAACTATTTTCTTCCCTTTGACAAATACCCTTATSCAAGAATCAGCATTCGGGAATTCGGTGAGGCTTATCTCGTTCTGCAATTTTCCTGCTTTCCGCAGTTACTGCTCGTTCCCTATTTATTAGTGCTGGCACCTATCCAGGTCAGCTCCCAACCCGGGCTCGTGGGAATGCGGAGAGCCCTGCTCCGCCTCTGCGCGGTTCCATGGGGATTTTGGAGGCCGGGATGGGAATGCGCATTGCGAAATGCTCCCCAGGGCCAGRGGAACGGGTACTAGCCCATGGGGAAATATTAGGGATGCAGAGAGAACGAGATCACCAGGAGATCCCTAGGGTTTGCGGACAAATAAGCTGTTTTAGTGGTGGCTTCGACACCTGTGGATATGTATATCTACTTAAACATAYCAGCAGCAAGTGCTCTCTGGAAATGGGATTTCAGCAATGTATYCCTTTGAGAGAGCTGTTTGTACCTTAGCTAGGAGAAAGTGAGTGCAGATTCGGTAGCTGTTGACGCTCTGGTCTGGATGGGCTGATAAATTAAGTCAAGAGGAGAGGCAGAGGCGGCTTCTCGTGGCCCTGCCGCAGTTTTCTGATGCACGGCCATAAAGGAGGGAAGTTCCCCCTGTTGATAGGAACTGCAAATAAAGGTTCAGGGCACCTGCTCTGCTGCATGCTCCCAAGGTCAGCGAGTCCTCGGCAAGCCCGGCCCATAATGACAGGAGATATAGGCTGTCCTGAGCCGGAGCATGAGTGACTCTGGCTTGGCACTGCTGGAGCCCCACGGTGGTAGGGGTAATCGCCCAAAACCTCCCCTTGCCCCAAAAGCCACCACGTCACACCGTGGAGAGTAAGGACAGCGCCAGGACATATGTTAAGCACATATGTTAAGCGCATATGATAAGCACATATGATAAGCACATATGATAAGCACATAAACACACATGATTCCATAAAGCGGATGAGATCAGAAGGGGTAGAACTTCTAAATGCAGGAAGGGTGGCATGCAAGATGTATTGCTAAGCTGCCAGCTAAGGGGCTTATGTTTAAACAGATATAATGAGAATTCCTCAAACTCGCTTCCTGTAAGCACAGGGTGGCACTAACATTAATCTGGCAGTGGCCAAGCGTGTTAAGGGACTAGCCCAGATCCCACTGAAGTCAACGGCAAAGCTGCACGGGAGGCAACGGGCTGGTGATGAGTATGCCAATAAACTGTATTATTGGGAATACAGAGACTTAGCAAACACTCAGTAAAAATAATCCAGGAGAAAATCCTCCTATTGCCGCTCTACAGCTAGGGAGGTTTTTGATACCAGTTAAACTCATAATACTTTGCTGCAAGAGGAAATTAGTGTAATTTAAGCTCATCTTCAAAAATACACCGCCTATTTGCTACTCCTAAATTCCTAAAAGCTGGTGGTTTATAGAGTTAATGGTTTATAAGTGCATATATTCCTCAAAAATACTGCTTTATTTAAACTTGATTTGACTTCATTTGCATGTTGTATGCAATAAAGCTCCCTTGTGGTGTAAGTCAGGTGTGAAACATGCAGTGTCAAACAGGCCCCAGACCCTCAGGTCATGTGTGAATTACAAGGAACGTCCCATGTGCAAATAATGTCCCCAGCCCTTTTCTCCACAGCATTCCTGAAAGAGCCCTTAAAAACGCCCCCGACATCATTTAGGACAGCGGCCAGCACAGATGCAGCAGATCCACCCTGTGATTCCGTCTCTGCTCCATGATTCCCCCGGGACTTTCTTTGAGGGTGTCGGCTTTCCCTCGGTGATGGGTGCCAAAAATCCACCTCTCCTCACCCGTCTGCATCATCGGCGTCGGTCCCGGGGCGGGGAACAGGGCTGCACGTCCTCGGTGCTCCCGGAAAGCTGCGCCCAGCGTTGCACAAAGCCGCAGCCACCGCCTGTTATGTTTGGATTTGGAGCGGATGGGAAGCGAGGAACTGTGTTAATGAGTGCTTTTAAGCAGAAATAATCACCTCAGAATACTCCTTTTTCTTTTCTGTTTTCGAAAAGAAGACACTTGTTAGTTGCACATAAATGATAATGATAAATACCTCTCTTCTGGACACTTTCTGGCATCACACGMAGCATATAGTAATTGCAATAAAAATTTTACACGGAGCATAATGATTATATATATATATAAGCGGTGGTGGTTGTAGCGGAATTAACGGATACTGTAGCTTAACTTTCTTTGTGCATGAAGATGCAAGGAAAAATCCTAATAGAGAGGCAACTGGTAAATGTTCAATATGTTTAATACTTTGCTCCCTCATTTGGAGAACAAAGAGTTGCCTGTGTGAGACGAGCGGCTGGGACAAAAGCGGGGCACGGAAACGTGTAATCTGCATTTTCTGAATAGTCAAGATCTACGACGATGATTTCATGTCTCTAGCTCCTTTATGCTGGCATGCCGGCCAAATCTGACCAGAAAGAATCTAAAATACACTTTTGGCTAAAATTCATAACCAGGTCAGCAATATATGCATTTTTTTTTTTTTTTTTTTTTTTTTTTGTATTTATAATGCTATGTGAATCTTTTGCCTATCAGGGGCCCAAAAATACCATTATAGAGTGTCAAATTGCACTAATCCTTTCAATCAGCATAAAATTATTACTCCTATCTCTGCAGAGCTACTCTAATAAACTGATGAATRTGGAAGAGTTTCTGACACCCAATGAGAAAATTCAGCTGCACATCAGAAATAAAAGGACGAGGGAAGAGGGTCTAATTCCCACCAGGAATCCTGTTTCTGCTAGTGAGATGAGGAAGCTCCCACTGTGAGTGCATCGCATCCCCCGTGCCGGCCCGCGCCGGGAGGTCTTTTCATATTGAGGTTTGGGAAAATTACCTGCGAAAGCATTTTCCCTATCGTGGTGACAACGAAGTGTGTTTTGCTCTGTCCCTGAATGCAGAGTGCAAACACCCTTGCTGCATGCATCGAGTTTGAAAGCCCCTGATGTGTGGACRAGCACGGTGGGCTCAGAAATGGGCAGTGTTTGCAAGCAGGAGGGCAACAGAAGCGCTGCAATCTATTTTGCTGGGCATTTCTAGCTAAATATGACCTCAGTTTATTTCATTTTTAAGTAGAAGGGAGCAAGTGTTCTAAGGCTGGCATGCACTGTATCTATTTATAGTTTGTTAGGTAACTGTTGCCTTTTTTTTTTTTACAGTTTTAATTTCCTGATAATGGAAAATAGTTAAACACACCAAAATTGGGACATGTGCTGTTACTCTATAAAAGACCCAGCACCTTGCATTATTGTTCCTGTTTTAAATCTGAGCACGTCATGCACAAGAACTGTGGCTTGCATCCCATCTCCTGAGCTTTGCAGGAGGAAAGCAGGGCCGGAATGTTTCCACGTTGCACCGGAGGCTTGCGGTGGCCAGTGTATATGGGGCAAAACCCCTTCTGTTTTGCCTTTTTCCTYCTTCTCTGGATGATTTTGTGTTTCATTTTCTTGCAATCTAAGRCCCCCCTCTTGGATTTCTGGTCTCCAGCACTTCTGTTTAGAAGGATCCCTGAGGCCTGTGGCTTCCCGAGCGCTTCCGTGTGCACGTCTGCACYGCAAGCGTAGAAATGAGGACAGCTACGAGGCCACCAGTACCAACGTGGGCAGCTGGGGCAGGAGAAGGGCTTGTGTCCCCTGGCGCAGGGCACAGAGGAAGGGAGTGCACCTGGCAARTCCCCGAGGGAGCCAGCCCCTGGTGGGGACCCCTTTCCCTGGGATAGGAGGTCCCCAGGAGATAGGGACCCCAGGGATATCCCCCTGGAGATAGGAGGTGCATGGTGGAGAAGAAGGCAGAATCYTTGCAGGACAGGAGGATGCGTGCATGGGATGTGCACTTAGCGGGGAGCTGCCGTGCTCGCAGGGCAGGAGGGATGCATGAAATCAAGGCGACAGGAATGCATGCAGGAGAGGGGACAGGGGWCCCTGCACAGCAGGGATGCTCGCAYGGAGGGCAGCGATGCCCCRGGCAGCAGGGCTCGGTGCAGGGGCAGGGCAGGGTGCCCGCAGGACGGCGGGAGGGCTGCGGGGCCGGGAGGGCTGCGGGGCCAGGCGGGCGGCAGCGGCCCGGCGGCAGCCCCG
>NW_020455500.1:40072-155682 GCF_003342845.1 Nothoprocta perdicaria | reverse complement strand
TTAGAGAATAACTTTCTAAGAGAAGTCTCAGAACGCCGCTCTTATCGCAGCCTGGTGATCTTGCCAAATGCTTAACAATTTGAGGATGTTGCCTCGCCGTGGCTGAGCTCCTCGGGAGGAATGCGCTCCCCAGGAAAGATGAATTGCTCCTTCTTTGTCTCGGTGAAAAGATCCTAACACGATTAATTAAATTTGGATATTCGGTGCTAGATAGGAAGAGCTAAACTTACCCAGGCTCTTTGTTCCCTTATCGGCGCTAAGCTCCCAAAGTTTCCCCACCTATAAAACAGACAAATATCTACACAACTGCAGAAACCCAGTCACTAGTTTCGCCTAGATTAGCTGAGCAGGGGGGAGGGCTGGGGGACCTGAGTCGTCACTAGGGATCTGGCTCATGGATGCTGGGCTCGAGGCTAAACGTGCCTYCCCCTGGGGCGCCTGGCTGCCTCCGCTGCCACGGCTTCACTTGTGCTGGGATTAAGATGCTCTGTGGAGGAATTGCAGCCAGGGGAGGGGGTTGCTGCAGCCTCTGCTGCTGCAGGATCTTCTAAGGACCCTTTTCTGTGTTTGCTTTACGCCCCAAGCCCAAGTTGTATTTTTTTTTTTCTGATTTATATAACTCTGTTAGCAGAAGAGAAATACTGTTCTCTATATGTGATTGGCTGTGAGTTAGAGGGGAGCAAGTGCCTTTGATTTTTTTTAAACTATTTAATCCATTTCTTCATCAGAGGTGCTAGTCGTTATCTAATTAGTAGAAATGCACTTAGTTGCTCACTTAGGACATCCTCGTTTTGTACTTAAGGGTGTGTTGGGTTTCAGCTGCTAATGGTTTATATGGTGAAGCTGCCCAAGTATTCCCTCTCCATGATCTGGGCAATCTCCTTTCCTCAGGAGAAGGAAATGAGAAATATGAGAAATGGGAAGGAAATAAATAGGAAAAATATAGCAGAGGCCACGTAAAAGACAAAAAGACCCCTTCTTAGTTCTGTGTTTTACTTCAGAATGGGAACAATTTGCTACCTCGTGCATCTCTGCTTCCTTTCCAAGTGCTGAGTGCCTCTCTTGAGATGTAGGACTCTGTCCTTAGAGGGAAGAAAAGGGTCTTGCGAGCAAACCGCCTGCGGCGAGGGAAGCGCYGGGCGAGCGGCGCTGGCCTGTGTGTGGTTTTGCAGCGCGGGCYGCGTTGCACGCGGCGCCCTGCGGCACGTGGCTCTGCTTCCCGCGGCGCGCCCGGCTTCGGGCATCGAAGAGCTTTTGGTTAAGAAAAACGGTTAAGAGCTTTTGGCCGACAAGTGGTGGGGTTGGCAGGGACGYGGAGGCGGGAAGGCGGCATGGGAAGCGCAGCACGCTGCGATCGCTCGCGCAGCATCGCTGTCCTGCAGCGAGGCCGAGGCGCGCGGTGAACTTTGTTTTGTTTGGCTGRCGCTCGGTTTTATCTCGGTGCAGCCCAGAGCAGCAATAAACAGCAGAAGAAACATGCTTGAATTAACGATATTCAGGCTTTGCATGTGGCTTTTGTGCTTCGGTGGGTGCTGGGTGCCAGTTTGGAAAAGGCAGCGCCGGGCTCGGGGCCGTCTGCTGGGCGCGTGACAGGTTATCAACCGGGATGGTGCAACAACGGATATTAATTTTTAACTATTCTTAACTTCTCCGTTCCAACTAATATTAGCAACAACCTCAGACTGAGGCTTTAATATCTGAACAAATTTCTGACCTTTGTGTGCTAAGCACTGCGGTGTGTGAGGCCGTGCTCTGTGGACACTGAGCTCGTGCAGCAGTCAGAGGGAGCTACTAATTGCATGGGGAAAAAACAAGCATAAATCCAGAAACTGCTTCTGCTATATCTGTGTGCAAGGTAGAGTCAAATGCAGAACTGGAAGTAAGTCCATTCAATAATCTTAATACATAAGCAGAGCAGAATATCCTGAATATGTTTATTTTGAGTTGACTGCATAAATAAGACCAAATATTTTAAGAAGGGTGACACAAGGATGTATTAAATCAGGTTTTGTTAAGCTGCTTTAATGAGTGGCACAGTATCCCCTTGCTCTCTCTGCCTTCCCTGGCTCCCCAAGTACTCCGAGAGGCATCTGTTGTTGTCATCTTTGCACATATGTTGCTGTTGACACTTTGGGAATAGGATTATTGCAGAAGCAACTGTGTTTGCATTTGTTGTGACTTGCTCACGGGTGAACCCTGTGTGTGAGCATTGCGGGTGGTGCCCGGGGGGACTCTTCACCCCGTGATCATCCTAGCGACTTGCTCCAATGCAACGTGAGCTTTTTTGCTTTTGCAGCGCTAAATCCCCTTGCAGCCCCAAGGTACCTGGTGTTGCCCGGCACCTGGGTGCTTAGCTCTGACACCCGCTTGCTGCGGTTGGGTGATGCTGCCAGCCCGTCCTGGAGGTGGCTTGAGCAGGAGCAGCTCAGCTGACGGTTACTAATGGAGCTGTGGTCATCGTTCTCCGGCATGTGACCGTTCCCCATGAATGCGCCTCTGTTAGAGGCTCTGCTCCGCAGGCTTGGGTTGCGGGATGCATCGGCGCGTGCTGCCGTTGTTGACTGTATTGGATGGCAGGGGATTAGCAGAGAGTGCCTTGAATCAAGGAGAGATGCAGGTGCCCTTCAGGGGATCCCGTGTCCTACTGCAAGGTGGTGCATTGATGGTGCTTGTGTCATGTAGCTCGGGGTCTAGTTGAGTGGGTTCCCCAAGCCTAAGATGTTTGGGAGAGACCTTTGATGTCATGGAGCTGGCCWATGCACAGAAGACTTGAATTCCTAGGTGCAATTTAATCAGTGATGGCTCCTTTCATGGGCTGGACTAGGATTTGCCTCGACAAGGAATGCATTTGTGCCGTGCTTGTGTGTGCTGTGTTCCTGCCAGGTGTGTGTCCACACCAGGAGGACTAAGCTGCATGGTATGCATGGTGTGTACGCAGTGAATAGAGGGTGCTTTGTAAAGAAACACCAACATTTAGCACAGCTGCTGTCTTGGTTTCTTGCTCCTTGGTCTGTAAGAGTAAAGCACAACTGTACTCTGCTCTAGAAAGGCGAGAGATGGATCCTGCCAGCTTGTGCATAATGCTGAAGTTGTAGGTGATGGTCAGGCTTGTTCTGTCGGTGCTCACYGGTGTTTCTTGTCCTGGATGTTCTTCCTTTACATAAGGTTTTGCCTGTGGTGGAGACCTGGATAATTCCAAAGAGTCCTGCTTATACCAGCCCTCCTGCACCAGTGTGCGTGCTCCTGTTGTCCCATATGAACTCGCCCAGGAAGCTCTTTTTGGGCAGGTTTAATTTTCCTCCGTTTGAGCAGCAACTGGCTTTGTGGTACTGCCACGTTGTCCCATTTGTTAGGGGATCCCAGCTGCTAGCAAAGCCCCTCTTGGTTGTCCCCCCACCTGCCACCTCAGCTGCCTTGGTGCCATGTGGTGCTCTATTCTTAGCCTCCTCTAGCTTGTCACACCAACAGGCTCATCAGGAGGTGTGAATGATGTCCACCCTTGGGAGGGATGCTCAGAGGGGTGGTTTGACTCCAGCTGAAGGATGGGGCTCCTGAGCTGGCTGGAGATCCCAGGTGTGGCACTTTGTGCAGTCAGGAGCTCTCCTGGTGTTGAGYGAGTCTCCTTGTAACAGGGTGTAGTGTCCTCTGTGAGATCCTTCAGCTGTGTAAAGAGCAAACTGCCCTCTCGTACTGGCTAATCATGAAACCCAATGAACCAATGGAGCAGGGAAATGGAAGTCTCCACCCTAAAGGCTGGGAGATTGGGACAGGAGGAGAGGATCTGTCCTCTGTTAATACTCTGCTGCTCAATCCAGAGGAGTTATTGGTTGTGGGGTTGATGTCTCTGAGCCCTTTCTTGTAGCAGGCACGGACAATATCACAGCCATTAATAGTGGATATTATGAATGCAGAGCTACCTGCTTTGCCTCCATCTTCTCATGGGTCTGTTGCCATTAGAGGGGTGGGGACCTCTTTGGTCCCCTCCAGGCCAGGATGCTGGTGGTTAGTGCCCAGTATGGTGCATGACCTCTTTGCTTGGTCTCTGTGGAATYAGACACTATCTTGGGACTCTGTAATTGTGTGGCATTTTGGTAATATGTTTTAAATGAGATGAATGACAAGTCCATCCTGTCTGGCCTGCTTTGATGTCATAGCAGAGCTGTACTGCATRTGCTTGCCTGCCAATTAGTGCTTCAATTAGTGTTTTGCTGTTGAACTCTTGGCCTACTCAAAATAAGCTTTGTCGTTGGGTTTGTGGGTGACATAACGATGAAAAATTAAGCCTCCATGTCACCAGGAGAGTGCTTATCGGTGGGAAGTGCTCATGCAGAGCTTCTCTTTCTATTTTGCTTGTTTTGCTCGTTAGCTCCTGTTAGTCTATCTTGGTGTAATCAGACCTCCGCCTTTCAGCAGCTCTGAGTCATGAGGGTGGCTGCTGCCTTGGGTGTCTCTGGCTGGGGGGCTGTCCTGGGTCTCCTACCGTGTGTGTCGGTTGGGATCTGGGGTGTTGTGGGATGCTTTGGATGCTCCCTGCAGAGGAAGTCGGCTCCTCCTGTGAAGCTCGTGTTGTCCCAGTGTGGTACTGCGGTCCACGTGCCACAGGCGCTTGGGAATTGATAGGGAAGATGTGATTATCAGTTTGGCACACGGTGGAGGATGTGGGAAGCAGGACAACTGTCTGAAATGAGAACTTTTGGTTAGGTCTGCTGACGACTGCTCACGTCAATCCATATGGACCATATGCTTCTAAGCAGTCTCCTCGTCTCATTTCCTCCTCAAATACTCACAGCTGTTTTTCCTGCCTCTTCAGTAGGTTTTTGTTCCTGTAAAGAGACTGACAGCTCACAGATGCTCCTGAGAGCCCCTGCTGCATCCTCCTGAAGACAGACTCTTACTGTGATCTTCAAGAGAAGATAAGGTGTAGTGTCTCTGCAGGACGCCTAATTGCTGATGTTTTGAAGTAAGCCTTTTATTTTTTGCTTTATTCTTTTTAAAGCTGAGAACAGTTTGCTGTTCACTTGGGTTGGGAAGTGAGTGCGTGTATAGGAGGTGGGAAGGTATCGGTTATGGCTGGAGAGGAGGGGAAGGAGAGATGGAAGACATGAACGTGTGACTAGTGTACTAGTGCTGTTCAGCACCTCGTTTTGCTGTTATGCTCCTGAAATCTGCGTTGAAGTTTATTGTGCTGCTTAGTTTAGACTTAGACTTTTTTTTCCAGCCCAGGTGACCCTTGACTGAAATGATATGGTGCTTGTGGTACATCATTGCTGGCCCTCAGCTTTGTTCCTCYTCTTGGGAATCTGACTGCTCATAAGTAATCCCTTTTCCACTAAATATTCAGTTTTCCAGGGGAGCTGAATCACGAGTGTGGCTAAGCAAGTCAAGTAAGCTCAGGGTAGGGAAAAATTAGCAGCAGGGCACTTACCTCCATGTACTGTCCCTTCCATTCTGCTCTTTTTACTTCTGCCGGTGGAATAAATTATTGCAGCCGTCTGTAATGTAGTTAAAAATCTGGCTGGGGTCAAGCAGAGAAGGGCTGCTAGAGATGCTGATTCCTCTTGAATGCAGAGGACTATGCACGTGCTTTTCAGTTCATGAGCGGATGCTAAAGGAGCATCCAAAGATGCMGAGAGAAACGGTGTCCTCCTCTAGACAATCCCTCTGTGTCCTGCTAGGAAAGTGAGGATAACGGGGTGAAGTAAGACTGCGTTGGGTTAAATGTCCTTAGCCTAATGAGTTGTTGGGCTGTGTCTGTAACGAATAAAACCTGCAGGTCTGTTTGTGTAGGACGTCTGTGTGATCAAGGCCATTTAAATACTGAGAGCACACCACACATCTCTGCTCCTTAAGGGGAGCTCATTTGTCGTAAACCATAACAATGAATTTTCCTTATCACCTAGTCCTTRGGTCGCTCTGGCTTTGCTTTGAATACTACCCAGCTCATCTTTTGCAGCTGTGTCAAAGAGAAAGGTGTCCCAGCAGCAGCTGTATCGGTCAGACACATAGGAAACCTTCTCGTTGGGCATCCTGGTGCACATCTGTGGTTGGTTTCTATTTCTCTGCCTTGTCTTCGGGTGTCCGTGCCCTGCTGATGGAGAAGCTCTTCTCTGCAGCATGGGTGTGCTGGGGCTGTGCCGTTCCCTTCTGAGCCCAGGTGGTAAATGATACCTTAGAAACCACTCTAGGAAGTAGAAAATAAAGTATTCTGATCTTCATTCTTTTAGAGCACTTTTCTTTAGAAGAAAACCCACAGGATAAGTGTGGCCCTTCCCTCTATTCACTTTTCATAGCCTCCTTTGTTTTTTAATTTGTGTTTTTCCCCCTTTAAACCCCTCCCATCCCCTAAATAGAACAGACATCAGCCTGCAAGCAAAGGTTGCCAGACGTTGGTCTTGTGGATTATAGTGGCTTTTTAGCCTGGTTGGAGCCTGAACTCCACCCTATGTAGGCTTGGATTAAAAATAGCCTTTTTTCTCAGCAGGCTGTGTGCAACGTGTTCATGGCTTGGATGGCTTCTGGGGCACTGGCAGCCCTAGGAAGCCCTTCAGCTGTAAAATGCCTCAAAAAAATACATTTATTGCAGATTCAGCAGAAAGGTCTAAGTTGACCCGTGTCAGGATGGTGTCTAGCCAAGTGTCTGGCTGCCAGCCATGTACTTCTCATAGAGACTTGGTTCAAATTTTAGCTCTGCTTCTTGCAGGGCCTAGCGGAGTTTAAAACTGGAGGCTGGTGACCACAGACCCTGAGATGCTTGAGCAGAGCTGGTGGTCTGTCTTCTGCTAGCAGGGAGAGTTGGCTGGACAAGGATGGAGAGGTGAATGGATKTGGATTGCTGAGCCTCTGGGAGCAGGATGCAGTTGAGTCCCTTTTTCTTCTGTGAATTTTTGCTTCAACCGAAGCTGCTATTACGGAAACGTTGGCACAAGCTGTTAAACTTCATTAGCTCTGTACTTTTCAAGCAGAGGTTTTTATTTTGCTTCCTTTAGGGTAACGTCTTGGGGCAAAGGGAGGGTTTCCTGTGGGTTTCAGGAGGCCCCTGAGGCTCTGTTCTCCTAAGGGGCAGAGGAGGGAGTCTGGGGGACTTTGGGATCAGAACGGGCTCCTGGATGGGGAGCTGCTGCTGCCAGCTGAAGTATGTCCCAAATCAGGCAGAGTCACAAGGGTTGGGAGACTTGTCCTTCCCCAGAGCCCTCCCCTCGGCCTCATCTGTCCACATTTGAGGCACATACTTCTTCCCCTTTCTTTTAAAGGGAAAAAACAAATCAAGGAAGGGGTTGGCCACTGTCTGCTGTGGTGATCTCATCTCCCCACTGCCTGTTAGAAAAGGCAAGCCTCAAAGCCAAGACTCTGTGGGCGAGTCAGTGGTTGGCCCTGCGTAGGGTAGGGGAGAGATGAGCTGCTCCTTGCCTTGGGCATCTGTTCTGTCTTGCAAATCCCACTTGTGGATTTATTTTTCTCCTTTTATTTTGCTTTCTCTTGTCTTTGGCCATGTTTGTGTGAGGCAATGACTTGTTTTATAGAGGAATGRAGAATGCTGGCGGCTCACCAGCTCCTATCTTCTGCTCAAGGGGAAGGTGATGGCCTGCAAGCCATCTGCGATGGGCAAGTGYGGCCCCATTGCCTTGGAAAAAGGGCCTTGAAGTTTGCTGGAGTCCTCTAAGGCTGTTTGGGATTGGGGATCAGATCTAAATAAATGACTGTGAGGGCAGAGCAGACAGGCTTGGCCCGTATCATGACTAGTTCTGATCTGGGCTTCATGTGCTGGSAGTGGTTCTCTTGGCCTTGTTGGCCAAATGTCTTTCTGAAATGCCTTTTTTGTCCTCAAATTTTGTGGATGCTGTTGTGGACCTATTATGGGTCTTCTAGACTACAGGACAAAAAGTTTCAAAATAGGAAATTTGTTCTTTTTTTAACAGCTTTGGAAGACAATCCTAAAACTGGCTTTAGAAGGGAGCTAGAAAGGAATTCTTTTACTTCCCTCCCAAAATCTAGGTGCAGAGCCTTCGACGTTTCTCTAACTCTCAATTTTCCAGCTTTAGGTACCGATGGAGGCTGTGGTTCAAGGTGATGTTAGTGGGTGCTGGCACAGGAGCAGAGGGTGTTTTGCTCTACAATGCAGTAGGTAGTGCTGCCCGGGACCTGGTTCCCATCAGTGCAGCTCATGTCTGAGTTTGGTTTGATAAAACTGCTTCTGTTGCCTGGCTCCAGATGATGGGGGGACGGGACTGTCTTGCTTTGAGAAGAAAATAATTAATTACACGCTTCTAGGGACATTCCAACTGAATTATAGCCTCTTTTTTGAGGCAGGGGGAAATGAAGGTTAAAAGAAATTCCTTTTGTCTTCCATCTCTCTCTCTTTTTAATCCTCTGTGAAGACAAACATATGAAAAGTATTTTGATACTAGAAGGAAAATAGGAAAGCAGATGATGCTGTAGCAAACTTACATGTATGGTACTGTTTCTTTGCCAATATGTTAGGTATTAAATAAGAGCTCTTCAAAGCTGAGTGCCCTAGGTCTTTAAAATGCAGATTGGAAACAGTGGATAACAAACTTGCATCCTTTCTGGATAGACAAAAGGTGATATGCAGGGAGTTCTTAGCAATACAGGATTTTGCCGTCAGTGTGACCCATTTCCATGTTCTTCCCTGCATGTTGCATTGGAAAATTGCAGTTACAGCCCTGTGATGTGTGCCTTATTTTTTCTTTTTCTTTTTTTTCTTTTTTTCCACCTCCCTATGCCCATTTTTTTATACTATCTTGACTATATGTTATCTTGACTTTGCATGCTCAAAGTGCCACGGAACAATGCGAATTGTCAGTGGCAGAAATAATGGCTACAAGCAATGCAGGGTGTGTGGAAACTGAGCGGAGAACTGAGACTTCCTGCTTTGCAACAGCGTCCTACTGCTGGTATACCTGCTAGCTCCTAAAGGGAAATTAGGGGTTGGAGTTCCTGTATTTGTTGCAATATGTCTTGTTTTTCATAAATTTGATTGGGTGATAGTGTTTTTTGTGGGTTTTTTTTTCCCCTCCTATTTGTGTTGGTCTTTGCCCAGTGGTGCTGCAGGTTTAAATGCATTTTCCTGGTGCAAAGGGTTTGCAGCTTGACTCCTGCTTATGAAGAATTTATRACTGGGTCTCGATGTCAGCTGCTGAAAGCACTATAACAACATAAGTGAGGCTTCTGCTAGAAGAAAAGCAGGCTCCTTCTGCTGAAAACTTCCGTGGGGGGTATGGAGAAGGCCAGCGAAGCTGCCAGCTGGGTGGCATCAGTGGCTGGGTGGCATTCAGTGACTTGGTGTTAAGGACCCCATCTAAGGAACATCTGAAGGAATATAAATCCTGGGTCCTTGTTTAYGCTGCCGTCATAATCTCGTGCTAACTCCTGCTAATGTGCCGGGAAGGGAGTGGGGAKGTTGTTTGGGTTTGGAGCAGGGCTGCGGTTTCGAGATTCCAGGATGCCGAGTGTTGTTCCAGGGACAGGCTTGGATGCTCTCCCTGCCGGAGGCTCTGCTGCAGGATGCTGATGGGCAGGCTGATATTCAAACTGCGCTGCTGTTTTTTCTGGGGTTAAAGCTGTGTTTGTCTTCTGCTACAAATGTTGGGAAGCTGGAGCGCTGCAGCAGAGGGCAAGTGTGTGTGTATATATTTAAAGTGTGTAATAACAGAGTGTGTGTGTGTGTGTATATATACACACACATATGTGTTCCACCATAAATCCTGCAGTTAAATGTTTCCTTAACCCAGCACAGAATAAGGTGTTGGCCTTCAGCTGTTGGGAAGCAATATTGCAGTTTTCTTCCTGCATCCCGAACAAAACATTTTGCCTCCAAAAACAGATTGCAAGGATTTTGTAAGTTGCCTTATTAGGTTTGGTTCTGTGCAGACAGTTAGGGAGAAGGGGGTTAATCCTTGTTTTTAAGAACTTATTCCCTGGTAGCAATGCTTTGATGGAAGGGGATGAAGAAGAAAGAGCAGCACAGCTGCAAATGCATGTGCATTTCTCTGTGTTCCTGGGAGCAATAAGCAAATTTCTGAGTCTTGACTTCAGTTGAATTCAGTTTTCTGCACAGAGGAGATGGGGAACTGGCCCTTCTGAAAACTGAAAATATTTTGAGTTAAGCAGCCCAAATGTCTGACCTAAACTTTAGCCTGCTCCTTTCTGCACTGTCTGGCCAAAGCTGGGACTGAGCTTTCCTCGGGGACGCGGATGGGAGGTTCCAGTGCAATCCTGCCTCTGCCCTGTTCTTGCCCACCCCTTAGCATTCTTGTTGATCTAATTTCAAGCTGGGCTCTTGCCACTGTTTAATACAAACCAAATGCTGTAGCAAAGGCAGTGTGTTCAGACTTCTTGTTGAAAAACTTGCATTTTGCATGGCTCTGAATCTCTTGGAAATTCCTCCTGGGTGGATGGTTATTGTACTTCCCAGCCTATGGCAATGATGGGAGGGTCTCCCAGCCTTCCTTCCCCATTGCTGTCTTCTCAGAGAGGCATATAGCCCTTCTTTCTAGGTTGTATAAGGCTGTTTGGGGCTGTCKTCTTGCTCTCTTTCCTTTAAATGTCTCTATAAAAAGTCTTGTAAACCCATGAAATGGGGTAAGGCTCAACCCTGCAATGAGGTACAAACAGCCTTGAAACCAGGGGCTGTGCCAGAGCTTTTATGACTGGCATCAGTCAATAATTCACCTCAGGGCTTTGATCATTGGGTTGCAAACAGCTCGGCAGATAGCAGCGCGCTGCCCTTTCACATGCACTGCTCGTGCTGACCATCGGTGCTTGGAGCTTGTTGGTCTGGACAACGTTGYGCCTCGTACTGTTCCTCACAGCCAGATAGATCTTCCCTTCCCTTCTGGGGAGTAAAGATGTTCTTTGCCTTCTCGTAACTAGTATTTCCTGGGCTTTGCAGAGATGTCTATGTCTTGTTATTCAGTGAAACAAGCTTTTTATTTGCATAAATTTGTAAAGCATTGAACTTTACGGCAACACGCTTGGCACTCGCACATATCCTGCAAATACTCTCATCTTCCCAAGCATCTGTGAAGGACCCTGTGGCCACTGGAGCAGTGCAGAGTTAACCTCTCTGGCAGAAGTTTTCCTGCTGGGGTCTGGGATGAAAGGAGCAGTTCTGGGGGCAGCTAACAAATCCAGCTCCAAGCTGAATACTAGGAAAACTTCAAGGTCTCTTGAGATCTGTGGTTAGTCTAAAATAGCTGAACTAACAGACCCACTTGCACAATACCACTAGCCACGTGCCAAAGTCTTAATGTCTGCTGGCTCTTGGCTACCTCCGGCACCTGGCAGGACACTTGGCTGTGACACCATGGACTCCTTAATGACCTTCTCACTGGGCTGCACCTGGAGATGCTCCCCAGGGTGACCTTGGGACTCCACCTTTGGGGYTCACCTCAATTTCCCCAGCAGCAAACCTGCTTCCAGGAAGGGGGTACCACCCCATGGATGCCTTGCGTGCCACCCCTACCACCTCCCACATCCCTGCAGCCGGCTGGGTCATCCTGCAGGATCCTGGTCCACAGCAAGCCCGAGCCACCTGTAACTGCAGTGGCATCACCTCTASTTGCGTGGAGGTGAAGATGTTATTAAGCAGCCCTCAACCGCTGCTTTGGCGTAATTGCCAGTCCTGCTGCACTCGAGATTTATTTGGAGAGCCACATCCTTTCTGCTGCTGTAATCTTATTTTGAACAGTACAACAATTTACTTTCTGCTTAGTAATCTAATAGACTGCTCCYGTAGTCAAGTCACTGATGGAGTTTGGCATTAGAGATGACGCTTGTTTGCTGTTGACTTTCTAAATCCACGCTAGGTACGGTATTTGGCTTTGATAACTGTATCTGTCCTTTAGGGCATGAAAAGGTGGAAAAGGCTGTCTGTAAACCTTGCAAAGCCATTGCTGCTGCTGCTCAAACTGCAGCTTGTTTCTTCAGTGAAAAAGAAATTTATCTTCCAATGGAGACTTGTGTGAAAATGGTCCGTGTGCAAGTGCTTGCTCCTCTAATTTGTATGGTAGTATAGACTGCAGTAGGACTATTTCTCGGTATCTTTTAAAACCTTATTTCTTTAGCTTTGCTGAATGCCATAAGACCTTGATCTTACAGGATTTCTGAACCTTTTGTAAATAATTCTGAAGTTTATTCCCCAAAGATACGGCTGCCAGCATCTGTATCCTCAGGGAGCAACCATGTGGTTCCCGGGTCACCTTAGTCTTTCTATTTAAAAAAAAAAAGCCCTGGACATTGGATAATCTCAAGGGAAAAGCGTCTTCCTTCATTCCTCCCAAAGTCTCCCCTCCCCAGAGCCACCTTTGTGCCTCCAGAATTTAATAACGCGGGTGACTCAGTCCTAAATATAAAGGCTGCTTCCGGCCTCGTCTCCTGGTGCCTCATTTCCTGCGGCTGACATCAGCAGAGCCTCTGATTTCCTAACGAACCGAGCGGCGCGGCGGGAGATGCCCCCGCACGCAGACATGGGCATGGGTGAACTGGCAGAGCTCTGCCTGGCTCYACCACTGTTCTCCAGTTTGCAAGATTTGTCTTTAAAATGCAGACTAAATCTTGGCCCCTAATGCTTATTTCAGCTTGCTTATTAATTTATTTTTATTAAATAAGCATGAACCTGGCTAATGTCTTCCTTTCCTGCTGCTGCTGGGCTCTCTTTTAAGGTGGAAATCTAGCAAGGACAGATCACTCTCCTTGAAGACAAGGGATGAATTGAGGAGCTAAGGTCCAAACTGCTTGGTCCTGGGTTGTCCAGTCCTTCCATAGCCACTCACATTGAGGGAACACGTAATGTGGTCAGTCAGCGGCATGAGGTGAAGCCAAGAAATTCCCAAAACCTCAATTTGCTTTAAAAGGTGCAGAGGAGAGTGTGTCTGTCTACCCAGATGCAATTCCTGTTAAAACTCTTCTCTTTAAAACAAGAGATGCGAACAAAACTGGAGGCGGGGAGAGTCTGGCACGTGGTAGAATCTGTAACTGAGGGTCTCAAGGTCCTGTAGGGACAACTGACCACTCACCATTGTGCTCAAGCCGTGGCTGGCAAAGCGGTGGGGTTTCTTTTGGAAAGGATAGACCATTGAGCTTACATGATGCGACTGCAAGGGGGTTGAGAGAAGCTTGGAGACTCCAGGCTCGTAAGGGATGAAACAGGATGKGGCTCAGGCTGCAGGAGGGCCTTTAAGCTGAGCGGAACTGCTTCCTTATCTCAGCCGTGCCAGCCTTGGGTAGCRCGGCCTGGGAAGTTGCGGGCATCGTAGACACAACAGCCCTGGCTGSGTGTGCTGCTGTGGCTGGGGAGCTCTTGAAGGCCTCGCTGCCCTGAACTGCCATGAAATGGTTAAAAAAAAAAACCCCAAAAAGCAATGCTCACCAATGCCTGTGTGCAGTGCTGCAGGGCAGATGATGTACAGTGGAAAGTTTGCCTTAAAAAGCCTGGTGTTCCTGCTTCTTGATCCTCATCTTCCCCTTCTGCAGGCAGCAGTGGTGACCTGCAGCAAGGGGCCGGGGCTGGGACCTGGGTGTCACCCCTGGGGCTGCTCTCCTCTTCCTGCTCCTCCTCCTCTGGTGTCGCAGCGGGATGGCCAGGCCTGGGTTGACTTCTGGGTCCCTCGGGCTGGATGTAGCCCAGCCCTCGGCATGGGCTGGGGCACCATGCCAGGGGCTTGTTCATCGCCTTGAGTTTCATCACTTAATATTGCGCTGTGACCAGCATTGGCACAAGGTCTCTCGGCCCTGCTAGTGGGAGGAGGAAAGACTGTCCTGGAGCAGGCAGGTAAGCTGGAGTCTAGGAGGTGACAGTTGTCCTCTGCTGGGTGGTGGGACTTGGTGCTCAGCCGCAAGGCTCTCGCCCTGCGGAGGTGAAGGCTGTAGCTTTTGGGTGGCTTTTGGTGATCCTTCCTCCCTGCAAGCTGTGCTTGTTCTCCAGGGATCGCCCTCTCTGCTGCTGCAGCTGCCGTGCTCTGCATTGGGCAACGTCTGGAGGGCAGGCGATACCGCGGCCTCCCAGCGAAACCTGGCAGCGGGTGCCCAGGAGGAGCCGCCTCCTTGTGCCACGCTGGGCCGGAGGGATCCGTGCCCCAGGCTTGTCCCGYGGGGAGATTTTGCTCTTTCGGAGCTGGGTTCATTCTGGTGCATTGCAAACCGGAGTCTTGGACATGRTTAGTGCGTTGTGGTACTGCTGGCTGGGACTAGAGAATGTCTGGCTCCTTCTCTCTTGTATACATCCCATAGATCCTTATATTGCATCTTTGCCTKCTGTGCAGGCGGCTTTGGCTTTATGCAAGTGACCGGATGATTTTGCAGCCCGATGCTGGTGCAGTTCTCGCCTCACCAGAGGATCTTCCCAGCAGTGGAAATTGTTCCCTAGCAGTGGTGTGCTTCCCTAACGGGCTTCCTTCAGGAGGGAGGAAGAGGCAAATGAGCTGGCCTACCAAACCATCTCCAAAACTCCCGATTTTGGAAGCCGTATTTGCCCATGCACCTCTAGGAAGCAGGATGGGAGTGCCCACGGAGCCGCCGTGGCTTGGCCACGGCATGACGTGCTCACGAGCGCCACTGGCGCGGAGGCTGTTCTTGCTCTGGGTGTAATTGCAGGTTGCATCAACACGGCTGCATTTGGAGATGTTTGTAAAGTGAAGTGCTGCTAACGCTGCCCAAAAGCTGGCTGTGGACAGTCCTGTTTTTGCCAGGTGCTTTTCTGTGATATGCCACCCCTACGTGCTCTGCTTGGCCAGGCATCGCCTTGGGTCCGCAGTGGCTGGAGATGCCCTTTGCCTTTCCGTAATCACTGTTAGCTGTTGAAGTACAGCAATTAACCTGGGAAAAGGAAAGAGAAACAGTAGTTCTGCAGATCTGTGCGTTGATGGCTTTTAGTTGCCCAGCCCTGCTGTGGGGATCTTCTCCCCTTGGGGCTGCTGCTCTTTCCCAGCATCTGGAGGCAAGAGAAGAGAGTTATCCTTTCCCTTCCCAAAGCTGGGAAGCTTTTCTTCCCCAAAGCAGCTATCAACCCTGTAACAACTCTCCCCATGGCACTTTGGGTCTCGATAGAAGGTTTGTGAGATGTGTTTTGCCCTCTCCAGAGCCTTAGCACTTGCCCACGTGGGGCACGTGGGCTGGTGCCATGGGACGTGCTCCCGAGCACAGGGCTGAGGGCTTTCAGCAACGGGTTGCTTCCACCTCGCTGCGTCTGCTGGGAGGCTGCAGCTCCAGCGATGATGGGAGCAGCGGGGATGGGGCCCGTTACACCCAACGTGCTGCCGAAACCGGCCGCTGGTGACTCAGAGCCGTGCCCGGCCGCCTGCCCTCGCCACGGGCTTTTTGAGCCAACTTCGCTGCTTTAAAACTAGATTTGCAATTCTGGGCATAAAAAATCCAGCTTGGGGTTTTTGTTATATTTACCATCCTGAGGAAGTTGGCACACCGCACGTTTTAGTGTTTTTTTCCTCTTTTTTTCTTTAGTACCTCTTTTAAAACTTAAACAGCTGGAGCTGCATTTCCAGATGATGCCCAGGTGATGACTCACTTTCCTAGCTGAGGTAATTTAGAAAAAAAAAAAAGTGGGAGCAGTGACTCAGTTCAAGTATTTTTACTTTTTAGGATGGTCGTGGGTTTTCCAGGTTCTTCACTAATGCACATGTGTGTGCTAGTAGGTGATATCCTCTCCTGTGGGTTACAGGAGGGCTCAAATGTTGYGGACTTTGTTAAGGATAATTCCATATTTCACAGGTATTTATTGTCTGTATATTCTGCTTTGCCCTGTTTGCGATTTATCCTGAAATTATTGGAATTGTTGCTTGTTTGTGGTGTTTTGGTTGATATCAAATGCCTGTCCAGGTTTCCTCTGTTGCAGAACAGTTCAGCTTGAGCTGTGGTTTAAGTGGGAACTCAGCTGCGCACCTGGTTAAAGGAGCTGCACTCACAGAGAGCATGAGAGTGAGAGCCACCAGTGGCTCCCATCATGGGGTATTTTTGCTTTCCTGAGAAGTCTCTGGGTGGATCTTCCTGAAATCCCAGTCTGGCCCATCTTTCCCAACCTCAGTGTGCAGGGGCTTCATATAATAGCAGAACTGCTTAAGCTTGCAGGTTGCAAAGGGGAGCTGCCCAGATCTCTTGAGCACATGAGCTCCTGGAACAACATGCTGGGCTGAACAGCTTGGACTGCTGGGCTCGAAGCCCTTTTCCTGTAAAACAAACTTTGTGCAGCTTGTTCGCGTGGGGCTATTATAGAATCATAGATATTGTTTATACTGAATATATTGCATCGGGGTGATTCTGCTTGACCTCAAAATCTGCTGCTCGGGGGCGCTTTGCAGCGGTCAATGCCAGTCTAAGCACATGGAATGGCCAGGTGGAGCTTGCCTGATGCTGTCACCTCCACTCCTTTCTTCCCCATATAGGGAAAATTATAAGGGAAAAGTGCTGGCAGGGTGGACCTCATAGCAGCTTGTGACTCCTCTTCCAGGCTTCTCACCTTAATCAGGAAGATTAATGCTCTGCCTTTGGTCAGGAGAGAAAGGGGCCAAATTCACCACTTTCTCCTGAAAAAGTCAGTGTTGAAATGACAGAAGTTGTTCTACTTCCAACAACCGCTAGAACACCTATGCCACAGTTTTGATTTATTGCCATCCAGCATTGTGATCTTGCTCTGAATCAGACTATTTTGATTTCATTACTTTTAAATACCTCCTCAACAAGGAGTCTAGCAGTGAGGAAAGGGCAGAAAAATATTTTTCTCTGTGTATCAGTAGATCTCAGCAAGTGGTTTGTTAGGTGCGTTCCTGTTTTTTTAAGAAACTTTTTAAACATAATTTCCGTGTTTTAAGGTATGGTTTCTAGTTTTGAAGTGGTTTGTTTCCTATTTAAGAACATGCTCTTGCCACRATGTTCTCCGGGCCTTCAGAAGCAACAGGCTGCTGGCATTTCACTCCTGGCCGTGCAATTTCAGGAAGGCTCCATTTGCTCTCAAGCTGATGAAACAGTCTGCAAAGGTGTTCGATCATGTCTTTTTTCTTGCAAAAAGGCTGTACAAAACTTACCCAAACCCCAGGAGCAGAGGAAGCTCCCCATGGTCTGACGCTCGGCTGTCTAGCTTGTGGCAGCTTGTTTGCACTGAATAAGCTGTGACTGGAAGAATCTTTAATTTAGGAATTGGGTTGACTTCCCTGCCTGGACAAGTGGGGAACTAAGAAGAATGAGTAACACGTCTTGCTTTATCACTGAATGTTGAATATCAGTGACTTCACCTATGAAGCAATGAGAATGGAGGCTGTAGCTGCCGCTGTGGGGGCTGCAGCATCCCGTGTGGCTGAGACAGGTTTGAGCCTGGCCTTGACTTGAGCTTTTTCCAGCTGCGGGAGGCTGGGCTATAGGCCAAGGTCCTCTCACACCATCCTGAGGAGCTGGGCTTTTCTTGGGCAGAGTTTTAAGAGATGGAGGGATGTGTTTCAAGCATRCCTATGGAAAAGCCTATGGAAATGGGCATGGTGGCCCCTTTCAAGTTTCCCTTGGTAGAGAAATGGAGCAAGCAGAAGGTTAATCCTCTCCTTTGGGGGGAGCTGCAGGAGAATAAGAATTACTATGAGAATAAGAATTTCCTGAGACACGAGCATGACTTTCTTTCTGTTCCACAGCCAGGAATTTAAATAAAGCTTTATTTGGTGGACTACACAAGAATAATAAGAAGAATTACTATGAGAATAAGAATTTCCTGAGAGGCGAGCATGATTTCTTTTTTTTTTTTTCTCCCCCTTTTCTTTTCCTCTCTGTGCCAGAGCCAGGAATTTAAATCAAGCCTTTTAAGTCTTGGTCCACTAGCTTACATGAGGCCACCCCTTTTCCCCTACTTTCTTGCTCTTTGATTTGAATTCCCGTATGAATATTATTAGMTTATGCAGGTTTAGGGCAGATTGCGTTTTCAACTCTTCCTCTCCAAAAGGATATTTAAGGCATCACCTGCTTCATTATCCAGGTGTTACTTCATGGGGAATATTGCCATTCTGCAGGCACCGATGGGAGCGAACTGTTGAAATTCAGGAGCAAGTTAAACTGATCTAGCAGGTTATGGTCTTAAAYGTGTGCAAACCCTGGAGTGGTTCCTCTGCTAAAAGATGCATTTGCCCGAGTGCAGCGTTTAGGAGAAGGATTTGCCCAACATTTTGGGGATGACTTTGTTGGTGTCTCGAGTATTTTGTCTGGTCCATGCGGTGCCCTGCCACGTCCCCACACTTTGCAGGTGGTTGCAGCTTGGCTCTGGGTCCTCCAGTGAGGAGAACTGTGGTTTTCAATCCGAACCTGCTGCAGGAAGGTGGATATCCCATGGAAGCAGGTCTCCAAATCTGGAGAGAGCCTCTGGCCGGCCAAGTGCAATGACTAACACCAGGTCACATCCCTGCTGCTAATGAATTTGACAGGTTTTTTCCCCGGCYGTGGCTGGGAGCTGTGTAACTGCAGCAGCAAAAGCTCTCGGGCTGCTCCCAAGTGAGAACGTGGAGCAGGGAGCATGAGGCATTTGCATGGATACTGGGAATACTCAGTAGTGGTGCTTTTGACAGCTTAAAGAGATGCTTGATAGGTTTGCAAAAAAATTATGGCCATCAATCCCTGAACTTCCCCGTCTCCCAAAGCRGCATCTAGAGCCTATCCTGGAAAGACTCGCTCTTGGACCAAAATTGGGCTGGACCAGCACCCAGTGCTGGGTGCACACAGTAATGGGTGGTGTATCCCTCAGTCCCTGTCTCCTGTCTGCAAATGCTTCCAAGCACAGCGCTCCCTGAGCTGGGAGGAGGATGGGCTGAGCTCTTGGGTGCCTTAATTGGATCCGATTTGGGACAAATTGCAGGGATTCTCCCCCAAATTAGGTGTTGCTGAGGCACGTGCATTAGGCGAGGGGGTCCCCGCAGGCACAGGCTGAGCCCAGATTCTTGCTGCTCTGCAAGGGAGGCGGCTCTTTGCCGGATTAGCAAAGACATGCAAATTTTGAAGTGCTTTTAATTTCCTCATGTTGACTGACTTGCCCTCTCATGTCTGGAGCCCTTGTCATGAAAAGCCAACGAAACCACAAGTTCCTCCGAAAAGAGAAACACGTCCYGCGTGAGTCACAGTTTCTTGACTAGCCCTATCATCCTTTTTATTTATATTTATTTTTATATATATACGATGAGAAAAGGTATTTTAATACATTTTGTGCTAACATTTTGACATGTCTCTGTTTGCCTGTCTAATGYACGGCTGCTGTTAATCAGTCAGTTGTTGCGATATGAGACTGGGAGGAGCCCGAGAGCRATGGAGTGGCTGAACCAGCGGCACATTCCAGCCCTGTTTCTGTTGGAATTGCTCGACTCCCTGTCGGGAAATACGTGGTTGCCGTGTGTTTTCAAAATTGAATTAATCTGCCACCTTTCAGGATGACTTGCAAATGCCTCAACGCTGCACAGTTTACTTTGGGAGGGTTTTTTTGTGTGTGCGCGTGTGTTTTTTGCTCCTGTTTGAGCAGTGCTCATAGCCCCGTGGTGGCAGAGGAAAACTTGACCTGGTAGCAGAGAGCCCAGCTTTTCCAGCTAAAAAGAGCGCCGGGAAACAGGCTGGTTTTAATAAATAGCTGCAGTTCACTTGTTCCTAGACGCTCATAAAGCCYCCGAGGAGGCAGGCGCCGAGAGGGGTTTGCTGGTGCTTATTGCTCATCCCCGGCTGCTCCACAGCTGTTAAAACACAGCGACGGCGCCARCTTCGCCTGACCCGCTGCTACTGCAACAGGGAGCAAATAATCCCCCCAATCCAGCAACTGCAGCGTGTTTCGAGGATTTTTTTTACCCAAAAATGTGATGCAGACCCTATCTGGGAAGGCAGTTGATATTGGGAGACTCCTACCTGCATGGGGAAGTGAAGCTTTTGCAGCATGGACCCAAGATGTTGTCCCCAGCTGGTTCCAGAATCACCGAGGTTGCTTTTCTGGAGGATGCCCCGTCTGTTTTGTAGACTTTCTGCTCTCAGCTTGTAGTGGTCTTGGCTGTTCGTTATGGGGTTAAAGATGCTAGAGATGGGTACCAGCAAACCAAATCTCAATGAACTGGTTGGATAATTACATTCTTGGAAATTCCTCTTTAAGGAAAGTCCTAATGGTTTGAAAGTAAAATAGTAGTAGGAGTGGGGATTAGGAGTAGGAGTGGGGATTAGGAAAGAAGTATTTATGAAGCGGGGGTTGCCTGAATTTTCTTGCCTGAGAGTAGCCTGTAGAAGAAGCATTTTCTGCTCGTTAGAGCCAGATAATTTGTCCTTGTGCCAGGCAGGATCTTCCGAGCATCCCTCTTTGCTCCTTGCTGGCGGTCTCTTAGCTCTCCTGCCTGACAGGTCGTGCAGCTTTTCTGCCAGAATCGCCTCTGCCCTTGATACCTGAGTGTTTCTGCCAGTTGTGCCTGCAATGTCTTGTTGCACGAGACATCCCTACATCTTGCAGTGAGCTGCACGGTGACATTTCTTGCATTGCTCAGGAGTGAGGTCTGCTCCGCTTTCCTTCGGCGCTCTGCAGTGATGCAACCTCTTGTTGACTGTGCTCTGTCCCAGGGCACTGTGTCTGTCCATCTGTTCTCTGCTCAAAGAGCTTTGTGCTGTCCAAAAGAAATAATGTATTATAGAAAATCGGCATTTTTGGCCACAGGCAAGCTTGTTCTGATGCTAATAAGTGCTTGTGAAGACATCTCAGAGCTTTAGGTGAAGGAGGCTTGCTGAGGGGATGAGGACAGTGGGAAGGAGGAGCCCTGGTTTGTTGCTCAAGCAGCGAGTGGGCTGTTTGGGGTCGTGCCTTCTGATGGTCCCAAAACCTGAATTCAGCAGTCTGTAAAGCAGAATTCAGCCCTTTGCTTACAAAGGAGTAGATAAGCCTGTTCCCAAAAGCAGAGGGGGAAACCTTTAATTTCCCAGCTTTAGTAACTGTGACCAATTAACTGAAAGCTGGAAGATCTTGAGATGCAAATTCTCATTTGAAGTTGCCTTAAGCCTGCCCAGATCCCCGTTTGCAAAGACCTTGAGCCACAGGCTAGTGTGGGTGGAGGATGCCAGTTATACCAAGGCTGCAAGGGGTTGTACCTAGTCCTTTGAAAGCCATGATTCTGTCACTCCTGAGCTCACTTAGTGCTGTCTACAGCCTTCTCCATGGAAAGTCACTGCATAGGGAGCAGCATCCTGTCTGCATGTYGCATGGGTTGCTGATTTCTGCACTTATTGCTGCTCAAAGGGCTAATCCAGGGGGTTTCTGTGCGCTCCTGGTTCAAGCAGGAGTTTTGTGCTCGCTTGTGCCTGCTCGGGAGGGTGGGCAGGGTAAACAGCCCGTTGTTTGCGTGTCTTCCTGAGAGACCAATTCTGGGAAATAGGTGATTGTTTATTCAATGGTTTTCCAGTAGAAAAGCAAAGTGCTTTTCCACGTATTTATTTTTATTTTGCAAACAACACAGTGTTTACCACTTCATGTGGAAAGGCCTCCTTTGGGTGCTGGTGAGAATCCTTCCCTTGTGCTTGGGATACCCATGCTCTGGGGCAGTGGCACATAGGCAGAGCCTTTGGCACCTTTGGATTTCAGTTTTCTTCAAATCTGGGGGAAATCCCTAGAGACGTGAGTGTTTTTGACTTTTATTTTTGACTTTACAAAACATACTTGTCACAGGTACCTTAATGTGTGCAGAACAGTGCAGCCCGTAAAATAAACACATGGAGCTAAATATTAACGAGGCTGATGGGATTTCTGACTTCGGAAACGTGCTCCTTACGGTCTTCTGAATTTCACATCTGTTTTCTTAGTTGGAAGATAAATGTGGCTTCAAGCACTCCGGTGACGTTGGTGCTCCACGGTTGCTATATTGCTGTTGGAAATTGTGTGTGTCTGGAGTCAGCCGGGTTTCACACAATGTCCTCTTCTCTCTTTAGGTACTTTGTAAGTTCATGAGATGGCCATCACCACCCAGATCTCCAAGGACGAGCTGGAGGAGCTCAAGGAGGCCTTTGCCAAAGTTGGTAAGTTGCCTGTTGTCCCAGCCAGTGGCAGGGAACACTCCCTGTCCCTGTGTTGCTCTATGTGCTATGGGTTTCTCCTGCCCTTGTGAGCAGCAGGGTATGGACAGTCTCCTGCTGCTCTCATCTTCCTCTCCCTGTTCAGGAGCCTCTCAGAAGCCTTGGTGCTCCTGGCATGAGAAGGAGGACRTGCACAGTGGGGCTGGTGGCGTGCCTTGCTGCTCAGCAATGGGCTTTGCTCCCTCTTCATGGGAAGGATGGAAGAAATATCCCCCCAGGTGTGGCGTTGCTGGAGCCCAGGGAGCACCTCTCCGGGCTTGCACAAGGGTCTGGCGGCTTTGGAATAGAAAAGCTCGTTGCTCTCCAGGTCGCAGCAGCCCCAGGGCACTGGTGGACTGGCAGAGAGCCCTTTTCCRTGCACTCATGGAGCTTTCACACCACCTGTCAGGGGCTCTGCCATCCCAGCAGGGCCCGGGACACAGTGGCTCCTGCAGGATAAATATTCCTGCTTGGAAGCTTCCCCCGAGCGTGCATCCGCTTCGGCTCTGCTGGCATTGGCAGTTTGGCTGGGCCTGGCAGATGGTGGACGGTGCACAAACATTCCTGCTTTGTGCAGGTGCGTTTGAGGCGCCGAGCTGATGAGCTCGCAGGCGAAGCCTAATTAGCGGGCGCGGACCTGGCCGTTAAGGAGCGACTTGCAGTGACAACAGCAACGCTCCGTGGCTGTTTGTGTTCGTTTGCATTGCCCGCCGGTGGCTCCGTTGCTGTGCCGGCCGGTTCTCCCGTCCGTAACGGCCAGGCTGGCTCTACGGGCGAGAGCCCGGGTTGTGCCCTGCAGTGCTGCCGTCCCGCTCCTTCCCCATGCTGGCATTTGGTTCAGGAAGCTTAAACGGGCAGAAAACTGACATCATGGGGAAAATAATTTTCTGCTGGATTAGCTTCCTGATATGGTTTTGTTTGGAGGAACATTAAAATGCAAGGGAGGAGGTGGGATGGTGTCATTGCTGCGGCGCTGATTGAGCTCAGGGAAACCGCACCCAGGGGCTGGCGTGGACCGTAAATAAGTTGCATGAGCGATCAGATCGGCGTGGGTTGCTCTCCCTTATTGCACGTTGCGATTGCTTGAGGACTGGCATTTGGCCACTGTAGAAGGCTGACCCCAATTTCCTGCTGGTGGGGACCATCTTTATGCAGAGTCCACTAATATTTCCAAGTGGGACCTAAATCTTTAACCTCTGCTAGGATCTGCAGTCTCTACCCCATGGGCATGGTGTGGTGTCTGCTAAAGCAGGTCACAGTGCGAATCTGTAGTTGCCCCACATCTTTATTAACTGAACCACCCTCTAGGAAGGATAGGGGTCTAGCTTGCCATGAATTCATGATCTGCAGGTGGAAGAATGAATTTGACAGGCAGCCAATTTTCATCAAGAAGTGCTGCGCATCAGTACTTAAAGCAAACTGCTTTGTAGGCAGCTCCCTGTTGTGCCTCGCTTTCCCTGTGGCTTTCCCAGCAGGTGGAAGTCAGAGGAAATGGAGGGAGACTAGGGACAATCTTGGTTCTTGCTTCTTGGTGTGGTTCTGAACGTGAGCAATAATAAGGATAGAGGTATAGGTGGCCTCTTCTGCCTTTGAGTAGCTTTAAAATGATTAACTTTGATGGGCTGTAGTGGCTTTTTGTTATTTAGTGTGACCTGATTAGGCTGGCTTTGCACTGGCAACACGCTCAGTAATCCAAGGCAAATGGTGACTGTCTTGGAAGAGCAGCTTGCTCTGTTCAAGAGGCTGTCCCTGTGCAGCTATAAAAATACAAAGGAAACATCAGAGCCCTCCTCATCTTGAGACCTGTGATGAGCCCTGTGCGTCTCTATCAGGTGTGGAGGGTTTTGTGTGTTTTAGGTATGGTATGACCCACAAGCATTGCTGTGGGAGGACCTCTGTCAAGAGTGTCTTCAGCGCTCTCATTCATCTTCCTCTTCTCTAAGAAGAGGTGTCCTTGGGGGTGTATAACGGGTTGCTAATTAGGTGTCTGGCCTTCACTTGGAGCATCTGGAGGTGCATGTAGCAGATAGGAGCACCCTTGGTCCAGCATCTGAGCATTGCACGGAGGGGACTTTGTCAGTGTGTGTTTGACCAGCCTTTGTGCGTGTTGGTGACCCTGCATAGAGACATCCTCCAGCAACTGAGGTCTGTCAGGGTGTTAGCATGTGCTCTGTCACCTCTTGCTGCCTGTGCCACCTGCAGGTCCCCATGCAACTGGTGTATTGCTTTTCTGACAGCCAGCAAAAGGCACRAAGAGTCCTGTAGATGAGCTGCTGCATGTTAGAAGCTGCTTGTAGGTGGGAAACCACAGTTTAGTATTAAAGTCAGCTATAGCTCAGGTGTGCAACTCCCAGTATCCTTCAAGCAGGTTCTATTGCTGGAAGTGATCCATGGAGTAAGAACCATCCCAGCATCTCAAAAAAAGTGATTATTCAGGGAATAATAACTGCCTAGGCTTTAAATGACCTGCATAATGCTGGGGAAAGAGCATCYTGCTCCAAATCTCAGTGAGTCTCCGAATCTGGACTGTAGGACTGGRTGTATGTGCTGTATGTCCCTGCACGTACTTGGACAAGCAGTGGCACTTATACAGCAAGCAGGCAGAACAAAATCTGCAGACTTGCTCTGATTATTTGTTTTCCTTCTTCCCAGTCGTAATAGCCAAGATAAACATCTCCGAAAACACCAAGTACCTAAAATCCCAGCCTCTTCGAACACTTTGTTCGCTGCTGCGAGGTGGTAACACAATGCTCCAAAATGTTAGCTTAAGGCAAATAGGGATCTGTGCTCCTGCTAGAGTGTGTCCTGCTGAGAGCATATATCCTTAAAAGGAAACATGTGGGTTACTTTCCCCTCTTGCATCCTGTTATTTAAGCTATTTTAAGTACTTGTCTGGAGGAAGCTGAGCCAGAGCTGAGGCAGCTTTTGGGCTGTGTTTATGGTGGCTTTGCTGCGCCACCTGCATATGGGCAGGAGATGGTGCCATATATCACTGCAGTGACCTTTTTGCAGGTTTAGCGTCCTGGCGTGCATGCATCTTTCAGGAGAAATAGGAAACTTTAGATGTGCTGTAGTTTTCTTTCCATTGGGCAGCTTGTACTGTGTCCAGGCTGCCGCTTGCCTGTTAAAACAATTTTGCCGGCTTCCATGAGCAATTCTGGGCCTTGGATTTCTTTTGGGATAGCCTCTGTYTTGACAGCCTCCTCCACTGTTGAATACCACTTCAGGGTTAGCTAGTGATGGGGAAATTTAGACCATCTTCTGGCTAAAGCCTGGGCTTGATGCAGGACATCCATCAAGGTTGCCATGTGTGGACCTACAGGGATGCTGAAATCAATTATGAAATTTGCTGATATTGCAAAGGTGACCATTTTTTTCCCCCTTCCTCATGCTGCTACCTTGGATATTTCTCTGCTATTTTGGAGGAAACGGAGAGAGTTGCCAGGAAAGCAGCTGCCCTTTGGGATGGGGGTTAGGTCTGACTGTCGCTCCTCCAGGACTATCCCATGGAGGTCTCTGGACCACCATGTAGTCAATCATTGAGCTTGATGGACTTGCTGAGCTTGGTTCCCAAGCCAGTAACATGAGGCAGCCTCCTTATTAGGCTCAAATGCTTAAGTCTGCMTTTCTGTCCCCACGCTGTTTTAGTGAGGGTGTCTGTGAGACCCCATGTTATTGCAACACCAGTGACGTGGTGTGGGGTCTTGCAGCAGTGCCAGCAGATCTGTCTGGCTCGTAAATCCTGAAATCCTGCTCCCAAAGTGGCTATTCCATGGTTACCCTTTTAAGCTGAAGTAAATCAATGGTGGGGTCTTCTCAGGTGTTGCAAAAGAGCAAGTCTTCCAGCTGGGCTGCAGTTGAGATCTGGCAGTTGTGCAATAGAAGCAGAGCTAGGATAAGATGTTTAAGTGATTTGCTCCAGCAGTGCTTTCATTTCTTATCACATGCAGCCTCACAATGCTGCTTCCTATCTTGCTATCAGAGTAAAGCTTTGCTGAAGGTCATTGCAACTTTGATTCCTGAGATTGAATGAGTCAAGGTGCAATTCTCAATCATTTTCGTCCTTTAAAACTTGATTGTGGGCTGATTGTCTGAGCCCCGAGAGGTGCTGTGGGCAGCCAGGGTCAAGCCAAGGCTCTTCATGCTGCACGGCTGCTAAATCATTTTTCCTCCATGAGCAGCAGCAAAGCCTTTCTGAATTAGGCCCAACCTGAAAGCTGAGAAAATGCTATATTGTAGGGTGAGATGAACCCTCAGAATGGGCAGATATTCACCCAGAATGCAACAAAATCTGACTTTGCATGCAGGCAGATKAGCTCTGCCCAGCTGTGATGTGTATTTTTGAAGTCTTAGCATGTCCTTACGCCTCCTTTGCAAGAATCCCTACTAAGTGCATGGGTGGTGAACAGGCATGTCTGGATTTACCCGCTGTAGCTGGCAGCATGGCAAGAAGACTGTGGTTGGGTCAGCTGAGCAGAGGCCAAGGGGATGGGTGGTGGCTCTGGGCACGCTGAAGGGGGAAAACGAAGTTGTACTTCAAGTCCATAGGCCTTGTAGAGGAGCAAATGCCCTCCTTATCTTGATTTTTTTTTTTTAATTATTTTAAGTGCTCCCCTCCCCTCTCCTTTTCTTCTTCCCCCTTTGGCTTTGAGGCAGGGAAAAGATGCACATTATGGAGCTAGATTTTGTGCTAAGAAAACTGTAACGGAAGAAGTTATGATTTATCTACAGGGGAAATAGTTTGCTGATGACATCTCAGACTRGGCTGTTTAATAAAGCCTGCTTTGTAAGCTTATATTTTTTTGAACCAAAAGCCTAAAGCCGAGGGCCAGACAGCAGCCTGTTGCTATCATTACTTGTTGGGCCAAGCCATTTTTTTTCAGCAGCATCACTGTAAACACCGAYGTTTCGTAAAGGAGTTTATCGTAGTTAGTTAATCCCCAAGACTTGGTGCTCCTCCCTAGCACGAGCCCCAGGACAAGGGTGCAGGCAGGAGGGCTGGTTGATTCCGCYTTTCCTTGGATGTTGGCCACTACCTGTTTCCATCTCATGTTCTCACTAATGAAAGCAGCTTTAAAATCCCGTACGGAGCTGGAACGTAAAGGGGCTTGGAGCAGTGGCGAGAACAAGCTGTTTGCTGGAGCGTYGTTGTGAAATAAAACTTAAAACCCACTGCCGACACCTCATTAAAGGGAAGTTGGCTTCCAGACTCGCGAGYGAACTGGCTTCTGCATTGTCCTCATAGCTCCTCTATTCCAGCAGTCCTTCGTGGTCGTACCGAGCATGGGCAGCTCTGTTGGGCAATGATGCATGAGCAAAATTCATTTTTTTTACAACCTTGGAGAGAAATTGCTGATCTTTGGCCTGGGGAGACGTGTGCGTCGCCTTTGCCCAGCCTATGGTCAAGTGGCAAGCAAGGGAGGGGGAGACTTGGTGTTTGCCATCAAGTTTGTTTCCCATTAAGAGCTGTAATCCCAGCTGGGCATCTCTCCTTGCCTGGGGTGGCTGCTTGGACATCCAGCAATGTCCTCTGGGCTCTCYGTGCCCCTAGAGCAGATTGTGCCTGGAGGTGATAATGTCTTGCTAAGCAGGCAGTGCTGCTGGGCCTCAATGTCTAAGCAAATGCCATTGCAGAACGTTTTGTAGCAGTATTAAAAAAATCTGTCAGTGTTAAATGACTAACATCATGATGAACATGATTTAAGGAACGTAAATGCAGGGCTGAGTTGGCGTTTTTGATGTTTTTGTTCAGCACGCAAAAAGTGCTGTTTCATTRCGTCCTGTTTTTAACATGCACCACAGCTGTGGGGCAGTTAGATGTATAAAGTAATGCATGCATAAAAGTGTATAAATGCAGAAAGTTATAATTAAGAATACTTATGGAAATRCAGATGCTTTTTCCTGCACTAGGCTGGCTTGAATGCACTGAGAGCTATCCCCGACTCGAGGTCAAAGCCCCCATTGCAGCAAGCCAGGGAGGTTTTGCTGATCCCTCCCCAAGGAAGCGTACTGCATACTTAGTTTGTGCCCTGGTTTTTGATTCTTGGCTTATTCTGTATTATATCCTTTGGGTAGTATGCTCTAGTGGAGTTGTCTGCAGTGTGGATGTCCCACTGTAGACCTTTGAGCACGTTCTTCTTCTGACCAGATCTTGTTGCAGAGAGGACCAATGATCCATGTGATGTGGCTCCAAGTTGGGCAGCATGAGTTGCTCCATAGAGCCCATCTGAGCATAAGGGACCATGTTTTTACCTTGCTGTCCGGGGTTTGTTCTTCTKGATGATGGGACCATTGCTAAAGACYCTTCTCCTCTTCCTTTTSCTCCTCAGACCTCAACAGCAACGGGTTCATCTGTGACTATGAGTTGCATGAGCTCTTCAAGGAAGCCAACCTGCCTCTCCCCGGGTACAAAGTGAGAGAGATCATCCAGAAGCTCATGATCGATAGTGACAAGAATAAAGATGGGAAGATTAGCTTTGAAGAGTTTGTCTATGTAAGTGGTGTTTCTGAATTTCCAGCGGTCTGCTTGTGCTGTACCTCCTGGTTGGCAGATAGATGGCCCTGGGGAAAATGTTTTAAGAATATATTAGAAAAGGAACTGGTCCTTGGTCCTTGGCCACTCACCCTCATCCTGGTCATCTTTCTAGAAAACGATTGCTTTTGAAGATTTACCATCTAAAAATCAGCTCTTTGACAGACCCCTATATGTGATATATATATATGTGTGTGTGTGTGTGTGTGTGTATTTTTTTTTCCTCCCCCCACCCTTGCCCCGTGATTTTCTTCCACATATTTTTCCTATACGAAAAATCCATCGGAGGCTGAAAGTCCATTTCCATGTTAGGGAACAACTGGAAAGAGAGAAAAGAAAAAAAACTTTCAGTTCTTCTGACTTAAGCTGCTCAGTTTTTCCAGGCACTCGAATGAATGGTTGTTTTCCCGATGAGAGCAATATGAGTATAACTTCCTTTCTCAATTCTGTTGGACTACTGGAATTGGTTAGAGACCTGAGAGGTCATTTCAAGGTACACGTGGAAACTACTCCTAGCTGCTTGTTTAGGAAAACTCAAGTCCATTTGTTGCCTATAAAAGGAAGAACTGTAATAAGGAAATGGAAGAAGCTGAAAGCTGAATCTACGCTTTATTGTTTTCTTTTGGAAATAAGTCAGAAAGTCCTTTTTGGTTTGCTTGTTTCCTTTCTTTAATAAAAGCATAACATTTCTGAGGAACTCCCTCCTTTTTTACCCTCTGAATGAATGTTAGAAGAGTCGCAGCATAAACGAAAATGCAGTGCATGAAGGGAACTACTTTCATGTCAACTACTTTTCTTGATATTTCTTAATTTTTCTTCACTTTTTCCTGTTCCTTAATTGTTTTCAGACCCTCTGAACTTTTGAGTTCGGAGTCAACTAGTAAGTTGGAGTTTGTTTGCAGTTTGCGAGCACTTGCATGCTGGGTGCATGTTTCAGCTGGTGGTTGGAACTGGTCCCTGTGTCTCACTCGCACTGGAGAGGAAGGAAAAATCCCTTCCGTCATGTTTTATGGTAGGGATGGTCAATTAAACTTGAAATATCCTACAGACAACCAGATTACACAGTAGAAACCATGATTAGTTGGAAGGTTTTGCAAATAGAATTGCTTCTATTTTCTGCCTATTTTTGGTGGGCTTCGTGGTATAAAGGACGATATGAGGCTGGTCAAATGAGTTAGGAGTACCTTACCTTGAAAACTCCTATTTTCAAAGACACTGCACAGTGGTAGCCCAGCAAAGGTTAAAATAATTGAACCTTCTTCCTGCATTAAAGCATCTCCTCTGCCCTCAGACATGAGGACGGTTGGACAGTTGCCGTTGAGAACAGCCTTACCTGAAGCCTTTGCTACAGATTAGGAGATGAATTCATTACGTGCTTAAAGCGAATCATCTTTTTTTGTCTCCTGTGGTCATGGACATTCTTCTGTGTGAACTAAAGTCGCACTCACGTGAGCACCAGGCTTTCACAGAAACACTGGAGATGCACAACAGCTCTGGAAGCTGCTGCACGCTCCCTGCTCTCCTCCTGCAAAGTTCTCAYGGTTTTCTGGGTGGTACTTGAAGGATCACGGTGTGCAAATGACTTTGCACCCAATGCTTTTGTTTCAGGAGCAATATTTGCAATATTTAGCTTCTTAAAGAGAGTGGGACAGCTCTTTACACCTCACCCCTATTAAATTTAACACCACTATAATGTTGCCAGGCCACTCACCTTTGCTGCTCTTCATGCAAAGTTTGCTTTGAAGCTGAGAAGAGATAGCAAGCTTCATGGTTTTGCATTCCTTCTATTTTTTTGTGAGGAGAATCTTTATGTCTGACAAAGCACTTTGATTTCTAGATTTTCCAAGAGGTGAAAAGCAGTGATATTGCTAAAACTTTCAGAAAAGCCATTAATCGTAAGGAAGGCATCTGTGCRATCGGTGGCACGTCAGAGCTCTCCAGCGAAGGGACGCAGCACTCATATTCAGGTATTACTCTGGTGTTTGGGTGTGTTTTTTGGGGAATTTATGGTGTTATGAGGAAGCGTATATTAAATTTACGCTTGGTTATCCTAGAGGAAGAAAAATACGCCTTTGTAAACTGGATAAACAAAGCCCTGGAAAGTGATCCTGACTGCAGACACGTTATTCCGATGAACCCCAACACAGATGACCTGTTCAAAGCCGTGGGAGACGGGATTGTGCTGTGGTAAGTCCTGATGGCTCCTGAATTAAACAACAACAAAAAACCAACTCCCCTAAGACTCCTCAATTAAGGGTATTTTCTTTCTATGTGTGCAGAATGTTTTTGCATRCATAAAGCAGGGCTTAATTGCAGGGGCTTTTGGTGCCTTTTGTGATGCTTCTGCTTTGATGCCACCTTCACCGGCAGACGCTTTGTCCAAGGCTTTTGTTCACGTTTGAGACAGTTTGCTGAAGGGGCGAAGGAAACTGTTCAAAATCTCCCATCCGTTGGGCTTGCAAGCAGTTATCACAGTAATCTGCGTGGAAATGTTAGCACCTACACGAGTTAAGCCAGAAACGGGGKCTCTGGGAATCCTCGTGTTGCTCCGGCTGGTGGCTGTGCTCGGCTGGTGATCTCATCTGTTTTGCTGCATGCTGAAAATTGGGAGGAATCCAGGGCTGCTTCACAGCCAGTTTTCTGCTTAAGGGAGGTTTTGTTTTCTTTTGGTGCAACTGAATGACTATTGGGGCAAACTGGATCTGCTCGGAATTTCTGTATTGCTCTATGAGTAGGCAAGGGATTGCTAGGGGACTAAATATTAATTTTTGTTTAACCCATGGATTTTTGTCTTTTGTAATTCCCACAACTTCAAGCAATTTGATTGCTCAGCTGAAGACTAAACCAAATAGGAAGCAGCTCCTAGAATAAAGGAAAAACTTGCAATGATTTCCATTGGCTAAAAAATTATATCCTAATGGTGCTTCCCTCCAAGCTATTAGTGTTTGCACTTAATTYTAAAATGCTTCTAAGCATTTTACTAAATTTATTTTTCCTTTCTACTGAAGGAAAAATAACTTTCCCGCTGGCATAGGGACACCTTTTCCATAGGAGCGGCTGCGCTGGTTCATTGACTGTGTCGTGAATAATTCACGTGCTGCTCTTGCTCCGGCCGCCGAGATCACTGGTGGCCAGAGACATGCTTAAGGTTTCAGGCTTAGCTATTAATTACATATACGTTCTCGATAACATAAATATTAACTTCCGATTTATACAACCTTGATTTAAAAGCCCCCACACAAAATGAATGGACCAAAAAAAAAAAAAAAAAGCAATAGTGGATGTTGTGACAGTAGGATGGCTTTTGTTGGAATGAGATACTAAAGGCTGTTTAAATGTTGTTGGTTTTCCTCCTGCCAGCAAAATGATCAATCTTTCTGTTCCGGACACAATCGATGAAAGAGCAATTAACAAGAAGAAGCTCACACCGTTCATAATTCAGGTAGGATGCCCTTTTGTGCCTTTATTGCCATTCTTGTTGGCAATAGCAGCAGAATTAGCACGGTGGCTTCCAGAATTGCCACAGGGCCCTGGAAAGAAGCGAGCTTTGTATCTTGCAATTGGTCACCAAAGGCAGTTTTGCCCTGCACCTTTTTGGCAATCCTGGTGCTGTGGCTACAGCTCCAAGAGCTAGTGTTGGTGACGTGCATAAAATAGCCGAGGGACCGAGCACAGCTGATGTAGCTGCAATATCACCTGCAACACCGTGGTTTTTTCCAAGCACCGCAGTTATTGCATTGGGCTCCCTGGGAATAGCTTCCCGCTATGGTGGGTTGCTTTTGCACWGTTGCCCTCACGTGTGTGCATGCGTATAACTTAACACCCCTCCAGCCTTGTCGGTGCTGCTGGCCGTGACTTGGAGGCTGAAACCAGACACTGGAGGCTGAAATTAAACCTGCAGCCTCGCTCGGCTCTTATCGGCTCAGCCCGCCGCGCCGGCAGCACCATTAAAACGCCGGCGTGGGACGGCGCCGAYGGATGCGAGTCCCGGGGGCCCCTCACGCGTCCGTGTCTCCCACAGGAGAACCTGAACCTGGCGCTGAATTCGGCCTCGGCCATCGGCTGCCATGTTGTCAACATCGGCGCCGAGGACCTGCGGGAAGGGAAGCCCCACCTGGTGCTAGGGCTGCTCTGGCAGATCATTAAGATTGGCCTGTTTGCTGACATCGAGCTCAGCAGGAATGAAGGTAGGTGGATTTTATTTATTTATTAAATCCTAGTTGGGCATGCACATAACCCAGCTCCCTTGCTTCAGCTGTAAGCTGGTTTGGATGGCTGGGCTGTAGCAATATCTGCATTGTAGAACTGCAGAATGTAGAACGTAGCCCAAAACAAGGTGGTAAGTCAAGGTGCATCCAGGGTCAAGCTTTATGGCACAAATGAGTGTGTTTTTTGCAATACATCTGCTTGGGAAGAGGAAGGACACTCCTAGGTGTCCTTCAGCTCTGGATGTATAATGATGTTGACGGTAGTTGTGTTTGGCCGATGAATTTTTTTTTTTTTTTTTTTTTTTTTTTAAGCATCTGGTCAAAAGGCATGTTATTGCTTTTTACTCTTTGTTTTCATCAGAATTTCTTCAGTTAGTGTGGCTTGACGAGGGTGCTACGACTTGATTTCATCAGCCCCTTTCTTCTCCTTCCTGACCCTGTGCAGGCCTAGCCCTTGAGTAGGGACCATGACTGTGCTGTTGCCCCCAGGGCTTGGGCTCAGTTCACATGGTTTCGTTGAGATATGGGTGTCATTTCCAGAGCTGCTTGCATCATTTTCAGATCATAGGGAAGTGGACACCGCTCTCAACAGAGGAGGGCTCCATCTCTAGGAGTGCGGTTGCACTGATTTCTTTTTYCTTGCGACTGTTGGTGGAGCAGTGGAGTTCTAGCTTCACTGGGCAATGCAGCTCTTCCCCACCATGTATGCTTGGACCTGGGCAACGGCCTCCAAATTTGAAGCTTTTTGAACCGTTCAGAGTTCTGCTGTTCTTCACTGAGCTAACAAGAGCATGCAGTTGGATGGAGGATCTTCAGGGTCTTTTATTTTAACTTCCCTGTCATGACCATTTAATACTGGTCATGCTCAGACCTTCAAAGTCCATGGCAAGCGAAGTGCTCTGTAGCCCGAAAGGCACTTACCTTGGCTTAAACCCACCCAGATTATTTTGATTTAAAGTGGAGGCAAATGTGGTTGGTCCTGTCCCTTTTTCTCAATGAGATGTTAGTGCAGCTCTAGTCCTGTTGTGGAGGTTTGTGTCTTTTGAAAACTCCTTCCTTGTACTGATGGGTGACTTTTCTTCTAGCACTGGCTGCCTTACTTCGTGATGGTGAAAATCTGGAGGACCTTATGAAGCTGTCCCCAGAAGAGCTGCTCCTAAGATGGGCAAACTTCCACTTGGAAAACGCAGGCTGGCACAAAATCAATAACTTCAGTTCGGATATCAAGGTAGTGGGAGCTCTCCTGATCTTTTGTGGTCTATGGGGAAAGGCTGGCTTTTTCTGAGGAGGTCTTTGGGATTAATATCTGGAGGGGAGGGATGTACTGACCACAGCAGGTTACTCAGTCTCTCTGTGTGACCAGCGGTCAGAGGCGTGAGAAACAAGGGTTTTAGACTCCATTCAGGGTAAAGGACTGTTGGGGAAAAAAAAAATGATATTTGAGATGTGTGGGAAGCCCAGGGCTGTGTGCAACACACACCCAACCTGCTTCCAGCTTCACSAGCTACTTGCAGTGCTGCGGATAGCTGCTGGCTTGCCCGTGGGCTGCCAGTGTTCCCTGGGGTGCTGTGCAATGTTGGGAAGCAAAAGGATTTATAGCTGAAAATTTAATATATATCTATATGTATAGATTTATATATATCTTTGGCTTAACTATTTCTAACATCTTCTCTTTCTGTTTCCTTTGCTGCTGCCTGGATTTCTGCCATCGTGCTCTTTTCTTTCCATTGTCTCTCAAGCTTACTGATTTTGGTAATTCAGTGAAGGTACATAAGCCAATTGTGCACAGTGTCTTGCTTAAGAGGAGAGTGAATAGGATTGCTCTGGTGCTATTCAGTGCTGTTAGCAAGACCTGAGGGTTTTTTATATGTGTGTGTGTGTGTGTGTGTGTGTATATATATATATATTTTTCTTCTTTTAGGACTCTAGAGCTTATTTCCACCTTCTCAATCAAATTGCACCCAAGGGGCAGAAGGAAGGAGAGCCTCAGATTGACATTAACATGTCGGGTTTCAATGTGAGTATTTGGGCTGTCTTATCCCCATGCGATGCCGCTGCAAGCTGTGTGACCCTATAGGTGCCCCGTGGCCTCTAGATAACCTGGTATCCTGATTTCAAGGCCATACACAGTGTCAGTGGGTATGTGCACACCTTGGTATGCGCTGAACGAGTTTGTTGCAATTAACAACACGCAATTAACAACGTGGTTGGGAAATCTTTTGCATTTTGCTCTGTTTGGGAGCGTGTAGSACCTGTCCTTGGGGAACCATCCTATACACTTTGAAAGCACAATGTTAAGAAAACAAACAAACAAGCGCTTTTTTGGCAGAKGTAATGTTGCTGCAGGCCAGGAGCTTCCTTGCTCTCTGTCCTGATGGCTCTGTGTGCCCTGCAGGAGAAGGACGACTTGCGGAGGGCAGAGTACATGCTGCAGCAGGCCGACCGGCTGGGCTGCCGGCAGTTCGTCACGCCGGCCGACGTGGTCAGCGGCAACCCCAAGCTGAACCTGGCCTTCGTCGCCAACCTGTTCAACAAGTACCCAGCACTGACCAAGCCGGAAAACCAGGACATCGACTGGACTCTGCTGGAAGGTGATGGTTGGAGAACTAGCAAACGAGGGTATTGCAAGAGGTCCCGCTGGAGAGATGGCTGGTGTAGGAGGCTTTGGGGCTGATGTGGCTGTTCACCCACTGTCTGCAGTTGAGAAACGTGTCTGAGGGTCTGTTCAGCTTTCCCAACGCTTCTGTGGGCTGTGAGCTTGCAGGAGGTCCTTTTTCCTCTTGCAAACGTAAATGAGGGTCCCTGCGGCTCAGAGCAACCCGTCTCGCAAGGCGGAGAGCCCCGTGCAGCCCTCGGAGCTTTCGGGAAGTTCACGTTACCCGTTTTCTGCCCCTTAGGAGAGACGCGGGAAGAACGAACCTTCCGCAACTGGATGAACTCCCTTGGTGTGAATCCCCACGTAAATCACCTCTACGGGTAAGTGCTTCTCCCTGCRGAGACCAAGTGGCCTCTGACCGAGTGTCTCCTGCAGTGGCCGAGGGAAGAACTTGGGAAGTTTTTAGTAGGGAGAGAGCCAAAYTCATTGCACCTTCCCTGCAGCCCTTAGCTTAGGGGTTTGTGAGCCAGTGCAGGCACTGCAGCCTTGCAGCAATTGGCATTTAGCAATTGAAGGATGCGTTTGCATGACTTGGAGCAACTGAGCCTAGATTTCGTGTTGCCTAATTTTAGTGCCTAATGTTCAGCTGAGCCCTGCTATGTAGGAGGCAAAGCTCCCTGGATATGAAGTGACCCCCATGGTCAGTGGAGARGTGGCTACGTTTAGGATTTTGGGTGGCAGCCTTGTTCTTTGGCTCTGTTGTTGACTGCTGTGCTAAAATCTATGCTAGTTTAGCAGCCACCTATGTTAAACATGGAGCCCTTCTGCTCCAGAAGGTCCAAAGCCTTTTCAAAAAAGTTCTTTTTAAGGTCGTTGAAGTTGCAAAAGCAATAAAGAGTGGTAATTATCCATACAGCAGCAAAGTCAAAGTGCATGGACGTTTTGAAACGTTAAGGTTAATTGATGTTTTCCTTTTTAGTGATCTGCAAGATGCACTTGTAATACTGCAATTATATGAAAAGATTAAAGTTCCTGTTGATTGGAATAAGGTTAACAAGCCTCCRTACCCTAAGCTTGGTGCAAATATGAAAAAGGTAAGCACTTCAAGAGGCTTTAGAAGCCCTAAGTATGTGATATCTAGAAATTTCTAATTGAGACTTGCAGCTGAATATATCTGGGTGACTTTTTGTTTGTTCGAACTCTTTTCCTGTGCAGCTAGAAAACTGCAACTATGCTGTAGATTTGGGGAGACATCCAGCTAAATTCTCCCTGGTTGGCATTGGAGGACAGGATCTGAATGATGGAAACCCAACGCTGACGTTAGCCTTAGTCTGGCAATTGATGAGAAGGTGAGATCCATCTCCAACACGCAGCACTTGGGAAGGGAGTATGATGGTTGGGAAGATTTGCCCTGCTGCAATGGAACAGCGTTCTCAGGCTGCAAAACCTCCATCCTTGGGGTGGCTTTCTAATACCATTCCCATTGGAATGAGAGAGGAGAGAATGACTGAATGACAGATCATAATTGATACCCCTTTCTTTTATGTTGTTCTGAAAAATTATAATAGGCTGCATTTAAATATGTGCACACGTGTATGTTTATTATATACATACATACATATGGTGGTTCATTATTGCATGCTAGATAGGACTTTTTAAAGCTCTACCTAGTCTTGTTTCTCTCTTCTGCTTCTCAGGTACACGCTGAATGTGCTTGAGGACCTTGGTGATGGTCAAAAAGCAAACGATGACATTATAGTCAACTGGGTAAACAGGACCCTGAAAGAAGCTGGCAAGTCCACCTCCATCCAGAACTTCAAGGTGCAGGTTCCCCTCTTGCATTTGCAAGGAATGGGCCCCACACACGTCTGCTGCAGTTGCAGGACAGCAGGAGCACATGAGAAATGAGTGAAAACAGGACTGAATTCAGCCTGTGCTGGCAACAAAGTGGCTTCAAGCTACTACAGAAGAGATGTTTGGGACTCCCTGTGTTGGGGAATAGCAGTAGGGCTGGCCCAGCTGATGGGGAGAGCAGAGGGTGGATGACGAGGGTGGGTGACGGGGCTGTGCTGCCTGCAGGTGCAGGGGCTCGAGCTGGTGAGCCCTGGTGGGTGGGAAGTCCCTAGGGGTCTGGTCAGTGGGACAAACCTGCCAATTTGCTTTGCCTTTTCACAGTCCTTATTTCAAACTGCAGTAATGAGCTGGTAGTGCTGCTGAAGGAGAAGCAGCAGTTTAGTTTGCCTGTGGTCCAGCTGGGAATAATCCCTGGCAGCACTGCTTTGAAACAGGTCACTTAAGTCTTTATTGCACATTCCAGAGCAGGCAGATGAAGGTGAGAAGTGTGCTAAGGATTAGACATATCTTTACTTGTCTCCTCAAATATTTATGTATCTTTTCTTCTAGGACAAGACTATYAGCACGAGCTTGGCAGTTGTGGATTTAATTGATGCTATACAGCCTGGTTGTATCAACTATGACCTTGTAAAGACTGGTCATCTATCAGAAGATGACAAACAAAATAATGCTAAGTAAGTCTGCTAGCTTGAAAGCTGCGTTGCATCAAGAGCTTAACTTCTGTGCCCTGACTTTAAGCTGCAGGTGTTTTTATTGCATTACTGTGGCTTTCGATCTCTGTTAAGCCAATGCCTTTCAGACAGGCAGCACTTCTTGATATCCAATTCCTCTCCTTGTTGCGCTCTTCAGGCTGCAGAGAGCAATGCAGAAGAGCCCAAGAGGTTCTTAGGGATGATATTCTGCTTTTTGTCCTTCTGGCATATGAAGTGCTCAGCCATAGCTCAGGGTTTTGGAATCGAACCCTGGGCTGGGTTTGTCCATCTCTTGTCTCGCTGAATCATCACAGGCTTTTAAGTCTCAAGTCTGACTATTTAAACAGACCTTTGATATGTGTTTTCTGTGGTTGCACTCCAGTAGCAGAATAACAGCATTTTTTTGTTGCAGATAGCAGTATGTCTTGATTATTCCAAAAAAAGCAAACAGTGAAAAATGTAAATATTAGCTGACTAATCCCTGGTTACCCATGCTAACTATTAGCCCTAGCAAACATTAATTACAGTTATTAAGTGCTGATAAAATGAACTTGACATTCAAAGGTGAATTTGTGCTATTAAAGACACTTCCCTGTACTTGGGGAGAGAACATGGCAAAGGGTCAAAATACATTTTATAAAACAAATAGATTTGGTGTGATTGGACTATTGCACATACAGAATCCTTCTCTGAGCCTCAATAGAGAGTAGTGGGAATGGAAATTCTGTAGGAGAGAGGAGGAGCTGGTTTTTTATTTAGAAGTAGCATTCTACCAGTGCTGACACACTCATCTTTTCMTGGCAAACAGGTATGCTGTGTCCATGGCGAGGAGAATTGGTGCCAGAGTTTATGCCCTTCCAGAAGATCTCGTGGAAGTGAAACCCAAGATGGTCATGACYGTGTTTGCCTGCTTGATGGGCAGAGGAATGAAGCGAGTATAAAAGGGCTGATCCATGTACAAATAAAATAACAAAAAGCAACAAAAAAAACCCAACCTGCCACCCTGGGTGCATGAGTAGCAGATCAGCTGTGTCCACGTTGAAATGCTGTTGGCCTAGGAACTGCTGAAGTTCAAGGGACTTTGTTTTGCTTTGCGAAACAAACTCTTATCAAATTCTCAGGGAGAGGAGTTTTAACCAACTGACGTGCTCTTTTCCCAAAGGAACGTTTAACTTATCAAGAGCTCACAGAAATGCATTCATAACAGACCAGCATCTTGCAGTACTGCTCTGGAGCTGTTTTCACCTTGTTATTTCTCAGATGCTTGGTGCGTGATTTTTGTTTGTTTGTTTTCCCCTGAGGGGCCATAAGGTGGTTGGTATGAGTTGTAATGGAAACATCATCTTATTTCTGTCTGCAATCCAGTTTAATTTGTATCACATGGCTCAAGCATAGTCTAGGTTTGACCACTTCCTTACTTTTGCAAGCAAAGCTACAGTACACGTTGGGACCTGCAGGCCAGCTCATGATGTTAAATGAGAAGTGTGTATAATTTTGAAGATGGATCTTCTTATGGTATTCTCTGTACATGGTGCTTTTTTTTATAAACCTAACTATTTTGATTACAGATAAAGCATGGCATTTTTTTTCTCTTACTGCTTATATAAAGTATTTTTTTTAAGTTAGACTATATACAAGAATACCACCATCCTTGGACCTCTTGCAGTAACTCATGATATCATGTTGCTGATGGCACRGTTGCACCTGAGGGTGAAAGTGAATGCATTTTTGTATGCATCTTGGTTCAGTTGAGTGCACCTAGAAAATAATTTTTACAAAAAACTGCATGAAAACTATAACTTTTTTTATTTAAAATGCTGTTGGATATAAAACCATAATTCATTATGGGGAGGTTTTGTGTGGGGAAGAGACAAATGTTATAAGCAGCAGGGTTCAATAAACTGAACAGCAAATGTGGAGGAACATAAAAATATTTTTACAGATAAAAGGAAGCGTTGTCACCAAAGAAGGAAGATGCTGTATCCTTAGGAGTTAATATTATCTTGCTTTGGCAAGCTGTTTGCTATATTTTGAGATCATATTGCTATTCTGAGCTATTCAAAGTGATGTAATATGGTGGCAAAGCATTAGTTGAAATAAAAAGAACATTTAAATACAAGTTTTCCTCCTTATTTACATTGACTTAGCAATTACTGTCAGGTCGAAGCTCATTTGCTTTTGGCTGGACTTGGTTTGATCTTGATTTCTTTGCGCTAGGTGTGCTGAGCTGTGCAATCGCCTCGAGTTGTGGCGTGCTCGAGCAGTTGCACAAGCAGTCTGCAAAGGTGGCTATTAAAACGGGTGCTGCGGTGCAGTTATTCTCAGCTTATATTTCTGGCAGACTGGCTTTTATAAGCTCTTCCTGAAATCATTGCTGCTTATGCTGGTGTCTTCAAGTGTCTYGTGGGGTTGTGCACGGAGGGTGTCCCAGTTGCAGCAAAGGCTGGGAGCACAGGAGGGAAAAACTGCTGCTTGCACCGTGGGGCTGCAGTTCAGCCTCGTGCCTGGAAACCACAGGACCGTTGGGACAACTTACATGGGTTTGGTGTCATGCAAACAAACCTCAGCGAACTTCACTGCGTGGMTGGCCCTCTGTTCCTGCCCTGTCTGCAGCTACAGTCTACAGTGGTGATGATTTTGGCAGTGAAAACAAGTAGGTGTGTGTTGCCCAAGAGACAGGCTGCAGCTTGTCTGCTGCCAGGACTGGGATGAGCTTGCCGATGAACACATTGTGTGTTGCCCAACATGGTGCCAATAGTGAAGGAGGTGGAGCACTGCCTTCAGGTTCAATCACTTGAAACTTCTCACCCATTCTGAGTGAAATGCTTGGTGGAGATTGCAGGAACCAAGTGACCATATTCTCCATCCCATGCTCCAAATCATCCTACGGTGTTGCTGCTGTGAAGGAGCTCTGTTCTGATATTGAAGCTCTCGGTGTCCCTGAGCRTGTTGCATGGTTATATGGCTTAATAACCAAAGTAATTCATGTGGCMAGAAGTGGGAGGCACCTCTTTCCATGATCTTTTCCTCCAGGAGAAGCTGCAGTTGGGAACAGGAGCAGAAAACAGTTTCTGTTGAAGCAGGCCTTAGCTGGAAACGCTGGAGCTGCTGGCAAGTGTCACACATCTTCTCTTCCTTTCCTCTTGTTGGATATTTTGGGTAATTAAATGCAGTCACATTGGCACAGTCGTTGATGCTCTGGCTCAAGGGTGGTGTGGCAGGGAGGTATGCAGGCATCTTGTGACTGCTAGTGCAGTTATCTGTGGTGCAGGCATGAGGCTTGCTGCTGCTTGATGTGCTGCTACCGCGAGTGTGCTGTGGTGCAGCTCGTAAAGTGGAAACTGCTGTTGCATGAGAGCCATAGTTTGGCTATCTGAGGCCAGAGAGCCTCTTGACCCAGGATCTGGTGAGAAACATAGCTTGACCCCAATATGTGTAGAGTTTCTCCAAAGCCTCGAGGTACTGGTGGCCTGCCTGCTACAGGGGAATGAGAATTGCTCTTGCTGCTTGCAATTTTCCTCATGTTCCATGCATAGGGATGCTCTCCAGCCCATGGCGAATTTCAAAGCTCTGCTAGGGCTGGTCTTTTCCGYGCAATCCTAGCGGTTAGTCTGGAATTTGGTGCCATCCAGGGGCAAATGCTGGGTATTGCAAKGAGCAGTGCCCAGGACCGAGCATGGATCATAGGCCATGGGATTTGTGTGATCTGCTCAACATCTGGAAGGGCTGGGAGGAGATTGTGTTATGGAGATGTGGGAATTGCAAATACTGGAGGGCCTCAGTGCTCTGGGAACTACAACACTGGGACGAGGCAGTAAGGAGGTACAACTGCTTARAAAAACTTTACCTTTGCCCTCTAAATAGGTGGAAGTTGTTACCCTTGACAATTGCTGAATAAGAAAAGCAGTGTAATTCTTGTGAATTTAAGTGAGTGTATTTAAGAAATACACTCCACTGTTGTCCAGCCAGGTCCTGTGGGATTGTCCCAGTGCTTCCTGAGACCCCCACCTCAGCAGAAAATGTATTTTGGGACAGGGCAGATGTTCATTAACATCTTTTGATACCCTGGTGCTGTCATAGCGTGGCCATCCYGGTGCCACTCCTGCCCACCAAGCCCCATGCCAGAGCAGCCAGCGCTGCAGGTAGCAGCCCAACTGGGTGCCCGCATGGCCCTGGGGCCCCACCGACCACCCCACACTCGTCCTCGGTGGCCGCTTTCGGTGGCAGGGGGCAGTTGGCGAAGTCGTCTGCATGGAGGAGGSCGGCTGGTGGGAAGGTGCAGGGCAGGCCCTCCACGGAGCCCGCGGGGCGCCGCAAGGCCCAGAAGAGGCGGCAGTCGCAGCGCCAGGGGTTGTGGGACAAGAAGAGGTGCTTCAAGCGCGGCAGCTTGGCCAAGAGGCCGGCGGGGAGGGAGCTGAGSTGGTTCTTGCTGAGGTGGAGCAAGTGCAGCTTGGTGGAGCGGGTGAAGGCCGAGCGGGCCAGGGAGGAGAGCTGGTTGTTGTTGAGGTAGAGGCTCCTCAGGTTGGGCAGCTGTCCCAAGGTGCAGCCGATGCCCGTGAGCCTGTTGGCTTCCAGGTGCAGGGTTCTGAGCTGGATCAAGCTGTCAAAAAGCCGATTAGGCAAATGGGCGATGTGGTTGTGGCCTAAATTTAACACTCCTAGCCGGAGGAGCTTGGCAAAGGCGCCCGCCTGGATGGTCCAGATGCGATTCCTCCTCAGGTTGAGCTCCTGCAGGGCACCCAGGTCCCGCAGGGACTCTCGTCCCACCGCTTCGATGTGGTTTCCCTCCAGCGACAGCGTGGCGAGGTTGGAGAGGTTCCCGAAGGCCTGCGGGACATAGCGCATGTTGTTGGAGGCCAAGTTGAGCTTTTCCAGGGAGGGCAGGTGGGAGAAGAGCAGCGGGTGGATTTCAAAGATGTTGCAGCGGGACAGGTCGAGGCTGGTGAGGTTTCGCAGCCCGCGGAAGGCATTGGGGTGCAGGGAGGTGAGGCGCGTGTTGCCGCCGAGGTGCAGCTCCCGCAGCTGCCCCAGAGCCAGGAAGGTTCCCGGTGCCAGGAACGTCAGGCTGTTCCCGTCTAGCCAGAGGCGGTGGAGGGAGGTCAGGTTCCCGAAGGCGTTGGGGCTCAGCATCCGCAGGTAGTTGTGCGAGAGGTTCAGGGAGACGGTGGAGGCAGCTAGCTCTGCGGGCAGGGCGCTGAGCCCGGCTCTGCTGCAGCGCGTCACCGTCTCGGGCRCGCATTTGCACGCGCGTGGGCACGGAGTGGAGACGTTGGCGCTCGGTGCAGCCTTTGCTGCACAGAAAAACACCAACATGGCAAGGAGGAACATGACCAGCCACGAGCCAGAGCCCACATCTAATGCTTGGGAGGCACTAGAGGAGGAGGCAAAAAAACAAAACGAGCTCCTACCTTTTGGGTAGGTGAGCCGTGAGCGTAGCAAGGAGAGCTGGGCTGTTTTTGACACACGGAGGGTCGGTTTAGCTGGTTGCATCCGCCGCAGACYGAGGAGGATAAAGCCTTTAGGCGGATAAGAGCTGATTAAGCACCGCTGTGCTGTAAAGAGCATTGCTKGGAGACGGGCAGGATCTCAGCTCCATGTGCGGAGTTCCAGCCCAAAGCACAAACTTTGAGTTTGTGAGCTTTAAATGCAGGATCTGTCCGTGGGCAGCTCTCCCAGGCCAGGCTCTCTGTCTCCTTTGGAAATRTCTTAGGATGCAGGCAAAGCAGGTGCTCCCTTCCCTAGGGCAGTAATGGAGCACATGAGAGCACTGGGGCCATGCTGGCCTCAGGTTGATGGTGCCATCAAACCGCTGGACCCCTGTATGTTTTTCATCCCATATCCAGAGCATAAAGGAAATTATCCATTTTCATTTACAAGACCCTATGCATATTCACTCTTCTCATGTAGGTATTGCCTTCTGGAAAGAAGCAAGTGACTCAATCTATGAGAGAACATTGCTGAGTYCTCCTCAGATTCCCATGCTCTCCTTGCTCCTTCACTGTATTAATCCTGCAGGAGATATGATGAGCCTCTGGGCTCATTAACGTACCTGGCAACCAGGGACTGGTGGTCAGCACTCTGATTATTTGCTTATGGCTCCAAGAGAAGTAGACCTGGGCCTTGCAGACCATGTGCCATGAGAGTAACCGCTGACACAATTATGGCTCTTGCTTTCTCAATCTCTCCTTCAATGTTTTGTTTTTGCCCTTCTTTTTCATGTTGGAGATCTCTAATTTTTGATATGTCTAGAGTACCTTCTTTCAGCCCTCGCTTTCCTTCMAGGCATTTCCATGCTTTTGATTTCTTGTACCGCCTCAATATTTTTCTTTTGATGTTTTCCAAATTTGGATTTCCTCTCCCTGTTGCATCTTACCATGGTGCTACGCTGTCTGCCAGTTCTGCCAACATGCCCTGCACCCAAAGGGAAGTAAGAATTAGGTGAGTTTACTTGCAAATCCTTTTTTTTTTTCTCTGCAAAAGCAACTTAGGTTTTCCTGTGCCATTAGATCACTGCATTGGCCTCAACTAGTTCTGTTTTCCTCTTCATTTTTTTTCAAGCAATGACCCCCTGAAGAACAGCTTCTCCTTGGAAGCTTGGCTGGGACCACAGTGTTGTGTAACAAGGATCATCCTCCAGCTGTAAACAACATCATTTATTTAGCTAGACAGGCTTTGCCGCAAGCAAGCTAGGCCCCAAGCTCGGCTTTTCACCCCGAGAGCAGCAGTGTTGTGGCTTTGGCAGGAGGCAAACTGGTGACTGGTGGCTTGTGTCCTGGGGGAGGGTRCAGGTTGGGCCACTAAGAAGTCTGGTCTCTGCTCCCACCTTGAATGGGAAGGTTATCCCAGGATTGCCGTGTTGGAGCAGCCTTTTCCATGACTGGTATCTCCACAGCCTCCTGCTGTGGCTGAGCAGAGGACACCAGCTCTTCCCATCGTTGCTCCCGTGTCCCTGCGCAACAGCCTCGTCTCCAGTCCCTGCAGGGATGAGTGAGCTGCTCCGCATCCCCCATCAGCAACAGTCTGTCTCTCTTTGAGCTAAACCTCCATAGCTCAGGCTGAAGAAGATGRATTGCTTGTTCCCTTGTCATTTTTATACAAAGCACGCTTTATTTAGAGCCATAAATCCAGCAGCGTTGCCATGTTTCAGCCCAATTCTGTCACTAATTCTGCTCGGTTTGCAGCTGGTTTCACCCTAGAGACCTCCAGAGACCAAAAGCCTGCAGTTCTCAGATCTTCTTGTTGCCAGATATTGCTCAACAGCCCTAAAACGCAGCGGTGCAGCACGAACGCGCAGCTGCTCAGTGTCCCCTTGGTTCAGYATATCCAGTAGGCCCAAGAGCCTGGAAGCACCAAACTGGTTGGATTTTTACAGCTTCTTGTAGGCTTGGCAAGTCCAGCTGCTCCCTGGAGCATGGTCCCGTGGTGCGCAAGAAAGGAAACGCTTCATGAAAGCTGAATGTGATTCATGTTGTGCATCAAAAGCAGGCTTYGAGCACTGGAAATCCTGTTCATCCAGTGCAGGAAAAGCCCCGATGCCTGCTGGTTTTCCACTGGGATCAAGCCGAGTGCCACAGAGGTCAGAGGCGCTGGGTGCAGAACACTTCCCAAGTCACTTTATGCACTTGTTTCCCTTACCGCTTTTAGTAACTTGTAAAATGCTTAAGGCCAATTATTTGAACAAGCAATGTTGTGGCGGATAATCACGGTCTTGGCAGTGCTGTCAGCTTGGCAAAAACAACTCATAAAGTAAATGCCTCGGAAAAGCTCTGCTCTGCGCTCTGTGCCGATGGGACGTCCCTGTTTCCTCTGCGCTGCCTCTGCCGTGCTCTGCACCCGGGGGTGGAAAACCAGTGATCCCCCATAGCTGCTTCCAGCTGAAGTCATGGATCCAGGAAAGAAGATAAAATAGCAATCAATAGCAACAGTTCTGTTTCCTGGTTGAAGCATTTGGTTGGCAGAGAGACCCACTATCAAAACTGATGTTGCACAGAGGRCTGTGAAGACCCTAGTGCACCAAGGTAAGCATTGTAGATGCTTTGGGCACTAGCGCTCCATTGGGAGAATAAAAGACATGCATAAAATCCCTCTCCAAATTTGTGCATYCCAGAAAGCCCCACCTCCTCACAGTTTAACACCAATCAAGTCTTTTTGCAGAGAAAACTCCCCGCTTTGGTAACTCTCCAAGCAGAGCAACTGTGAGGAGCCTGAGGACTCTTCTTCTGTGTAACATCTGCCCTGTGCTGAACCCTGATGCAGCAAACGCAGGGGGGATTTATTTGGTTTAGGAGTTGGGCCCTGGAAATGGGATGAACCAGGGAAAGAGCATGGTGACAGCATCATGTGGCATGAGGAGGCTCATGCATGGACAGCTTGGGCATCCGTATTGGCTTCTCTTTCCCAGCCATTTCCCRTGCTGACAGCACACCGATGGAAGTAGGAGGGGGAAAATACCTGCACGTGGCTAACTGGAGCTTTGGAGTGTAAAGGTGGGATGATATAGGGAATTGGCTCTACAGCCTGTCAGGGAGAAGGAGAGCAGCCCAAGGTGCGACCCTGTTGTCCTACTGACCAGGGCACATCTCTTTCCTGCCAGGAGACACAGAGCCAGCACGAGGATCTGAGCAGCTCTTGAGGCGCTGCTAGAGCAGAGTAGCTACCGCAAGCATCTGTAAGGATCAGAAGTGCATCTGGAAGGGAAAACATCGAATCTAAACAACAATTTGGGTTTGTTATCATGGCAAAATAAACATTCTCATGCTCTTGACTCTTTTCCCTGCTTAGGGAGTGTCCTGGGCATTTGATGAAGGATGGAGCAGTATCCTTGCTGCAGGCATTTGTGCGCAAAGCCAGTAGCAAGAGCTCCTGTCTGAGCAGGSCTCGTTGCACCCTCTTAATACAAAGTTGGAGGTTGAGAACTACTGCCTTGGGCTGCATGGAGAGCCCAGGGGTGCTGGCTGCCACGGGATGTGTTTAAGGCTAGCTTAGGGTCACAGAGCCCAGCAGCAAGAACAGGCACAGGGTCTTATTTGCACCAGCACTTGTTCCGCAGCAGCCCCTTGGGCAGCACAGCTCAGCCCAAGGGGAGGAGGAGGAAGAGGAGGAGGAGGCAGGCTGCGGCCGGGGCAGCAGATGGGAAAGCTCAGCTGTGCAAGCGGGCTGTCAGCATGGGAGAGCATGGGCTCGCCGAGCTGCCGGCTTTAACCGTGCGCTCCCCTGGTGCAGCCCCAGAGCCCACAGATATTTGAGTGAATTTCCTCYTTCTTTCTGGTTGTCTCGTTCCTCTCTCCTGATTTACTGCATGTGCTCACGTGGCCTGGGAAAGGGGGGCTCTCAAACTGCTTGGCTTCCAACAGGAAAAGACGCTGGCAGGCGTTCACATTTCAGCCCTCGAGTTATGTAGGATAAAGTCTCTCAGCGGGAARATGGAGCGTGCGAGTGAGCTGGGGGTGATGCTCACTAGAAGGAAAGCAGAGAAAAGGCGCGTGTAATTCCAGAACTCTGGCCGGGGGCAGGTGAGGTTTTAAAGGTACGTTTCCTATCTGCTTTGCTTTGTGATAAAATGACTTGTGTGGCTGTCTGAGCATCTCTCGGAAACAGCTCCAAAGCTAACGCATTCGTTATTCCTGTGCAGAGGAAAGGAAAAGTTCTTGAGAATATAGCGATCATTAAATATGGYATGGTCCCTATATTTAAAAACAAATACCTAAGGCTTTGCAATTATTTCTAAAATTTCAGCATCTATGGTTAAAGTGAGGGGTTCAAGGCATAAGAGTTGARGCAGAAAGGAGAATTCAGACACCCCTGTGAGTCCCTTCCTATCTCCCCAAATAACCCTTCCTTTGGTTTGAGATCTGTCTAATCACAGGAGGGCTTAGGATCCAGTCTGTGGGACTTGAAACACAGGCAGGAACGTGCGTTCATATTCTCCCCTTGATTTTTCTTTGTGTTGAGACTAATTAATATTTAGTTGTTTCAGACTATTCACAGCTGTGTAGGGGGTACTTTGCATGGAGTGCATGGTAAACGATGGTACACTAAACTGTTAATACAGAAAAATACTTTCGAAATGATCAGTTGCCCTCTGTCAAATGAGGGAATGTTCCTCAACGTTTCTGTCTTTACTTGGTCAAAATTCCTGCTGTTTTACAGCTCCATGAGAATGCTTATAAGACAGACTGGTGCCATAAGGACTTGATTAAGAGGGAATTGCCTTTCTATTGTTCACAATGAAATATTTGGATATGCTGTCTCTTTTATTGGCTATAAAGTCTGCAAGTTTGAAAGAAGTCTGGAAGCTCAGCTTAGAGCGCAGACTTAAGAGAGATGGAACAAGGGCTGACCGAGGACCGTTTTATTTGTGCCATTAGGCTGCTGCATTTTCTCATATTAAAGCCCAGTCCTGATCTTTCCAAGTCGATGACAACTACTACTGGTAAAACCAGCCCTTGCAAGGCTGAGGCAGTTGGGCATTTGTTGCTTATATCTACATCGGAAAAAAAGTTTTGCTCTTATGATTAAAATACATAAAGGGGACAGGAGATGCAGGTGGCTTTGCGAAGAAATTGGTCCATGTGTTCTGCAAGGACTGTTCAGTGTCTCTGTGTCCAGCCCCGTGAATTAAAGAAGTCAAAGCTTGCCTTCCTAATAGCCGTATTAAAAGGTTATGTTGGTGCCTGTGAAGTGCCAGGAGATTCGTGGGTGTGAAGTGCTTGATCTCTGCTGGCAAGTGCTGCCTCTGCTTTATTTTGACCCCAAAGGGCGCTGGAAATAGGCTGAGAGAGCTGAGGAAAAGCATTGCACGGAGCCCAGGTGTTGCCTTTGGGTCTCAGCAGCCCCTTGAAGAATCTGCCCTTCTTGGATCGATAATCTTTCTGCTCTGCTGCCCGCAGAAATTACTGCCTAATCGCAGCTAAAACCCAGCTGCTCCCTTCCCTGCCAGGCTAATTAAAACCTGCCATGACCTCCCTCGGGCTAGAGGTGTCCTGCCAGTAGGACGGAGGGACGCGGTCCTGCGTGAGCGTCCGCTATTTGTAGCCCCCAGCTCACCGGCGTCATTTTAAGTGACTTGATTGCATTGTGCCTGTGCAAGGCCAGGCCTAAGACGCTGTCTGCGTGSATCTCTAACACGTGGGTTTGTGCTCCACAGGTGGGACACGATGGAAGAGCGCTGCTAGGACGGGAATTCCCAGYGGGACGTTTCTTGCCACCACTGCCACCATGCACAGCAACCTCTCCCTGGTCCTCAGCACTGGGGAGACCCTCCAGGTCCTCCACGCAGCGTTGACCAACACATCGGGCGCCCTACACGTGCCACCTCCCTGCCCGCTCACCTCCTCCACCTACCAATTCTCGTTAATCCCGGCGCTCTTCTCCGTCGTTTTTGTCCTGGGGTTGGTTGGCAACAGCGTGGTCGTGGTGGTCCTCTGCCGTCAGAGCGGCCCCAAAACGGTTGCAAATATCTACATTTTCAACCTGGCCCTGGCGGATTTGCTGTGCCTTGTTACCCTGCCCTTCTGGGCTACCTACTACGCACACGGATACAACTGGCTCTTCGGATCTCTCATGTGCAAGATCTCCAGCTCCATCCTGTGCCTCAACATGTTTGCGAGTATATTTTTCATCACCTGCATGAGTTTGGACCGGTACCATGCTATTGTCCACCCTATTCGCTCCCAACGGAGAACTGTGCAGCAGGCGCACGTCATAGCGCTGGCGGTGTGGAGCCTGGCCTGTTTCTCCTCCCTCCCCACTTTTTATTTCCGTGACACGCACTACATTAAAAGCTTGGGGGTAAATGCTTGCATCATGGCCTTTCCTCATGAGAGTTATGCCAAATGGTCTGTGGGAACAGCCTTCCTGAAGAACACACTGGGTTTCTTCATCCCCTTGACGGTGATCACCACGTGCTACCTCTGGATCAGGAGGCACTTGCTGAAAGCACAGGAGTTTGGGAAAAACAAGCAGAAAAGAGACAAAGTCTTGAAGCTGGTGGCTGCTGTTGTTGTGGCCTTCTTGTTTTGCTGGCTCCCCTTCCATGTTTTAACGTTTTTGGATGCGCTGGCTCATATGAGCGTCATTAGGGACTGTGCCGTGATGGGCGTCATTGACGCGGCGCTGCCCTTCGGCATCTGCCTGGCATTTGCCAACAGCTGCATCAACCCCTTGCTGTACTGCTTTATTGGGAACCAGTTCCAGGAGAAGCTCCATCACTTGTTCAAAAGCCGCGTTTATCAGTTCAACAGCCGTCAGGAGAGCTCCTCTGGGCGCAAAGGGAGCTGCTTCAGGGATGCTGAGGCCCCGGAGGGCAGCGCAGAGGGGCCGGGACCTGTGCTATAGGCACTGGACATGGCATGGGGCTTCTTCTCTTCATTTTGTACTCGCCAGATGTTTTTGTTATATGTGGGAATTTACTCTTTCCCCAACGGGCACCAAAGTTTTACATAAAGGGAGGTTTAAGGGTATCAATGGTTTTTAAATATCAGCTCCCGTGTGCCTGAGATTGTGTGACTGCTTAATGCAGCTCAAGAAGACAAAGTTTATGTACATCTATAGCTCAAGAAGACCAAGTTTATGTACATCTATACATACGTATATACATTTTTGGAATTATATGGCTATAAATAGCACACATTAATTACATCAGACCTATGTTCTGCTTGCCGGGCTCTGGGAAGATCCTGGGAAGGTCGAGACATGGGTCTGCAAGGTGTTGGAGATGAGAGAGTGCTGATGATGGAGAGTACTACTGGATACTTCCTGTGATTTTATACCTTTTCCTGAGTGTGTAGCAGGTTCCTGGCTAGTTTCCTTTGCTTTGAGCCAGTGTGGTCCCTTTTGGCAGAGATGCTCTGGGAAGGAAGCCTGCAAAGCCCCACGGCAGCCCATATACACATGGCCCAGAAGCCTTGAGTAGAAGAACTTGCTGGTTGTTAGGTTTTGGAGATCCATTACTATTGCAAAGTCCCTTGGCCTCATGGGCTAAAAGAGGGACCCTTTAACCCCTTGCTTGGCACCTCCTGGAGTGACCGAAAGGCTGTTGCCTTCAGGCTTCCTGGTGTGTTGCCCTTGAGCCTTGCCTGGAGATTCCTGGATCTGCAGGTTGGAAACGACACCCTGCTGAGGAGTATCCCATGAAAAATTGGTGCAGAACAGGGCAGAATGGGGACTTGTCCCAGAGTAAACCCTGGCTCCAACCCAGTCTGGGAGGCCTGGAAAGCCGGAGCCTAGCTGGAGCGATGCCTATCCCAGAAAGCTGCAGAGGCGCCAACACATCCCTCGTGGTATGTTTGTGTTGAAAATGCTCCGACGGGCACTAACGGTGTCTGCAGCRTCGGATTATTTCTGGAAAGGCGAATTCTTAATTGCTTAGCAATGAGCATAACAACGCAGGCAGGCTGCAGCAAAACAAATAATCTTATTAAGAAAATTGCCAGGTACTCAAAGTGGTGGGGTTAGGGGAGGGATGAGCCGAGCCCTGGTGCCTTCTGTTGCCATACAGATTAGGGCAGGAATGAGCACAATTGTGCCATTAATTKGCACATGCAAAGGCTGAAAGCAGCAGCTGAATTCCATGTGTAGCATTACCTGGCCCTTCTGCTGCCCGTGCTTCAGTGTATCTGTTCGGGGCATAAGCACAAACGGGATATTTTCCCTAGATTATGCTGGACTTGCTCAGAAAGAACCTTTTTCTTTTCTTTTTATCCCCACAAATATCATGCTTTCTTCCTGATGGACAACCTTGCATAGTAGGGAAGTATCATGGGAAAGGGAAATGCAGCTCCAATTGCATTTACATCTGTAAGCAACTAAAGGAAACAGAGGAGAAAATCTTTTGGATGGGAGGGCAGCGATGTGGGATGTCCTGCTGCGCCTGTGGGAGGGTAAAGATTCCCCAGCAGCTCTCCCTGTTATCTTCTTGGAAAGAAGGAGACAAAAAATATATACTAAAAGGGGGGCAAAACCAAGAGGGGAGGAGAATTCCTTCCTCAGAAATGCAATTTCACAAGGAATTCGTCCAGAAGATCCGTTCTGCAAGAGTGAAAAATCCATCTGCCAACAAGTGACGCACGTCATTTTTCCTCTTTTTGTCACTGTGGTTGGATGAGGTTCTCCAGCAGCAAMAGGGTTTTGGAGCCCCATACCATTTCTGGGCTTGGCAGCAAGAGGTCCTGAAAAATAAAAATATAATACTTGTATTATAATAGCAAAATTACTTTATTTAAAAATATTATATTATTTTAAAAATACTACCTGTATTTAAATAAATACCTGAGCTGCTAGCCCAGAGATTCCCACAAGAGTGTGGTGTGTCCCTGTCATCCTTTTGCTGCAAATCCTATTTGCAGCTTCCTGCCCCAGCTGTCTTTGATTCCTATCAGCTTTAATGAACTGCAGAAGCAGCCTGGATCTGAACTGAGCATCCTGTGTGTGACCCYGGGCTGGCTTTAGTATATGACCTCAGGATATGGAGCAGCGAGTTGCTGGKTTTTATTAGTACGAAGTAGTGCTGGGTGGTGAGCTCAACGCCTTGTTTATGTAAGATATACAATAAGAAATGTTTGGTACAGCGTGTTCTCCCGGAGAAGTCAACAGAGCCTGAGCCTGTCCTGGTGCCAGCTCAGGCAATGTCCCATTGCTCAGGACAGCTTCTGGGCAGAGATAGCCCCTTGCCACCCCACAGCCCATGGTCCTGGGGTTTGTGGATGTGGATAAGGAGTGGCTGGTTGCTTTGGGAGGCCTCCTGGGAAGGGTYTGTGAGGCTCCTATGGCTTTGTTTGGTGGGATGTCTTCTTTGCAAGGTCCCAAGGGTTGCTGTGTTCAGTGTCGTGTCTTTGCTCCTGGTGCAGTGGTCGCCTTGCTTTTTGGGGGTATGTCTGATGAGATACCTTTCTGACAGCCAACGCCCCATGCTAGAATATGAGAAGGAAAGAAAAAAGGAAGAGTTAAACCTGAGATTTGCTTATGGAGAAGCTGGGCTTTCTGAGGGAGGTTTAAGGTGAAAAACTGACTGACTGTTGGATGCTTGGCTTATAGGAGGAAGCTCCTGTCTTCAGTGAATTCCCTACACTGCTGTCCCTGTGTCCACGCTCTAAATATCAGTATTTACGTCTATGAAAGCATGCAGATGCTTGCAGGGCTCTTCCAGCTTCAAGAAACCTTCCTGGCTCTGCCACTGGGAGCCGAGTGGGAGCTGGGAGACCACAGGCAACATGTACCAGGGCTGCTGCAGCCCAGCCCTGCTGAAATCGAGCCACGAYGTGGCTAAAATGTTCCTGGCCTTGGAGCGGAGTGGCCTGGAATGGAGCAGGAGGCAGCCCCTCGGAGCTGCCCGTTCCCAGCGCTTGCTTTCCATTTCCCCTTCATCCGAGCACAGATYCGTGTTCAAAGCTCTGCGTAGGGCTCTGCTGATTTCCTAAACATTTCTCAGGGACAAACCAGGTTAAGATAGAAGTGGATGAAGGTCATGAGTGACTTCCGTGCTGTGGGATACATCTGAATTCACAAGGCTCACTCTCCCATGCTGACAACCAGCAGCTCTCCAGTTTATGCAAAGGAAAATTTGCAGAGCAACTCTAAGGCAAGCCAAGATCCAACGTGAGTTTGAGTTTCAAGAACTGTAAGTTCAACTACTTCATTATTTTTACAAGAATTTAGCCATTCAACAACAAGAACCAATCTGATGAGCTGCAAATGTGGCTTATCCAGCACAGATGCCAAGTCAGCTTGACAGAGAGCTGAAAGGGAGCACAGGATGTGGCTGCCTCTGGAAGTCACCTCGCTTGCCAAATGTTGAGAAGCTTTCTTGCAGCAAGGAGAAACGGGATAATCACTAAATGCATTAGACCCAGATTTATTGCGGATGTAAGCTGCAAATTGTTGAATAACGTGTGGAAGAGCTTGTGTAGACTTACAGCAATGAAATGGAAAGATGTCAAAACCGTATAATATATCCTCCAGGAAGGAAAAGCTGTCTAGTATTACTGGTGTTTGTGCTTTGACTGTTCTCTCTGCGTTCCCCAGAGATGCCTCCAAAGCTCTGCTCTGCAGCGATGTGCCCATGCAGTATGAGCTTCGTCACGTAGGAAGCTCGTGTGCGAGGTCCACAGCTGTGTCGTGATGGAGCAAAAAATATAGCGGCTACTGCCGTCTCTTGATATATTGAGGCACTTCTCTGCACTCGGAAAGCCGCTGGAATTCTGTTGCTTCCCAAAATCTTTCTTGGAGAGGATGATCGTATGGCGGGCAACTGTTCAAGGCTCTCTTTTCCACTTGCAAGGGAATGTGTGAGTTTTCTTTGCAGATACTGAGCCGCTGTCTTCTGTGCTGATGTGTTCTGATAAGTAATGTAGGAGATTTTATATGTAATGAACTAGACTTTGTGATCCTCCTGCTATTAGCATCTTACACTGCAAATAGCTTTACTGATTGCAGTGAGATTTCTTCCATAGTTAAGGACAGTGCAATTTGGCTTTCTGCAGTCAAAGCCAAATTCCTGCTGTTAAGGATTTTAGTGCCACGGATTCCCTTTTATCACGAAGTTTTGCATGTCCTGCCTTACTGTGTTAAGTCTCCTCTAAGAAGACAAAGGTGCAAAACTGATTCTTCAAAGCATGAGCTTCTTTGGAAGAGAATTCTTCCCYGTGCAATTCAGCATGCAGCAAACATGCTTGACAAGGGTCTATTTAAGAAAGTTTTTCCAAACTACTTGGAATTTGTAAGGTAGTCATCATACTTAACTTTAATAGTAAAAAGATTTATTTTTCTTTTAAATCTGTAGTAATCTGCTGTGCAGCTTGGAACCCTGTGGGCTTTTATTGCGCAAGTAAAYGACACAACCCCTGGGAGTTGTCTCAGGACAAGGCTAGGAAAAAGACTCCAGGGTGTGATATGAAATGTACTGTATTAGCTGGGGAGAGCTCCAAGGACTTCACTGGCTCTCGGCCGGGGGTTTGGCAGTCTTTCACATGATTTTATTTTGATCCTCATCCCCTGCAGGAATGCAAGGAGATCTTTCTTTYAGCCAGTGGAACACCCAAGAGAGGAATTCCCCAAAAGAGCCAGGATTTTTTTTCTTTTTCCTTCAGCTCTGAGTCCAGGATGGATCTGGACTCCAAGGCTACTTGTTTGTCAAAGATGCTGAGCTGCTGCAGCTGGRATTTGATGCAAGCAGCTCTTTCCAYGAAGATCAACRGGCATTTGATGATCATAGATGAGAGAGTATCCTGTGCTGAGCTCACTGCAGGATCYTGGAGCTAATTCAGCCGCAGGAACACTCAGAGCAGCCTTCACACTGAAGGCAGGGGCAGATTTTATCCATACCCAGGTTGGGTGGGAAATCACGTCGTTATTGATTGCTAAAGACAGTGCTTGGGTTAAGTAAGATACTTATAAGGCATTCCATTGGAAAAAAAAAATCTATCATGAGAAAAAATGTCAGAGGTTCCCRTGGAATGAACAGGGTGGATTCAGCATGAGGGCCTTTCGAAAGGCTCCAAATAATTACTCAGGAATGCTCAAGGGTCTCCTTGGGTCGCAGAGCAGGTGACAGCGCTGAGAACTTGCTCCGGTGCATCGGGACACTGGTGACACGTGGCCCAATGAGCTCAGCCAGACGCGCTTGGACACACATGGAGAATGAGAGGTTGTTGGCGGACTCCCTCCCACGGTGGCCCTTGTCATAAATCTTTGCTGTTTTCACGTTGCCACCTGCAGTTGTCTTATCATCCTGGCCGCAACATTACTGCAGGTGTACATGTCAGAGCAATTTAAAGTAYACTAAGGAAGCAATTTTAGTGATATTTAACACCTTATCTGAAGTAGTGCAGCAGTTAATATCTGCAGCCGTGGTGCACAGCATTTCCTTCATCCCCTTCGTGCCTACAAGTTCTTTTTAGACTCAGTAATTAAAGAAAGCACAGAAGGAATCAGAAGAAGTTTTCAACGTCACGGACCTCTCCCAACCTTCCTGTCACTGTTTCATGAAGAAAAATACTCAAACAAGGCAGTGGAGCTGAGCAAAAGGTCTTGCAGCAGGRCAGGGTGGAAGGAGAGCTCTATATTCCTTTCCTGTTGTGGCTTAGGGAAGCTGGGATCTCTTTTTCTCCATGCAGGTGTCCATGCAGCTCCCCAGAGAGGTAGTTTTTTGTAGCTCACCTCACTGTTCACTTAGCGTCTTTGCAAGCTCTAATCTTTGCTCCCGGCTCCGCCACCCCRGCATGGAAAATGTGCCTTTTCTATAAAAACATGCTTTATTTCCTCGTGTGAGCTCACGTAACAGCACATACTGCTCCCAAGGYAGAATGTGCTCGCAGACATTTATTTAGCACAAAGCTTATCCTGCAAAGGCTCAGTGATTTTGCAAGAGAGTAATTGTGCTCTCTCTGGTTGGGAAATACTGGAAGGCAAATTAAGAAGCCCTATCCCGAGTGGTTTTGCCAGATTGCACCCTTGCTGTTGGCAAAGCCTCGTTTCCTCGTTAGCCTCCTTGGGGAAACCTGAGTGCTTCCATTAAGCTGTTTCACTCTGCTCCCTGTGATATTCCCACCAGATTTTTGCCATTCACAAAAAATTTCCTAAGTGCTTCCAGATTCATCACCAGTCTCCCCTTTTGCAGCTCCCTTGACCCTCAAGAGGACATCGTCCTGCAGGGTGTGAGCCTGGGTCACAGGGAGAGGTGAGGCTCTCATGGCTTTTCTTTTTGTTATCAATTTTGTTATCAATTGGAATACCTCATTGAGGTAGAAGAGGGTAACTTTCCCCCTATCTTCTTTCTTTCTGTATGCTCTTATATCTATGATTTGGAACATGAGGGKTTTTTTTTCCCATATGGAAAAAAAAATCCATATTTTGAATTTTTTTTCCATGGAAAGATGCTATATCGACGAAACACCATTCAAGTGCCAGGCTGCCAGCCAAGACATGGAGCTTAAGCCCTGCATTCTGTTTTGCCATGAATGTACACCAGTGAGGACACAGTGGACTGTTTTGTAGTGTTGATGTTAAAACCCTGCTGAAACAATCTCTGTAGCTTTGCTAATGGTCACATTTTTGTTAAGTCCTCAGGCAGTATAATGAGATAGCAGAGCTTGTCTTTGGTATGTTATAATTAAGGAAGAGGAGAACACCTAGTGCATGATGCAGTAGAAAAACCTCCTTGGAAGGTATGGAAATATAACTTGAAGGCAATAGTAATGTTGTTTACAAGAAAAGCGAGTGAGTGGTGAGAGTTGGACATCAAATGTTGAACTGTAAGGGCTGTATTTCAAAAACGCAGTGTGTCTGTTTTAGGGATGGATTTACCCATCACACAGCGACAAAAAAAGTGAGATTTGGCAGAGTTTACAAGGAAAGAGGCCAGTCTATTCAGTAACTTTATTGATGCATTTGTGAGAACTCCACTATCCCCTAAAATAATACTAAATTTGAGTTAGAGGTCAAGGCTACTTGAACAAAYGTTCACTAAAGGTATAACTCTTACTGGAGCACCTGTAAGGGAGGTATGGAAGATCCCTGTGGATTTCTCCACCTGTGAGCAGAGAGACCACCAGCATTGCAGGACCAGGGCTCTTCTCATGTAGCACAAGCCCTGACCTGAGATGCTCCCTATTTCGACTCCCATCCCCTTACACTCAGTGGGGAAAAAGGTGACCAGCTAGAGGTTGTATCAAGTCTTAGATGACCAAATTGCTCTCTGGTATTGCTCTTCTCTACCTTGACTTTTAAGGGAGCATAGAGCTACTGATGTGGTTGGAAAAGACCCTGAGTTTATGGGTTTTGAGCTATTACCTCTTCATTGTCCTTTGGAGACATGGAGCTTCTCATGGATTGTCACAATTGCTCCCAGCTGGCTGCTCATAATCTCAGCTAGATGTGAATAGCTCCTCAAGGAATGTGCCAGGTATCTCTGTTAAACATTGGTCTTCATTGCTTTAGGTGTTCAACCAGGCTTCCAGAGACACTCTTGCTTTCAAAAGGAACCTGTTGTCCAGCAGGCTCGGTGCAATCTGGATACACACAACCTCCATGGGGAAATGTCTGTATTTATACAAAGCAATCCTATCAGGAAAAGAAAAAAGTTCTTTGCCCTATCCCCTTCTGAACCATGACAAACCACGACATGAAGGAGCCTATCTACAAAAAGGTGCACCAATATTTAACAGTTCATTAAGACTACTGATTTTTTTTCCTACCAAACTGTGATAAGTGTTCAAAAAAACCCCAATTATCTCTACTAATTTTAACAACTGAGATTCTGTTTCAGAGCCTAGTGCTTTCCTCAGTTATTTTAGTCTGATGAGATACTCCTGTTAAGGAGCTACTGACGATCTGATGGTTGCTTTGTTGGTTTTTCATCAACTTTGTTTGAAGGCAGCAGCAGACTCTGTTTTCACGGCCCTTTCTAGAAGCTGTCCAGGAATAGCACGCTATAATTAGAGGCTAAAAACAATGTGTCTGACTGTGCTCGTCCTAATGAGCAAGATCCCCTCTGGGGAACTTCTRGGCTGCGAGGCTGAAGAAAATAGTGGAGTCCTCTTTGTGATAAGCACGGTCACATGCAGTGAGCTTGTTGTGTCTTTCTCCTCCGGTCTGAAGCAAAGTGATTCTTTCAGCAAAGGGCTACTTGGCAGCTTTATCAGCAGCAACCTTCCCTTTCAGAGAGTGCTAACTCCTGCCTGCAGAGTCCTGCAGCATCTTCTGTCCYGTGCAGTTAAGGAAATGCTCATAAACACTTAAAAAGCGAGAACTGAAGAAATATGCTAGAGCTCTTCTAATAAGCCTTGACGTGCTCTGGTAGCGTTGATGTTGCAATTGCTTGAGCCAGAAGAAATAATGCTGATAAAAAATGTGAACAAAACGAATACACACAGGAAAAAATGCCATGCTCCAGCCAAGAAGAAACACTCTTTTGTAAGATTCTCCTTAACAAGACAGAGATTGCCATTTTCAAGAAAAACAAAGGCTAGCACTGAGATATCTGTAACTGTCCATCAACATTGTTTGCCGCAATAACTCATGTCGCAAGACAAAAGAATCCAAAAGCACCCAAACGRTCGCTCTCACTGCTGGGAGCTCGTGGTCATAGCAGTAATGACAGYGAGGCTTCTTCTAGGAGAGAGGTTGTGAACGGACTGCCAAGGGCACCTTCCAACTCCAGCTTCAAACCCTTTTTACCTTCCTCATGACCTTCTCGCCTGAACCGAAATGTCTTACAACAGAAATTCTTCAGGAAAGAGGATCTATTCCAAAATACTTGCAATGGTTATTCTTTCGCCTTATAGTAAATGTATTTCTTTAAACTATTGCCCTGAAGGCAGAAGAGAAATCCGAGGGAAACCTTCAGTGACTGGCCTCTAATTTATGGCTGCATTTAATTCTATGTCTCAGTCTGTGTACTGGAAACTTTCCCATAGGGTCATTCTTTCATTCCTCTCAATTGTCTTTCTATGCTATTTATTTTATTACTTGCTGTTCTATTGAAAACTGGTAGTGTGCATTCAAAATGTTTTGTGTGAATAACTTCCTTGGGCTCAGCTCTTTCTCGGTGCCCTTGTGAACTTCCTGTGTGAGCAACAGCAATTATCTGTGCAGCAGTGACTTCGTAAATGTTCTCCTGGGTTCCCATATGGACAGCACAGAAAAATTATACAGCAAAATACGTAATGAAAAATCTGGGATGCACTTCCCAAAAGGCTGCTCAAGCCTTGCCGCTGTATAATCCTTGAACTTTTGTTGCTGCAGGGCTTAATCCTCTGAGCGGGTGCTTCTGCAGCTCCCTGCAACGCGCTTTGGGACACCATCCAGCACAAGTAATGACAGCGCTTCCTTTTCCTTCTCCCACCAGGAGGCAGGCTGGAGGTTTTACTGCCACATTATTATTATTATTATTATTATTATTAGGAAGGAAAACATTGTTGGGAGCACCTGGAAAAAAAAACAAAAACAAACAAACCCCACTGCTGTTATATTTACCTTTGGATGAAGGCAGGGATTGATCACCATTTGCTCTTGATTGGCAGCAAACAGGTCCCTGGCTTTGTTCTGACTCCTTGGAAGCTTTGCCCTGTGCCATCCTGAGGCTCTCCCTATGGAGCAACAGTTTTGTTGCTCCTCAGGAGCACAACTGTCTTGCAAAGGCCCTGCAGAAACGAAGAGCAATAGGGCAAAGCTCTGCAAATCTGGGCATCTGCTTTGGTTTGCTCAGTGATGAGACAGGCTTGGAGCACTTGGAAGGGGAGGACAGGCAGTGGGGCAGGCCTGGCTGCTGGGCTATGGGCCTCCGATGCCAACAAGAATTGTGCTCTTCAGCCCCGGCGTTGTGAAAGCCAAGTCCGTTCTGATCAGATTGGGGCTTTCCCTCGAGGCGACATCCTGCCTGGTCCCAGATGAGTGGAAATGTTTCGTCCCAGTCGCAGTTATGTGGGAGTCACAAAGATCTCAAGGGTGCTCATTAGTTGAGCAATCTGATACAGACACCTTTAAGGGCAGGATATTCATACGTAGGAGGAAGGTTGTCCGTGTTTTTCTCGCGCTTGCCCTATAGTGGGCAGGCTGACTTGCTGTGGCAGTTCTCAACACGCACYGTGCCAGATGCTACAGATGTGGTAGGGTAGGTGGCTGGAGAACAGAACGAAATCTTAGCCCCTCTACCAATTAAATTCTGCTTCRGCCTTTATCTCGTGATGAAGTCCTCCTCCTCCTCTTCCTCCGCCCTGTTCATGAGGTCAGGAATGTGTGTCTGAGTTTTGGGAGAGAGCAAAACATCCCCTTCCACACCCAGAAATAGCCCTCGCTGCCTCCACTGTCCAGCAGCTTAATAGCACGTTGCCTGTTGCTGTCATGATAATGCAAGGAAAGATTAAATAGTACCATCCATTCCTCGTAGTCCTTCCCTGTCTTGTATGGGTCTGCTACCAGCTTCTGAAAGGCTGCGGCTGAAATTCTGAATTTCAGGACAGATTTACTGGTGGGAGAGGGAGATGAAGAAGCCACAGCTTTTGGTCATCTGATGGAAATGCATCTGTATTTTTTTTCCTCCATATGGAAGTAACCACCCCTCATGTTCTGTACCCATCACACGGATGCATCAAACRGCTGTGAGGTCCTGCGCGGGAGCAGGGACAATCTCAGGACAGTGCACACCAAAGCACCATCACCCCYGCTCGCTATAGGAGGAAGCGGAGCCGGAGAGCCGGAGTTGCCCTTTCGGGCGGCGCCGCTGCATTCCAGGCATTTCGCAGCCTCCTCCGGGCTCGCTGGCAGCCGGCAGATGGGATGAGCTAGCTCCGCAAAGTCAAGCTGGGTGCTCTCGGTTTCGAGCGCCCTGCTCTGCCTGGCAAGCTGTGCGGCCCATATATAAAAAATTGCGGAAATGCACCATCAACCTGGAGGAAAGTGCAACTGTGCCAGCTCGGAAGGGAACATTAAAAATGAGCTAGATTCAAGTAAAACATTTCTATAAGGAATAGAAAACACACTGATGCTGCCGAGCACGTTGTAGGAGCCYGTGAAGTTCCTGCTCTTCCAGAGGATTGTTGTGTTGAACAATCTGAGCTCTACCGGAGTTCTGCTGTTCTGAACCCTACCAGAGAGTTCAAGCCAGTACTAAGAGCCATTGGAAGTGAGACAGATGATTCCTAACTTTTCAAGGCAAATAATTTTTCATAGGAACCTAGAATTAGGGGCAATTTTTAATGAGARGGCCACAGTAGTTCATAGCAATGCGACAGATCCAAAGATGATAAAACTGTAAAGCAAGAGGAACATGTCAGCGGTTTTGCTTTGGCAAGTGCCAATTAACACGAGRGTAATTTCTGAATTCATCCTCGAAACTGCCGTGGGCCTGGCTTTGCTGAGAGCCATCCGTGTCCCTTCTGGGAAAGGCGGCTGAGTGGCTCCCGGCAGCAGGACACGCGTCTCCTGGGCTTGGCTGTGGGGCAAGCGCCGGTGTTTCGGTGTTCCCTATGACAGAAGCCGCTCTCTTCCTGGAGGTGATGAAATCCCAAAGCTGCACGGCCTGTTCCATTTGTGACGCTCCGGCTGGGACTTTCTGTTTGCCCTTCCCTGAGATTTGAAGCATTCCTACTGAGTCGGATCCATTTGTTACTGCGCTGGGGAATTTCAGCGCTTAAAAAACGAATGTTTCTGAGCTGACAATTTTTGTAAGCACCTTCCTCTTGTCTCCATTTCTTCCTGGAAGTCCTCACCTCACTCTCCTCCCAGACTTTGATCTTTAATCTCTAATCACGGGTGACTTTTAAAAGCTCTTCCATGCCAAAAGCCTAGCCAAGTTCACCGTACACATTTACCAAAACCTTATTGTGTCAATACAGTGCTTAAAACCACCCAGAAAGCTTGTCAGCTGCATTGCTTTAAGCTGCTTTCAGTCCGTGCTGTGTACACTGCTCCGGGAAATTCTCTCACCCAAATGCAATTCCCCACCTAATTTCTCCTCTAAATGATATATTGTTCTATGAAAGGGCACGGTGCTTTGCCKAAGACTGTCTGTATCTCTGGCCCAAGCCTTGGCATGCAATGCAGAAGCCTGGGGCCACGTCTGTCCCGGGCTTCCACCTCTGGATTTGACCTTGTTTCCTACTCATTGCTTAGATGAACCAGCTCTCCCTTAACATTTCAGAGCTTCAGGGAATAACAGAGCTTGTACCCTTTCCTCTATATGCAGACAAAAGACCTATTTTCAAATCCAAAGCTTAATTTCCATTAWAGTTCCTTGCATTTGCTCTGACAGCCATCCAAATGAACCTGGGCACTTACTAGACTGCTTTGGAGGTGGAAAGCRAACACTGGGCATACATGGTTATAAATTCTGTGCTGCAAGTGCTGCTCGGTAATAGCTAGAAGACTARTGGATTTTTGAACCTTATTATTTAACCTGGAAAACCCTTTTTTATGATKATGTTCAAAGTACAGAAACATGGCTGTTTTAAGAACAGGTACAAAATGTTGTTGTGATCTAGTCACAAACCATCCCGCTGCATTTAAATGGAGAATGAGGTGGTAAAGTCCACTTTGGTGTGAGAGCTGCAATTTGGGCAGACATCACTGYGATCATGTCTGTCTGTCTGTCCTGTGTCACCCCTGCAGAGCCTTAGATCCTGTTTCAAGGGAGAATTCTGTGGATTCCAGGTGAAATATCTCAGCTGTGCTTTTCACCTGGAGCTCCTTTCTCCTTGCAAGTTGGAAGCGTGGCTCCTTTGCTCTGGTGTCACTGCCTGCCCTCTGCTCCAGGAGAATTGAGACCATGCATTTCCTTYAGAGATGACTTCCACTGAAGAAGGATCCAAACAGGGATTCATGGCTGCACTGGGTGAGTAGTTAGAATAGCACAACCCTGGAAATGCAGAGCATAGATGGACTGTTTCCTGGATTGCACCACTACAGTAACAACACTAAAATCACAGCAGAATCACAGTAAATAAAGCTACATGCTAGTATAAGTGAGTGAAGATAACTTTCAAATGTAATTCTGAGATATTATTTTACCTCGGAAGGGATGCAGTTCATGCTGACCTACAACTGACAGGTTAGGCAGAAGGCTTTAAGGCACAGAAAGCGTGGCAGACAATTAGCTGTGCTAATTAGCTCCAGCCAGATGTACAGGAGAATTTCGCGGGGCCACGCTGGAAAATGCAGTGCACATAGGCCCCGCTTCGWTGCTCGCTCACAAAACCAGCAGCTGGGCTCCCAGCCCTTTTCCAGCACCCCTTGAGAAACGGCCAAATGTTCCCAATATCTCCGCAAGAACAGAGGCTGTTCTCCCTAGGGAAGGAATAACAACAAAATCTAATCACAAAATGCAGTCYAGAGCTTTTGTGAGTCATTTGTTTGCTTTAAGAGAGCTGTTAGAAAAGAAAAGCCCAATAATAATATAAGCTTATTTTCCTTACTGCCAAAAATAATATTAAAAAAAAAATGCTATAAATAGCTAAAAGTTGGGACCACAAAAGCCCAGCTGGGGGAACTCTGGGATGCAAGACGCCTGTTCAGGCCTGGAGAAGATCAGCCACTAGAGGAGGAAAGAAGCCAAGATTTATTGAKAAAGCAGATGCAATGAATGCCTTTTTAGATCTCAGCTCTATACCGAGTTGTATATGGGGTTGACATTCAGGTACCTCACAGTGGTCAAGGTCTCCTGCTTTGGAGGTTCATTTCTGATGATATTGYTATTCAGAGGTGGTCCCTGTGATAAAATGTGTATCTTGAGATGCCAGCAGAATAAAATCTGGGGTGTTACGAGTGTGCATAATGTCTAACTAAATGAGCAACAAAAGCTTCCTGATGAAGGACGCTATAGTTAGCTGGTTATGTAAAATGTTTCTTCTGTTTGCTYATACATTCAGCTCCCAGTGGCATGTGTGTCATCTAGTGTGATTTTGCAGCACCTTATGCAAACTATCTTCCATTGTGTTGCATTGACATCACTTCACCTGGTGTTTTCTGTCCTATGTACCTGCAGTGCAAACAAAAATGAGTGCAAAAAGCAGAACTGGAACTAGAATAGCAAACAAAGTCCTGGAGCCCATGTTGCTACATGTAGGAAGGCAAGGCTGAGCCTCTTACCAAGCCTGACCTGGATGTTGTGGTGAAGGGAATGAACATGCCAGAGTGGACATTGCTCCTGTGCCAAGTGACATCAGGCAGTGCCAGATGGTTCTTCACCCTCTGGCGAATCTGCTTCTGCTGTCCATGTTTCTGTAGTATCACATCATGAAGAAATTTTGTCCTTTACAAAAGTGCCTTTTATCTTATCAACTGCAGCGTCACTAGGGAGATCTCAGAAAATCACTGTGCGTTTTTAAAAGGAAAAAAAAAGGCAATGAGCAGCCCAAAACACTTATATTCATTCAAAGTCCTCGCATCCTTAGATGGTAGTTGGACTACCAACTACCATTGGTAGTTGCAGTTCTTGAGAACACTCTTTCTTCTAAGAAATCCAGGATGTCCTTCTTTGGAATGGAAAGTGTTTTTTATTGGTACTTCAAGAAGCCAGTGGGGCTGGAAGGAAGGCACTTCAGTGACTGCACAGTTCTTTCCTTTTCAAACTTTTTTACAGCTTTATACAACTTCTTCTGCAAGGTTTTATTCCCCTGTCTCTCACTTGAACCACCGCTCCGACTGAGAGGCTGCTTTGCCTCAGATCAGTTTTCCTGCTCTGCTTTTCAGCTTCTGGCTGCCTTTAATCATTATACTCAGCAAGCCCTTGGGGACCAGGACTTAGTACWTTTTGTAGCCTACACCACTTAGTTGGGCTTCAGTCCTGGACTTAGTCCCTTTGAGCACCTTCTTCTTCTCTCAAACAGCTAGCTGACTACATACATAGCTGCTTATATTGTATGAAGTTTGATCTTTCAGTTTAAAAGTCTTGTTTTCTGTGAAATGCTGAGAAACATTGCCATATTCTTCAGCATTGCACTTGTCAAGGCCATGAGAAGTGGTCTTCTCCTAGCTATCATGTGGTGTTTGGGATGAACACATACAGGTAGTTCTTGCTCTTGAGCATCTCTTCTCAATCTCTTCACCATCAGCCTCTGACTSCAGCACTCTTCTTTTGTATCCTGTATTTCTGAATGTGATAAAGGAGCCTTATTTTGGATCAAGAAGGGAAGCAAAGCCCAGACTTCTTATCTCAGCATGAAAATCTGGTGCATAAGGTTATTTCTATTCAGATTCTTTGGAAAATGATGATTCAGTCTCTGAAGGTTCTTGTTCCTCAGTTGGCATGTCCATATAGGTCATGTTCCTTCCAGGAATTCTGGCTGTGTGCTCATATCATTACCTGCTCATTCATTCTGGCTGTGTCATGCTAAGATTGTGATTTTTTATTTTTTTTTTTTAGCCTGTTACTGTAAGAACTTTCCATGCATGTGTTTGGAAGACAGTTCTGGAGTTGCTATCAATGTATATAMGCTAGGAAGGGCTCTACAGGGCTCACAACTCCATGGCCAAGACAAAGGAGTGTTTTGTGCCAGATTTTAAATTTCATCTGTTAGGGGCAAAACTCTCAGCACACCTTGGGAGCAGTAATTCAACCTGCTCCCTGTGCGCTCCCTGCCAAGGTATCCAAGAGGCAAAGTCAAAGTTCGAGAAGACTGCAAATGAGAAATGGTAGCTCCAGCACTGTCTGTATGCCAAAACATTGGACTTCTGCAGTCCCTGATGTGTTATTTTGGACATATCCTGATACACAGTCCTAGCAGTGATAGATAAGCAAACATCATAGGCAAGTTACTTGCTAAAGAAATAGATTCTAATGATAATCATGACACAGATTCTAATGACATAATCATGGGCCAAACCAGGAACGCAATGGCAGGAAGAGAAGTGGGCCAGAAAGAAGGCAAAAATGGTTGAATCCTGCTGATTCCACKAACGAAGGAAACTGTAGGTGTTATGGGGCAGTGCTGGGCTGGAAGAGGCGGCTGCTGGAGGGAATTCAAAGAGATTTCTTTGCAGCCCTAGGGTGGAAGCGCTTGCGTTAATCAACACACGAGTTTCCTCCTGTCTGAAGAGAAGGAAGCTGAAAGAAATACAGAGACCTGGAGGTCAAGTCCTAGCATATGCAAATCAACAGAATATCATACTCTGCTTGTGTGATTTGCATGCATATACGCACAAGGTCTTCCAAGGCAAGGAAAAGCAAGTGAATTTATATCTTGAAACTCCATAAAACACCAGTGAGATAGTGTTTGGCAACGGACAGAAAAAACACTGTTTCTCCCACATCCTTCTACGTGTTCTTATTGACTCTGGAGGYATTTTATTCCAGGCAGTTGGGAGTTATTGCCAGAATGTATTGTAGTGTGGGGTTTGAAACAGAGAGCTGTAGGGAGATAATCAAGTTGTTAAAGATGTCCGTAATGTTGTCAAAGCTTTATTTATATTGTTGGAYCGTCTTCCCAGATCCTCCTGAGAAGAATCCAAACTGAAAAATGACTGTGTCTGAGTCACGCTCGCAGACTCACAGGGCTGCTACGTGCTTCTAACTACACAAACAAAGCTGAACCCAATTCTCAGCACTGCAATCTCTGTTCGATCCAATTTTAGATGTGATTTGTTTGGCCTGGTTTGGGGAGAAAAATGTAGCAAACAGCAACTACAACTTGGCTATGGAGGAGAAGGAAGACTCTGCTGAAGGGATAAATACACCCACATTGAGCTCACCTGGGGTTAGATCTAAGCCCTGATGAGCTTAGGGCTCTAAATGGGATGAAATAACAGTCCTCTGCAGCCATTGCTCCTGTTATGACTCTCTTCTTCATACACAGAGGACTGTTTTTACTGTTTAAAACACACTACCTTTGAACAAGGGGCTGTTATGATTTTGAATAGATGTTAATCTTGATATTAATCTTAATATTCCTGCTAAATGGCCCAAACTTCTAGGGAGCTTGAAAAAAAAAGAGAAAACTTGAGTGGGCGAACCCAAAACATGTTAAACCTCAGTGTCTCTGTCAGCACAGGCTTTCTTTGACCTAGAAGAGAGGCTCTTTGGACTAAATGCTGGGACAGAACCAGATTTCCCCAGTCCCATTTTGTGCTCTAGCTTGGTTGCCATTGAGGAACGTGGACATTCAATAAAAACGTGTACGTAGTGGGGAGATTCACTTCAGTTCTAACCTTCTGCTCCCAACGTTGGCCCTGCTCCCAAGGTCAGGCCTGCACTCAACACGCACAGGTTTTGCAAGGCCCTGTTTGCCACCTGCCCCTTCTCCCAAGCGAGGACAAGGTTACCTACTTTCTTGAACTTTTCGCTAGTTGGCCTTTACTCTGTGACTTCTCCAGGTGGAACTTCAGGCTAATCCCTTTCTGGAGTCTTCCTGTTTTCAAATATGTGGGAGGAGACAACCTGATAAAGGCTTGCAGTAAAATGCTTTGGGGTAAAGCAGCGTGGGCAAGGTTATCGGAGGTTATCGCTACGTCTAAACTCCAACCGCAGGTAGGTAAATAAATTGCCTTCCTCAATCTCAGGCCAAGTCACTTTCAGGAAAGTCTTGAAAAAAAAATAGTGTCTATCACACCTTTGGTTTTGCAAATTGGCCAGCAAACAAGAACCCAGCCAAACAATTGATAGTATCTGGGAGTTGGCCTCTCTCACYGCTCTACAGTAGATATAGTCTTCTATGTTGCCACCCATGACAGGCTGAAAGCATGATCCGTAGTCCTCCGACTKCAAGCAAGGGAAGCACGGAGCTGGTGAGGCAGTGGATAGTGTTTTGTTTGCATTTTGCACCTCCCTGGGACATCATGCTCATCAAGAAACCCTTCTGATGAGCAGAGTGTGACTGGTGTTTCTCAGGAGGCTTTCAGGATGCAAGTGTTTAAGCTTTCTTCTATTCAGGACTTGCTGGTCAGGTCAGGTTTAATTTTTCCATTGCTTGGAAAAACTAAGAAGAGCCTTTACCCTTCTGGGCAGCATCCTAAAAGATTGGGTTGAACTTGACTGGAAGTTTTAATCACTTTAAAATGATTAGCAAAGCCTATTGGGTGGGTTTTCTGAAAACATATATAATTACATGTAGCCTCAGACATGCTCTGGCAATGGCCCAGAGGACTCAGCTGCATCCCCTTTGGGAAACTGAGGGGATATCTAAGGGGTTTTTGGGACCTAATTCCTCTCATGACCTACTATGCTCTTTGCTCATACATAAATCTGATCTGAATGCACCTCAAAAGGCGATTGATTGAAATATCTGTTTGATGTTACTCCAACAGATACTGGTGTGGTTTAGCAAAGAATCATATCAAGTCTGGCGTTTCCTTCTTGCACTGAACAGTACTAAGCCATAGAGAGCATACTAGAAATACAAACTTATTTGAGTTTTTGTTTATTTGTTTGCCTTGTAAACAGAAGGCAAGTAAGAGGTTTTACAGAGCAGCAATTAATTACAGAGAAAATAAATATTAAGACAAAGATTCTTTGGATATTTTCTGATTTGAGTGAGACATTCCCAAAAGACAGTCCCAAATCATCACTGCAGTTCGAGAACTTGGCTAGGTAGGCGGATGAGCCCCACCAGCAGCACACTCAGCCTGACAGGTTTCACTGCTGTTAGGAAGGATTTGTTTCTTCACCAACAGCAAACAGAGAAACAATCCCTCTATAGAAAATACTTGTCACAGCCTGGTYGTAGACCAGGATCTATGAGTCACATTGCCAGCTCCTAGCAACTGCCTGTGGGGACATTCTGCTTGCCCAGAAATGAGCACCCAACTGCTCTTGTTCTCTGAAGGTGGCTTTTGAGGTACATGCTCACCCTCATGAAGCTAGTGCCAGCCCTGGCCAGGAAGGACCTTGCCAGAAGAAGTGGGTGACATTATGTGAGCACCAAATTACTTGGGGTACAAGCGGACAGATGGATGTGGTAGTTGAAGGGGGAGTCTGCTGTCTCTGGCCAAGTCATGATCAAAAGAAAATAAATTGATTTCATAACAACATGCTAGAAGTTGTATTGTCTCCTTGAAAAACTGAAACATTTGGGCAAAAATCAGATGCAAAATTGCTATAATTAAGTTTCAGTATAATTAAGTTTCAGTATAATTAAGTTTACAGTATGAGGATCAAAAGGTAACCTGGAGGGACATGTGAAGGATGCAAGGCCAAGAAGGGAGACTTCTCTGCTCTTGAGGCCTGGGCACAAGGTGGAATCAATGAGGGTTACAATGAGTAATTTGCATGAAACACCTCTCCCTCTTGCCAGTGTTGTGATCACGTGTGCACTCCTCCCAACAAGAAGAAATGGGCAAATTCAGTTTTTACATAAAGTGGAATCTGTGTTGGAAAGGATGGGGAGAAGTCCAAAGCTGGTGGCGCAAAAGACGACGAGAAGAAAAGCATCCGGAAAAGAAAGAAGTAGGTGCTTGTACATATGGCTAAGAGGTCATCTGGGTGCCCCATATGACTTATATAGGCTCCAAAGCTCATGCTCATCTCAACACTGCAGGTACACAGGCTAAGCCTGGCATCCCACTAGAGTTGTGGAGTCGTGTTAGCCAAACAAACAAGCTGTGTTTGTTATCCTTCCAAATTTGGATTGAACTTTGGCTTTTTCTCACCATCCTGCAATGAAATTGGAATCTCTGTTATGATTGTATATGGCTTAGGTATTGTTTATGTTGGTTAAGTGRTGTCTGGGTTATATATCAGTCAGTCCAAGCTGGAGGAAACAGGAGCAGGTACACAAGGAATAGGCTCAGGAGGGAAAAGGAAATAGCCAACATACAAATACACTTCATCCATTATATTTGATTTTTTTAACGCATGGCACAAAATAGATGTGCCCAAGAAAGTTAGATAGAGGGTTAGATAGTTTTCAATAAAAATGAGAAAATGTATATTGTAATTTTATATTGTAATCACTTGAATCACCTCTGTTATTCATCAAAGTAGATATCTGCTAGGGCTTTCAGTAGAAAGGCTTGTTATAAGCATATGAGAACAGGCCACTTCTGGCTGCCTCAGCTCGATATGAGCAATTGGCATAAATCATTTCTCTTGTGTGGTTCATAAAGGAAAAACAGCTTCAGCAGAAGGGGTAGGTAAGGCAAGATCTGGATCTGTCTTTCAGCCTAAATCTCCATCCTCTCTAGAGGGATGATAGTCCTGCAGATGAAGAAGTTCACTCACCGACAAGAGTAACTTTCATCCTTTTGTTTTCCCTTTGCGTCAGTCCAGACAATCCTAAAAATAGCTATCTTGGAATAGCATCAGTTCTGACAAACCCAGAAAAAGAATGTGTCTCGTTCTCAATGACCCAAGTCCACACAAGCCTCGGAAGGCATGAGAAAAAGATCAGGGCCTCAAAGATATATCCTGGGCATTGTAGGTGGATTTGCAAAGGTCCTATTGCATTGCTGTGCGAGGAGATGTGTTTCCATTTCCATACATCAGGTCAACCCAGAAGTCCACGGCATTGTAGGAAAGAGCGATCCAGCAACACAGAGCAAATTTTTTAGAACAAAACTGAGCATAACGATGGTTCATCTAGCCCAGAACATGACTCAGAGATGCTGGTAGTAGATGGTCAATAAAGGAAGTAATGGATCCCTTCYCCATAGCATTTCCTACCAGCTCCCAGCAGCAGTTTTGAGGTCACCTGTCCAGGCTGAACGTAGGCACAAGCACAACTTCCAYCAGGAGTGTCTCAGAGGCAGAGTCCTCCAGGAGGTGGGACACAGCTCATGCCACTATAGGAYGTGAAGGCTCTTTCAACAGAGTTGAGGCTTTCTCTCTGGGTTTTAGGAGCAGTTTAGCCTCTGATGAGGTGGTTGGATGAAGTGACGTGCAGAGTGGCCATCACAACACCCGTCCAGCTGGAGGAGTGCTTCTCATGAAGGAGATCTCATGCTGGTTAACAAAACGCCTTGTGTCTTTCGAGGAGTACAAATTGCATTTGTACAATTGCCTTTTCAGAACATTTACCTCTTTCTAGAGCCATCCTGCTCCCTCTAGAAGTCTCCTGTCTCTCATAAAACTGATTTTATGTTTCTCAATTTTGTAGACCTTCTTAGAAATGTAGAAAGCCAAGCAGTAAAACAGTATTTCATGCAAAATTATATTACTTTATCCTGTTCTGTTTCATGTGAAAAATGACAAAGCCTATGCTCTTCAAAAGCAGGAGACTGGACTAGAGAACCCTTTGAACCTATTTTTTTCTGTAATTCTAAATAATATATTTCTAAGTTCTGTGGCTGAGTTAATACAAATATTCAGGTTWTGTTGAAGAAGAAACAGGTGATTGCAACAGCATAAAAATGTTTTGGGAAGAAAGATTTATTTTCAAAACATAAAAAAGTTTAAATATTTTAACATTTTCCGTTTTTCGAAACACTTAAATTCTCTACCGAATTGGGGAATATCTTAGTCATTCAAAACTCATTTCTAATTCATTTGATCTTTAACAAAACCAGTCTCCCACCTCTAGTGAATTCTTCACAGGCACTTTAGTCATTATAAAACAGACTAGAATGACTCAATCCTGGGCAAATATAGTTGAGCTTATTTTGTCTCAGCTGGGAAACTACCTTTAAACGTTAACCAAAGATTCACCTTAAAGCATAAATGTATTAAGGCGATAAAACTTTAGACTGGCTGGCTCGGTTTTATCATCCTGCTGGGATCAATGGGTTTTCAAAGGGCTGCAGAATGTGCCCCTTCTGTTTGGGCTGTCAGGTAAACATGTTGCATAGGTTATCTTGAAGGCTGCATCCTCTTCCTCACCTCTCTTTGTCTCTGCTGTGGTTAGTCATGTTCAAAGCAGCTTAATTTAGACAAGGAGAGATGCAGAGAAGGGATGTGAGAAAAATGAGCGAAACTGAGATGCAACTGAAAGAGTTTGGGATATTTACCTTAGAAAATTGAGGGAGATGAAAGGTCCCTGTTGACTTAGAGCAAGAGGGAAGGTGTGGCAGGGTATCAAAGAAAGACAAGAGCTAATTAAGCCTAAGAACAGTTGTTATAAAGTACAATCGCTCTTCAAAGATGTCAGGATGTGGGGCAGTGCCCTACTTGGAATGGCAGACAGGAAGCCTATCTGCTTAATATGAGGTTTGATAATTTTGAGATAGGGATGGAATGACACAACATCGTACAAGGCACTAATTGCATGATGCTGATCTGCCCTTCTCCAAGCTCCTGTGGTGCTTTTCCGAGCACCACAGCAACCCTTTCAACTAAAGAGGCTGATTTGGATCAACCTTTCCAGATAATCCATTCTAGTAATCCATTATGGAAAGGTTTTGCGTTGTTTTTCCTGAGCTTGTTGTAAGAATGCTAGGTGTCCTCTTTGGTAAAGAGCAAGATCCAAATGCCAAGTTTGTTAATACCTATAATATCTTGGAACAAAGACGCAGAATTAGCTCTTTGCAGTCTGTTTTATTGTTTGTGACCTTAGTGCGACCGTGAAATACCTGACTTTGTTCAGAGTGCCACGTGGTAATTGTACTCTTGTGTTTGCAATCTTTATCTTTCCAAGTGAAAGGACTAAAACAGGTGTCTGTGTTGTAAATATTGTGGTTGAAATATTCAAGCTATTGGATGTGTCATCTGGCCTTGATTTGGGCAGATAAAGAAGGACCTGACCCAGCAGCTGAGCAATAAAGCTCTAGGCAAATGTCACAGATCGGACTATTCCCTGAGCTTCAGTCCCCTTACAGCAACCCACAGCCGCTTTATGTTGGCCAGTGCATGTCCACAGAGAAAGCAGGTTATTTGCTAGGTGAGCTAGTGATCTCTGAAAGGCCTGATTTACCTGCAAAAACTGAGGTAATTGTACCTGGGTTTCTGATTAAAGTGATTTCATAAATATTTTTCTAGTCTTTGAAGGGAAAATATTTGTTTTGCAGCACCATTTCCATAAACACTTATGTTGGAATAAAGGTGATCAAACGATGAGCTGAACAATTCCCTCTTTCTGGAATTATATTCCAATATCAAARCTCATTTTCCAGTGAACAGAAGAAAACAACAGCAAAAACACCTTCATTCCAAATYAAAAATCATTTTTTTGTGCAGCTAACAATGCTCTGCCTTAAAGGAGTGCATCCTATACCCAGAAAGCTGTATAGCCAAGCCTGGCATATCTGCCCAAAAATGTGCTTGTGCTGACATCGTAACAAGCTTAGCTGGAAAAAATACATATAACATTATAATTTGGTTGATATTTGGGGTTGAACTAGATGACCTCTGGGGTCCCTTCCAACCTTAAGCATTCTATGATTCTATGATCTGCCTTCAATGAAAGGTTAACTTGAAATTTCTGTAGATCAAAGTGACATGGGATTAGTTAACCAAATACCGTAGAGCTACTAGAGAATTTTATATTTTGGATATGAATCATTTTTTAAAAATAAAAATATAACACTCACACAATATTCTTTCTAATGAATCACATTTTTCCATACTGCAAGGGGTGCCTGAGAAAGATTTCTACCTACCTGCYTGTCTAAATAGTTATGTGTCATCTGGTATTCATCCTCCAGTGTACGACAAGATGATTCAAGGCAGAGGTTTCAGGCCGTTGGAAATCCCAAGCATTATTGCAATGTCCTACCTTAATGGGTACAAGGTGTGCTAAGCCTAGTTCTGCTTTTATAGAGCCAACAGCAAACTCACATTATATAAACTATTAAAAAAAAAAAGATTGGCGTGCTTGAGTTACWTCTTGCACCACATCAAATGTGCTCGGGATGGAATAATTGAAGGARGTTTCCCGGGACATTTCCCAGGACTCCTGGCACTGCACTGTGCTATTGGAAAATATGGATGATATGACACGATTATCAAAGGGAACCTGTCTTGATTAAAGAGTCTAATCATATTGTATGATTGCCTACGATATATTACAATATTATGTGATTAGATTATTTAATCAAAGCAAGTGTTTTCCTTTATGATAGCTCCAATATATTCTTTATCTACTTACCTTAGGCTACTTGTATGACAAATATGCCTAGTTATGCTGGTGTGGGAGGCATGTCTGCAAGGCATTTATTTGAATATGTGAACCAATACAATCTCTGTTTCTTGAAGAAGGYGTTCTGCAAACCATGGTGGTCATTGCTGATCTTAATTTCTTACTGCCTGCTATGACTCCACAGCAAATTGGTCCACTCCATTTATGCAGTTTTAGAACGTTTCACTTGCTCTGTGCTGCATGGAGCAGTTCTGAAAACCTTCCCATCAGGGACAGCAAATCTACTCTGTAATTTAGCGGTTACAACTGCTCATTTTTTTAAGAAAAATCTAGAGATAAACTATACTTTCTGCAACAAGTAAGTGAATATCTTATAACCATCACAACTACATTTGCCGTACAGATTGGAGTGGCTCTCTCAGACAATATTCTGTTGATTAATAATCCTTTCAATTACATGTGTATGTTATGTTAAATTTCCTGGGTTATTCAATCTTCTTTTTAACTAGCCACTGCTGCTATGTTCTCCGTAGTGCATGTGCACAGGTTCTTGTTTCTCATKTCATCATACAGAGAGGATGTCAGCTCGTTTTTTCACTTTGCTCTTTATTTTTTCATACTTTCCTATATTGCATGCAAACTTTTTTTTGCTGGTATGCTTGCCAGACAAAGAGACATCTGTAATGAGGAATGTGGGAGATTACAGAATTGCAAGACTGAGATTATGCAAACAAAGTCATGTCTAAAGAAAAGTTGCAAGGACTTCATGATCAATAAATTGCTGGATTGCTGCCATCAGCAGCTGTGGGGAACGGCCCCAGCAAGAATGAGAAAGTTTATAATACTTTTTTCCACTTGCACATTAAAACCAGGTACAGAGAGCACCCAAAATTCAGGTTCTTAGAGAAGACTTCACAATGCAAAACTTAACATATAACGAACAAATTMAATTTCTTCTACTTGAGAAAACTATAGTGTTAAACATTTCTAGGAGCAATGGAGAAGATCGCTGTATAACCCTAGGCATATTTATGATACAGAGCAGCTGTAACTTGGTGGGAGCAGCTTGTTGGCACTGGGTGCACATTGCTACCTTAAGCAATATTGCAGAGCAGACAATCACAGCATACTAGTATTTTTTTTTTACCAAAATTTTTGAATGAGAGTTATATTTTTTTTCTGCTAACTGTAGCAGTACCTGTAACTGTACCTTAATCTTTTCTTATATCTGCAAAGCTTTATCTCTTCCATATGCAATGATACTTAGCAGCCCTTCTATGGGGGTTCAAAGCTCTGATTTCATGTAAACCATGGAAATTAAAATGATGATATAAGGTGTAATTAAGCAGAGCTCCCAGTTATGATGAACTTTTATGCTGCAGAAGTAATAGTAAAATGACTTTTGAGATCCTCCTGTCACATACACATCCATCCAGAACTACGACATTAGGAAATTCATTCCCTTGCCCTTCTGTGCTATATTCCTTGATGACTGCTAGGGAATTGAGTCTTTCCCAAAATAAAATTCGGCACAGAGTAGCAATGAGGTGGAACTGAAATCCCAAACTGTGACCTTCAGAACCACATGCTTGGATGTTGTGTAAGCCAAGGGAGCTTGAACATAGGAGGCCTTTAGGTGTGGGAAATCAAGGGCCAGGGAAGAACCTGAAGTTTCTTAGTTTGAAAGATGCAAGGGGCTCAGTTGAAATCTGTGTTTCATCAGTACATAGCCCCCCTGGAGGGGCTGGTGGGACAGGTGCTTGGAGGATGCATCTCCTCACAGGTGTTGGCACTGCTGTCCTGCTAATAGCTTGGGCATAAGAAGAGGGCAAGGTCCCTACAGCTTCCTTTGCCTCTCTGCTGGGGTTTTGGGGCCAGTGTGGCCATTCCTGCTCCTGTCCAAGAAGAGGAGCTGCTGGATGGGTGGGAGTGACAATAGCTGGAAGCCCCAAGGCTGGAGTGTGCGGTTGGTGAAGCCCCAGCTGTGCTAGGAGAAAAGATGAGCAGGAGAGTGATGAGGTTTGTGGGTGTATTAAAATAACTTGTGRTGTTTTGATTAAAGCACTTTCAATTAGGGGTTGCCTGCAGGGGAAGAAGTTCGGGTGCCCTCCTTGAGGGCACCCAAATGTCCTGGCCTCTCAAAAGAGGGCTGCCTTGGTAAGCATGGAGGAAACTATGAGTTCTGGAGTCCAGGGGTCCAGACCTTGTGCCCTTAAGCATTTTACTAAATGAACGTTGGATTAAAATATTCAATGTTCCTGCTCTCCTCTCTTTAAAAACAGTGTAAGAGGAACAATTTCTCTTACAAAGCATTGCTAAATCTAGTCATGAAAAGAGCTGTAGAAGAATGAATTGTGCTTATTATTATCATTACTATTCCTTACATTCTTTTGAATTGTTTCTTATTTTTTATCTCTAAGGGCACTCAGCTGAATAATTGTTGTTCCTGTGCCCCCATGGTGTAGGATGCTTGGGAGAGCAAAGTGCTAAGCGATGCTGCAAGGAAGAATAGTCGAGTCCTGTTTTTCCCTTTTATGCTTAGAAGTGTGTTATTTTAAGGTGTGATTTTGCAGTGTTCTTGCTGGGGGCCATTTGCTTGCATGAGAAGTCCCACCGAGTTGGACGGGCCAAGCTGGCGAGCAGTCRCTAACATGCAGGACTGGCTGTTGCACCAAGGAGAACGTTGCCAGAGGTGTTCCCCTTGCTAGGGCACACCTCACAGCCTGCCTTTTATCCCCTTCTGCAGGAGAACATTTACACAGGCAATTCTCCTGGCGATCGTGTACCAGGATGGTATGGTAATATGTATAATTACCCAACAGAAAGGTAAAGGACTCAAAGGTCTTCTCTTTGCTTTATGGTGCTCAATGTCTATATTTCAAAGCCGTGCTGTTCCACCAGAACCTTCCAGGAATATGGGCTTATTTCACCTCTGAGAGAAGCTGTTTGTGTAACTGATAAGAAGGTGCAGAGTTCAGACAAGTGCAGCATCTCCTGGCTGGGCTGAACTCCGCGGATATTGGTACCTGATACTGGGAATAACTTGAAAAATAAACTGGTAATGAGATTGAGGGCTTCAGTGCAGCATGCCTGTCAGTAGGTATCGCATTCATTCATAGGCTTCACTGCGCTCAATTAAAAATGACTCCTTAGTTTCTACAGTCCACACCTCTGAAGTATTGCCCAAGAGGCTTCTCATTCTGACACTTGTGCATTAGCTTGATCATTAGCCTTGATAACCGCACACTCCCAGGTCCCAGTTTTCATGTCCTTTATCTCTTCCCCTTTGCTAATTGTGCCTGTTGTGTCTTTAACGATACTCACCCCGAGTTTTGCATTTGCATGGCGTTTCGGGTGCCCAAAGGCAAGTAGGACAGGCCTGGAGCACGTCCCAGGGAGGGGACATGTGAAGTGAGGGCAGCCTTGGGTGTCTTCAGGAGCTCCAGATGTTTGTTTGGCACCAGGATGCCTAGTCCTGGGAAAGCAGAGATGCGTTTGSGGCTATAGAAGTCATTGGCTGCACTTTGACTGTGGTTCAGCAGAGGTTTTCAGGTTTTCATACTTGATGTAAACACCTAAACTCTACTTAATCTCACTGCCAACACTTTAATCTTTTGATGGAATTGCTCCTTATTCTAGATGGAGCTCTATGTTTAGGAAGTGTTACTAAAATTATGATATAACGTGTGGCAAATGAACAAGTTCTCAGAAACCATGGCTTCTAATGTTAAAGTCCGCTACCCTAGGCAGAAAGCTGACAGTCTTTTGAATAGTCTTTAAGTCATTTTCATTAATTCTGTGGACGGAGATTTGTAGGTCTGTTCTGAGTGGCTGGGACAGCAGGATCTTCTGCCAGGCTCTGTGGATAGGAGAAGATCAATAGTGTAAAAATATTCAGTTTTACTGGCATATTTGATTTTTAAAATTTTTTTTATTCTTTATTTCTTTCCGATATGCATATGTAAAACATCACTGTCACTAACTCGAATAGCGTGTATTATGTTAATTGCAAGTTGCAGCCTGCTAGAAATGCCCACAGGCAAATTTGCTTTTCATGTAGTTTTAAGTCTCCACCCTCAAATATAAAACAGGAATTATCCAGAAAGGGTGACTTAGAAGGCTGGTGCATTTTGCATTTACAGTGGACTTTTTGCATTTTCCCCCTCCTGCAGAATTGAAATATTTTATGTGAATTTGTCAGTTTTGTAAATATTTTGTACAAAGCCTCTAAAATAATTTAACACTAAACCAGATTTTGAATTTCATGGTTTGTTTCCAGTTTCTGTTTGTGCCTTTTGACCTATATCATTTATTTCAGTTTGCGCTTATATTTAGTAATTTAAAATTATATTAATGACCGAAACACTTTAATAATTTCCATGGCCTCTGTGCTTCTGAATCAGAATGTCTTAGAGCTTCCATTCTGCAAAGCTCTTAATGAAAATGAACTCTTGGCTCTGAATTTCAAATGGAATTTTATACTGTGTAAACCCAGTTTTGTTTAATAAAAAAAATAAAATTAAAAAAAAAAGAAAAGAAAACGAGCACAAAATTAAGAAAGAAGGGAAATACATTCAGGAGGAAGGATAAAAGTTCTTCTCCTGCAAGCAAAATTTTACTCCCACCTCCAAAGGGAACAGTAGGATTGGCAGCAAAATCTGCCTCGTGGCCCAATTGTCCGACCTGCATGAACTGCTGGATAGGGGCCATTGGAATTAGGCAAGCCAGTATTGGCTCAAAGACTCCTAAATAATTAATTTCCACTCTTTGTGTTTTGTTATAACCCCTGACGTCCACTTCTGTAAGTGCCTTTCTTCAGCTGCAGTCCCTCTGCTCTGGAAACAATGATCTTTGTGCAAGTTGCATGGCCTGTACCATTACCAAACCTACCGTGACCTCTCCATCCTGAGCAGGAGCAACAGTCCATGCCATACCTTCCTTCCAGCTATCCCTCCACATTCCTTGCAGTTGGAACACTTTGCAATAGCACATTTCTCCCTGGATGGGGAATGTTATGTTGCTTTCATGGGTTACTTGTCCAATGGTTGAATTAAGTTAGTGAGAAAATTTCTGGCTTTATTCTGAATCGTTCGTGCTCAGGTCACCACCAAGGACTGGCTCATCATTGCCTGGGGTTTTTATATCAAGGTTGGTGCTTTCTTAAATGAATAAGCATTGATTTGAATATGATTTGTAGGGGTTGATTTGGCTCAACTGTATCTGAGGAAAATTCCTGCTGCTTCAGGAGCTGGTGGTTTAAGTTTTCTGTTTTACTCATCTTAGTTCGTGGACATCCCTTCTGGCTTTCAGACAACCTGAAGACATCTCCAGCGCTCAGTGTGGCTGTGGAATCCTGGATCAAGTAATTACGTGCTGTTGGGGGATGGTTAGATGGTTTATGTCATCTTCCTCAGATCCTGAAGACCAACATCTTTATTGGTTGCACGTGTTGCTGCCATCTGTTTAGTGGATATTTGGCCTGCAGTCAGGGGAACCTGGTAGAGAAGCTGCAGTGCTGATGGAGTAAAGGGAGCCTGAGGAAGCTGTGTCACCCGGCAGGCGCACAGCCCTTCACTCCAGCATCCCTGGCTTTGTGGGAAGGTGCTGCCATCCCCATCACAACCATCCAATCCACACTGACACTGTCATTCCTTGGTGCAGAGCAGGTGGACAACACCATGCGGGTACCATAGAGCAAGCATCATGTAGCTGCACAGAGAAAATATACTGATGACTTGAGTGACTTGAAGACAGGAGGACCCGGTGCTGCCGGCTTTTTATGCAGCATTTTTGTGCACTGTTAGCCATTTTGATCATTAGCCTTGTAGAAAACTGATAACTATTCCTGTATTGGTCTCCTGACTATTTGGGTTTTTCAGCTAGGGCAGAGGTTATTTTTAATTATATGGTTCTTATCTTACAGGTGGATGCTTCCATGTGCAGCTGCCTCTGCTGCTTGGTCTCCTGTAGATAGGTGGAAAATGTGATGTTTTGAGGTTCCTGACTTTTTTCCAGGACTTCTGCATTTTAGGGATGGTAAAGCTGCAGGTGTCCATAATTGCATGGACCTCAATAGCTGATCACTGGTGTTTGTCCTCATTCTATAACCCCAGCTGTCTTCCTCAGTAATTATGTGGATATATGTGACAGAGTCCCCCTCTTTGGCTACGAGTGGTAGCACAGAGACAACCTTTGTTGCTCAACATTCATTCTTTCCCTATGGTCTTCTGCTGTTCTTCTGCATTGTTTATTATGGGGAGGGCTGTCATCTTGGCACATCTGCAACTGCATTTTTACTGCTTTAATGTAAAGATTGCTGCTTCTCTAAAGCCCTTGCTCCTATTTATGGAGGGTGTTTTCTGGTCTTTGTGCTTTGGCAAGGCAAGAGGTGGAAGAGCCCTGGCTTTGCTAGTGATTGAGTTTTGAGCATGTGTGCCAAGTGCCAACTGCAGTAAGCRTTGCTATCGCAGAAGGTAGCGAATAAAAACCAAAGGTTTCTCAACTTATTCTTAAATAAGCACACCAAATGCATCCACTTTGTTTCCATAGCTGTGTTCGTAGTAGCGACAGGCTATATCCAACATGTGACATCACTGGCATAACCTAAAGGAGATTGCGGGCAGCTCCCATTCTTAGGAAACATTTGTTGGGTTGTCAATGTGCTAAGCATATGATTAATTCTATTTTTTTATATTTTGTATGCATTGGATGGATGGAATGCTTAGTAAATGGAAATCGTAGTAATTTAGGGGAGATTTTTTTTTCTCCCTAAAGCAAAAAGTGACATAGACGTCTCAGCGACGTTGCAGGGAAGGAGATGGGATATGTCATCCTTGCCGGAGCTCATCTGGCTTGGTTGGCTAGTTGCTATCTCTGTGATCCCAGCTGAGACATTCCAAGGCAACCGGCTTGCAGGGTGCTCTCTGGATGGGTCCTGCGCTACCTCCGAGGGCAGTCAGCCCTCAGGGCTGGAAGCTGATGGACTTGATCTCTAGTAAATGCAAATCTAACGGGCTTACTACTGGGCTGCATGTCTGCCACAGGTAAAACAAAGCCCTGCCTGAGGCRCAGGTCTCACTTTTAACTGTTTCCATCTCTCCACTGACTACCCTTGAATTCTGATGTTCTTTTTCCTCCTCTATTATCCTTTCTACAAAGGGAAAACACATTAGAAATGAATATTTATGTGGCCAGACACAAAATGCATCCTAGGAGCCACCAGTATAGTTTTACTTTTAGTCATCTTGCGTTACGTGTAGAGAAAATGCCACAGTAAGTGACTCCGCAAGGTTACAACATACACTTAATCCTAATAAGGAGGGAGAGGCTGTGGCTAACAGGTTGTTTTTCATCTCATTTTATTTCTAAACAAGCTGATAATCGGTTCTGAATCATGAGTTTGGAGGAAAACGTGGTGCTATTGTCAGGCCCAGCAGTGTTTACAGGAACGGTTTCATTTCCATCAGATCTGGTGACCTGCTGATACTCAAGTTATCCAGAAACTAAATCAGAATCAAGCTATCTCACTTAATAAATAATTTCAGATTCATGACAAAGACCGGAGTGGTCAAAAAGGTTTGTTTAGATCATGYCACATTCAAATAAGTGTGGAAAGATTCTTGACTGCCTTATCAGTTTGCCCTCAGGGTGGGTGAGTTTTGTGGTGTTGCCTTCTGAGCTGGCCTGAAGCCTGGTGTGGCTTTTGGTGATTTGGATTTGTTTGAATGCAGAAGTCGCAGGTGACACTTCCTTGGTCGTTGAGCCTGCGTTATGCCAAGAGGCACAGTTCTGCTTGCTTCTCATTCCAAAGATATGGTGTAGCGGYGTTCTCCCAGCTTCTAAAACAGAAGTCTCCTGGAAGACCTGCTGCACAGGGTGACAAAACACAGTCAAATCTTGCTTCCCTGCCTTTCAGACTCTGTATCATGCACTTGTTCCTTCTTCTTCCTCTTGTATATAACTAGACTGAGTTACATGGAATAGCACTTAACGAAAATGTTCTACTAATTCTACTATTCTACTAATAATGTTCTACTAGGGAGGTTGTAGAGTGTCCTTCTCTGGAGGGCTTCAAAACCCACCTGGATGCCACCCTGTGCCACATGTTCTAGATGTGCCTGCTAGAGCAGGGGGGTTGGACTAGATATCACTAGAGGTCCCTTCCAACCTCAGCCATTCTGTGATTCTGTAACTGAGGACAGAAGGTGCGTAGTCATCTCAATGTGAGTCCAAAGGAAGACCATCCCTAGAGGACAGTAGCTCGAAGGGAAGAGAGCTGTTAACCACCAAATTGACRTTTGTGCCCTTGTCCCTGTGCATGTAGGATTCTTGGGCCGACAAAGCCCTCGTGTCCCTAGGGGGTGCCTCGGCAATGCCACTTGGGTGTGCAGAAGAGAGGTTCTTTAGGAAAATGTCTTTAATTTGCTGCTTGTGAAATTCCTCCTCTGAGGCTAGTTTCCTTTTAAGACCTTCCCTTTCTGGGCCCATCATGTGTGTGGAAGGTGTGTTTAGAAGCTGAAATTTCCACTTTCTTTAACCCCTTGGTGCCCTTGGCTTTCCTTCATGCGAGGCCACATTCTCCCATACCTGGACCACACTATTAGAGAAGGAAGGAGAGGCAGGAATAGGTGGGTGTGGAGGTGGGATGGGTAGCATGGGTGAAGGTCCTGCTTCCCTGAGGTGGGCAGTGGTTACACAGGGGACTGGTTTGGGATTAGTAGGGATTAGTTTGGGTAGGTAGGTGAGATGCAGGAGAAGGTTGGTGCAGTGGTGTGGGGGTCTCAAGGGATGGGGGACACTGGCAGGAGGGGGACTGTGCTGGGTGGAGAGGGACAAGGGCAGGAGCGGAGGCCCTGGGGGCGCGTGGCGGGGATGTGGGTGCGCAGGGTGTTTCCCGAGGAAGTGGGTCGGGCGGCCGCGGCGGGGGGGAAGTGGGCAGGGGCCGCGGGGGCTCCCGGCGGCTCCGCCTGCGCGCGGGGCAGCCCCGCGGCCGCGGTGAGCGGCGCTGGGCGGGCGGCCGGGCGGGCGGCTCCCATAAAGGGCCGGGCGCGGGCGGCAGAGCCGAGCCGAGCGGAGCGGAGCCGCCGCGATGGGGATGCTCAGCCTGCCGGGCTTCCTCTCGTGCGGGAAGAAGAAGGTGGGTCGGGCAAGGGGGCACCTCGCGCTTGGGGGGGGTGCTGGCGGGGACTGGGTAGGAAGGCAGCTGGGCAGGTGAAGGGGAAACAGGCACCCGGTGCTGGTGCAGGAGGCTTCGCAGGAGCGGGACCTGTCCTGATCGTGGACAGGTCTGGGGGTGATGGACATGGGGGGCTGAGCAGCATGGGATGTGCATGGGGCAAGATGGATAGGTGCTGGGAACAGGAGTAGCACCTGGGTGGGCATGGGGTGCTGAGGCAGGTAGAGGGCTGAGCTAGGGGGGCACCTGTACAGGTATGGGAAGAGCTGGATGAGTTCTTTAAAGTGGATGCACAGAAATAAGTTGGGCTGAGYACCTGGCCAGGCACAGGGCACCTGGGCACATGCAGGTTGGAATGGGGAAGGGGTTCTAGCAGCCCAGGGGATTTGGTTTGGTGCAGGRCATGGCTGGCCTTGAGGATGCACTGGGTCTTCCAAGGGGACCCTCTGGGCTGGCAGGCTTCTCAACTGTGCCCACCTCATCTCACCATGCCTGGGTTCTGCCTGGCTGGAAAAGGGTGCCTGTGCTCAGCCCGCTTTGCCTCTGGAGYTCTCCTGAGCCTTCCCTCTTCTCCTTCTCTTCCAAGGATTTCAGTTTGTCAACAGAAAAGGATGGCCATGCCACGAGCAGTGATGAGAACCAGGAACGTGGCAACTGGACCAACAAGAGCGACTACCTGCTCTCCATGGTGGGCTACGCCGTGGGCCTGGGCAACGTCTGGCGCTTTCCCTACCTCACCTACCAGAACGGCGGAGGTACCTGTGTCGAGCGGCCGTGTCGGGGGGGGGTGCCCTGCGATGTACCTTGGGGAGATGAAGGCCACCTGTGAGACTGGGAGGGCTTTGTCATGACCTGGATGTGAGCATCACCCTGGGGCCTGGGATAGTGCCTGCTGGTAGGRATGGGCACAAGAGGAGGGAGCATCTCAGTATCTCTGAGTACCAAGGAAGGGGGGAGATATTTTTTTTCCACTGCAAGCTTCCATCTGAGAATCCAGAGCATTTTGGAAGGTCAGAAAACAGGGCTGCCCTTGGAGCTGATGAGGCTCCAAAGATGCCAGGGACCATTCCAGCTGTGAAACAAGTCCTGGTGCTTGTCCCCAGGAAACGGAGCTACTCCAAAACCCCTGAGCTGCTCCAAAAGCCACCTTGGATGGATAGAAACATTCCAGTTTCCGGTCTAAATTTATTCATGACTGACTTGCATCTTTTGTCAAGGTGCCAATAGCCTCTACTCACCTAAATAGCTGTCCTTCATTCCCAGTGTTTATCTCCCTGATATGTTTATAGCGAGCACTTGAATCCCCTCTCAACCTTTGTTTTGCCAGGCAAACAAGCTAAGCCGGAATAATTATCCAAGCTTGATAATTATCTCCATCAGATGCTTGGGAAGTGTGAGGTCGAGAGAGCCTCTACCTGCTTACACAATGAAATACAGCAAGGCCAAAAGCAGGCTCAAGATTCCTCCTTGGCTGCTAATCCAGAGTTTTGCCTACCCGCCAGGCAACCACTGGTAATTAAAGGGTGCAAATGCCAAGTAACTGCAAAGGGCTTATTTGTATGGGCTCAGGTGCTCTGCCTAACAGTCATTTTAGGTCATGTTTAGGACTGGAAATGCACCATGGTCAGTAGCTGCGAGGCAYGTGGCACATCAGATGGTGTTCTTGGTGCCGAGGTTTTATTGGGGTGAGCTTGGTTTGGTTGTGTCTCCTAAATATAGCAGATATTTGCAGTCCTTTGCAGATTGGGCTCCGTGATTATTTTTAAGCAAGCTGCTTGCAACAAGGATACCTCCTGGTTGAATGCGTTGGGTCGTGCTTAGGATGCCTGTGCTCTCACCTTCCCTATCTCGCGCTGCTTTTGGTTTGTGCATGCAAACACAAAAGAACAGGGCTCTCATTGCTGCCAAGCTGAAGGGCACGTTGATATGGCCTYGCACAAGAGCCCTGCTGAGATCGTGCAGTCGGCCGAGCGTGCAAAATAACCCTCGTGCTCAGACTCTGCAAATGCCACTGCAGCCTGGAAGCTCTGAGATGAGGTAGAAGCCAAGAGGACCTGCATGGGAGCCCCGTTCCCATGTACACATCCCAGCAGCACAGGATGCATTGGGTTTTGGGAGAACAGCATGTGTTGGATACTCTTTGTGAAACCTCTTTAGTACTATGGGAGAGATYGTCCCATGTACCAGTCCTCCTAGTAACCTATGTTCCTTCATGATGGTCCTGCATAGTCTTGCAGAACACAGGACCAAGAAATCTATACCTTATGTATAAAGCGGAGAAGCACAGTAGGATATAAAACAAAATAACAACCACAAAAAAGACATAAAATGCATTACAGTTGTGATGAATACTGAAAGGCTCATTGGTTTTTGTTTTTTTTTTTTTTCTTTTTTCCCCCCTCAGGTGCCTTTTTAATCCCGTATACAGTGATGCTGGCACTGGCTGGCTTGCCTTTATTTTTCATGGAATGTTCCCTGGGGCAGTTTGCCAGTCTAGGGCCAATTTCTGTGTGGAGAATATTGCCATTGTTTCAAGGTTGGTATGACTGTATTTCCATATGGATTTTTATTATTATTGTTATCTTAATAAACAGATGTGGATTAATCATTTCTCCACAAAGTCATTAATTCTGGCAGGCTCTTTTCTGTGTGAAGAATAGTATCAGGGTTTCAAGGTCATTATTATTATGTCTCCAGGTAGATCTTGAGTTTTAATTTCTTTCCTTTTTTCTTTTTTAATTCCAGTTGATAAATCAATGTGGATTAATGATTGGATTAATGATTTTCTAGAAAACTATTGATCAGACCAGATCTTATAGATGATTCTCTTGGTGTCATGCAGCATGTCRCACTAACTGCCGTTGAGCAGACTAGGGAAAATTGTTTGCTCTGTGGGAAAAAGACCAGCTAAATACCTGGCACTGCTTATGGCAAGCTGCAAATCACAACTTTATTGCTATTTCTATATGCTTTATGTCCCAAGTACCTTGCAAGGTAGTTATGCATTGAAGGTGCTAATTCTGCAACGACTGCTGTGCATGTGGAACTTATATACAAATAAATGTATGGCTTTGCATGGATTCAGGTAGTTGCACTATGATAAAATAGGCCAGATTCTGGCTTGGCTGCCTGTTATGATAGAAATAATCACACTGTAGTGTTAGCTTGCCTAGCTGTTTGGATTTCATGGGGAGCTTTGTGTTTGGAAATGAGTAACCACATGCCTTTATTTGCCTTTATCCATCCTTGCTCTGTACAGAAGGGTGTAAAGGACTTTGTTATTGGTCCTGTTTGTCCTCTTTATCTATCAGAGGAATTAACGTAGGAACAAGGAAGTTATGTTTCTGATACAATGAGAATTTTACCTGCCAACTTCTGCAGGTACAAAAGGGATTGCAGGCTGACTGGTTGACTGAACAGCTACACTTTTCCCTCCCCTGCTCCCTCTGGTCTTCGGTTAGCAGCACAAACAACCTTTCGAAACAAGAACAGTGCATTTAACTTAAAAGCTAAAGTCTATAGACATAAGAAATACCTTATGTCTCCGTGCAGATCTCACTTTAAATACACTCTCTGAGATGAGAGGGTTTGGCAGATGTTCCCAAAACTCACGGAACAAAGTCCACTTGAACGAAGGAAGATAAAAGTATTGGCACAGAAATACTACTCTTGCTTCTCATTTATTGCCACAGCTAGATGTTATTATGAGGTCTTTGCACTGGCTGGATTGGCCCRAGTTTTTGTGTCCTTTTTGTTTTCCCTTCCACTAAGAGACCAAAACTTCCAGCTGACCTCTGGAAGATCTCAGTACTGAACTTACCCTTTACACTCGGATGTGAGAACTAACCCAGTTCTTCTACGAACTTGATTCTTCCTYGTACTTGTGTCTCGTACTCTAATGSGACAGCAGATATGAGCTGCTGGCAATGTTCAGATACTTGGCATTTCTTTCACGTCTTGTTCTAAGTTTACACAGCAGCCTCTGGAAGGGAGACTCACAAGTCAGCTTTACTTGTATTAGCTATGGGAAAAGTTGCTCCTGACTTTCTTCCACCTTGCTCTAATGCATTGGCTTTGTCTAACCATTTTCTTCATTGCTCATGGTTGGTGCAAAAGCAGAATGGATTTCCATTTGGAAATGATTTGGTGTCTGGGAGCCAAACTATTGCAGACAACTCTGCTTTCTGCATGCTGTAGGGAAAAGTGTGATGTTTTTATCCAGGGAAGTGTCTCTGTACTTGTAAGAACTTAGTCTACAAGGTGATGAAATAATTTCAGGGGATTCTGCTGGCACTTGAAGGACATGCTGAGTTCACTGAAGGCGATGCACTGTTTTGACCTGTATTTGGTGTGGTTACGACGTTGTCTTTCTCTCTTTCCTAGGAGTGGGCATCACAATGGTCATCATCTCAACATTTGTGTCCATCTATTACAACGTTATCATTGCTTATGCACTCTACTACTTATTTGCCTCATTTCAAAAAGTGCTACCATGGTCAGATTGCTTTGCCTGGGCAGATGAGTCCTGCAGCAAAACAAAAATAGGTATTGTACCAAATATTACCATATATGGCTTAAATATTCCTGTTTTGATTAATTACTTTCTGCTGTTTTCTGGGAAGATTTGCATGATCAAGAGGGCTACCCATGACACACACAATCTTTCCTGGAATTTTTGCCTCAGAACACATAGGAGCAGGATTTGCCCATTTCTTTTTACTAGTTTCAGGTCCTTGTGTTCTCTCTAGAGAGCTGGGACGAAGCCTCCTTGTTGCTTGCCGTTTTCCTCTCTTAAAATCTAAGTTTTCTTCCAATGCATGCAATCCCCAAAAATACTGCCTTCCCATGTCATCAGGCTTTCAAGGCAATGCAAATACCTCATATGAAATAAGAATACTCCTATAGTGTTTATCTGGGGTTCTTCTGTTACCTTTTTTTTGCCTGCTCATGGCTTATGGTAATTCTGAGTACCAGTGGGGCATTGCTAGTGTGATTTATTGACTCTTGAGGACACATCTCCATGCCATTGTTCTTGATGTTTGGCAGCACGTGTACTGCCAATTACTTGTTATCTCACCAGCATCCATATCAGACTAATATAGTGGAAAAAGGTGGAGTATATGAGATAAATAGAGGAAATAAGCCCATCTGGAAGTGTGTTGCTGTTGAGAGTGTTTAAAATACTGGGGACTAAATAATGCATTAAATTACTTGAAGTGTGAATATAACTGAAGTCTCTGGAAAAAGACATTTTCGTATCTGTAGTTAAGATTTATATCACAAGAAGTTGGTGCTTCATTTGGTGAAAACGTGCTAATTTTGAATGGGCTGAGCAAAAATATTTCCGCCTAAAATTAATAGATTCTGGAGGAATGTGTTAGCCAAGGCTACCATCTCAACACAGTCTGCTCTTGGCAAGTATTCTTTACCTTTGCAGTAAGTAAAGGTGATTCTGAGCACACTGGATCCCTGGTATTTGAATTCACTGACAAAGTAATGCAGTCACAGCTGCAAGAGATATTCTAAATATTGGTACTTTAGTGACAAAACTATTTGTTAAGGTAGTGGATTTTTAAATTTTTTTTTCTTTTTTTTTTTTTTATCTCTGTATGTTAACAATGCATTGCTTTTTTTTTCCCTTTCAGTGAGTGACTGCAATGCCACCTTAGATGGTGAAATCATTCATGCAAACTACTCCTACATTGCAAGCAACAATCTCACGTGTATCAATGACAGCATTACCTATAAACCGGTGCAATTTCCAAGTGAGCAATACTGGAAGTAAGTGTACATAAATACTTCAGAAATTGCTAAAAGTTAATTTGTTTTGCACTGTGATTGTTTTGAATGGGTCCACCATTTTTGTCCTACCTTGCCTTCTGGAAACAGACTTCTGCAAGGGCATGGGCATGCACAACAGTGYGGAACGAATTTAAAATTTAATGGATGAGTCTAAAACCTTTAAAAGATCAAGAATTGCAGCAGAGCAAATGAGCCAACCCGTAGCCAACTGAAAAATAATCCAGCTAAAGGAACCTTATTCTCCAGAGGCCTGCCAAGGACTACTTAGGATCTCTATGTACAGTACGCACTATTTCACAAGATACTGCGTAAGATGCATTCAGCCTATCCAGAATACTAGTTTTTTTGTGAAATTGCAGTCTCTTTAGTCATCTGACTTATAGTGGTCTCATGTTTCTTTGGGATCCTGCAAGCTGGTTTTCTGCCTCAAAGACCTTTTTTCTTGCCTTGAGTGTTTCTGGTTAAAGAACCTAGGTAGGCGTAGTGGGAAAAGTGTGGAGAATGGAGAGCTGATGGACCCTAGAAAGAGAAAAACATGGGGTAAAATATTTTCAACTCCAGTGGCTCAGTTGTCCTTGTGAAAATTACTTCAGGGGCTCCAAATATGTGTAGAAACCTGCTTGCTCTCCTCCTTGAGTTGGCTGATGAGAAGGAGCATGTTTTGCTTTGCTCTCTTCTCATCGCATCGTTCTGTTTTTCAGCAAAGTGGCTCTTCAGCGCTCAAGTGGGCTGGATGAGACTGGCCACATTGTATGGTACCTGGCACTCTGCCTCCTCTTGTCCTGGATGATCGTCGGAGCTGCGTTATTTAAAGGAATAAAATCTTCTGGAAAGGTAAGGCGGGAGGAGACCAGCAGCTCAAAGTCACAGTCATTAAGGGAGGTTAACTAAGGGAAAAGTTTGCTGCCCTTTTCTTGTGTTTTATGTAACAGTTATGAAGCAATCGTCATGATTACAGAGCAGATATTTAGTGCCCTGGTCTCTTCATTCCACCAAGGCTGCCAGGCATTTGAGGACCTCGCTGTCACGCAAGAGACCTAGGCTCAGTTCTGACCGTGCACATGTGACTGCGTGCGCACGCCCTGAGAACACCCATTAATTATTGGCACCTACGACTGTTTGAGGTGTTTGGAAAATACAGGTCAAGCCCTGCAAGCAGAGGTGCATGTGCAGCTTCCTGCTGGGTTGTGACATCCTGTGTAGAGCTGAGATTTAGGCTGCTCACACAGACCGGGTCTAGGGGTGCTGGTTCTCACACTTGGGCTCTGGTGAGCTCCGATGTCCATCTGCTTGAGCCTGGCATTGCCCCAGGGTCAGGTAGGCTCCTCTCCAGCCACCACCAGCGGGTTGAGTTTCATTCCTTCCTGCCTGATGCTCTTCTCCTGGGTTAGTTGCTCTCTGAAGAACTGGAGATACAACACACAGTCACTTTGGTCTCTGTTGCCTTCTCTTGCCCTTTCTGGTCCTTTCCTTCTCGTTTAGCCTGCTTTTTTTCCTATCGCTTGTCTTTCCACTGTTCCTCTCTGCCTTCCCTCCTTCCTTCAGTCTAATGTTTCTCCTCCTTTCTCTTGGGAGCTTTCTGCCCTCCATCTCAGCACCTCAGGGTAGGGTATCTGTGCTTTCCCAGCTGCAGTTGTTCTGCCGCATGGTTCCTCTTGACCTCACATTCTTTGGGTTCCTGTGAAATGGCTCTTCCTGTTGTCCCTCCTTTCCTGGCATGAAGGTAGAACTCTTCCAGGAATAAGGTAAGACTAGGGGTAAGGCTTCATGTAACAAGCAATTATCTGCCTGCGCAACTCTGAAACTAAGAATCCAGAAAGAGTCCTGCAAGCATCTTGCATGGTGATAGCACTGCAGAGTCCTACTTCTGGCCTAGGTCCTACTAAAACCCATGCCAGAARCCGGAATCTGTGCTAGAAGCTATATAGACAAATGACAGCAAATTAATCTGTGTCTGAGAGAGCTTAAAAGTCTTTGTTCCCAGCAAAAGAAGCTTCCGGCGTGGCTTTATGCAGTTGCATCAGGAGATAATTCCACCCTGACCACCTGACTTTGGCTTTGAGCTCTTGTTTGCTAGAAACGTTGTCTAGCAGGAGACCTCTGAGGTAGCCGAGACCAGTCCTTGCTGTGGTAGTAAATCATGTCAGAAGGCACATTTCTGAAGCTGAGCACTATCTTAAAAGTGGTTGGGTGGCTTGGACCTTCTGCTTCCCATGGAATGCGGTTCTAGAACCGGCTAATCCACATGGTTAGCACTTGATATGAATGTTCACCTCCAGCCTCACTTCCTTGATCAGCCATTCTTTTCGCTTGGATTCAGCAGTTTTCTGTCTAAATCCTCACCATTCCTCATGCCTGGGAAGGTATGGTTTCCCTCGGTTCTCAGGGTGTCCCTGCCTTTCTTCTTACAGGTGGTCTACTTCACAGCACTCTTCCCATACGTCATTCTGCTCATCTTACTGGTGCGAGGTGCCACCCTGGAAGGCGCTCGGGATGGCATTGAATATTACATTGGGAAACAGTCCAACATCACAAAGTTGATGGAGGCAGAGGTGAGATGATGTCAGATCCGGAAGTGTGACACAACTCCGAGGCTATATTGGTTTACTACTTACTAAAGCAACCACGTAGTTCCCCATCTTGAAGAACCACAGCTGCTGCTTTATCTAGTCAGATGCCTCTTCATTTCCTGTCATGGAATGTGCACCCACAACTAGGTTCTGTTTTTTTCAGCAACTCTCAGCTCTAGGATGTCCAAGCCCCCATCTAGCTCATCTACAAGCTTTACCACCATGTAGTAGCAACTTCCACGATGTTGCCTCTGGAGTAGTTCTCTAGACACTTRCTAAAGTTTTATCTATGGATAAACACATCAGGCCTGCTGATAAAGTTCTCACTGAGGTATCAAGCATTGCTTTCATCTGGCCCAAGTGCCTGGGCTGCTAACGGCTTCAGGGAGCTTTTTCAGTAGATGGACAGGACCTCTGAGTTTGAAAGTCAGGCCGTAACTTGCCCAGTAAATTAGCTCAGAAGAAAAAGGTGGATGGGGTGGACACTTTGTACAAGAGAAGGAAGCCTAACTTGTATTTTGGATTAGGTTTATGCCAACATCAGTTCTGTGTGATGAAAAGCAAATATTTAATGTGTCTGGTCTGTGCTGGTTTATGTGAGGATTTGCCATTAACTTGAGGGTTACAGCAGAGGCAGAATTAATCAGAGCCTCCCAAAAGTGACTGCGTCTTGAGGGTCATGGTATGGGGAATGTGAGTGGGAGAACACACAGGTCTTCATTTGTGCAACCCTATGCAGGTTTTCCTTATACGCTGGCACTGTGACAAGATTCGTATCTCAACAGCCCACATATACGACTGAATTGAATCTTTCTTTCAAGGTTATCTCAATAAGGCTTAAATATTTGGCAACAGACACAGGATGTTTCTATGACCTTCCCTAGATCACAGAAAATATTCTTTGTGTTAAAGACAGTAGAGTCAGCAGCATGACATTTCCCACTAACTCTAAAATTTGCATGAAATAAAATTTGCTGTAAAGATTAAATCTAGAAACGCCTTGCAACTTCCATAGAGGAACTTGAATATTTATTTATTTATTACTGTTATTCATAAAATATCTTTCTTGTTCTGTTTACTGGCAGGTTTGGAAAGAYGCAGCCACCCAGATATTCTACTCCTTGTCAGTGGCATGGGGTGGACTTGTCGCTTTGTCCTCGTACAATAAGTTCCACAACAACTGCTACTCGGATGCTATTATAGTTTGTGTAACAAACTGCCTCACTAGTGTATTTGCTGGGTTTGCAATATTCTCCATCCTGGGACATATGGCATTCGTGTCGGAGAGACCTGTCTCAGAAGTTGTAGACTCAGGTAGGTTGATCTTCATGCTCTCGGGATCTGGACTTACTTGACTAAAGCCTGACAATAACCTCTGTCATTTCATTGCATTGCAGGGTTTGATTTGGCATTTGTTGCCTACCCCGAAGCTCTCTCCAAGCTACCAGTTGCTCCTCTTTGGTCCTTTTTGTTTTTCTTTATGCTTCTGCTCTTGGGCCTTGACTCACAGTTTGCCACCATAGGTGAGTGAGGATTTTGAGTAACCCATCGCTTTTCAGCCCAAAATCACATTTCTTAGTTATTCTGCCTCTGCTCAAAACTCACGTTTGTTCTCTTGCAGAAACGCTAACCACCACCATACAAGATATATACCCTAAAGTGATGAAAAAGTTGAGGGTCCCTGTAACCCTGGGTGTGTGCATATTGCTCTTCTTTCTTGGCCTTATATGTGTCACTCAGGTAAGAGATTGAATTGTTTTGGGGGGTGAGTTTAGTTAGGCTTCAAATGTTAGTTTGCTCAGGTTAAAATACCCTTTCCCACTTTGACAAGAACTTCCCTGCATGTTTTTCTTTGCCTGTATTTGAGAGAATCTTGCATCTGGCAATACACCYGGACAAGCAAATAAGAAATTACCATGGGAAAGTCAGAATGACCTTTTGATCAAAAAATCTGCAAACAGCTTGCCTATTCTTTTGAAATATATTTCTTAGAAATTTTCAGTACAGCCTGTCTGCTTTCTAGAGGCCACTGCTTTTGAGGGTGTAAGGATTCATCATAAGGGCTGTATCTAGGAATGCAGATTTACATATGTAATTGCACTGATCAGGTAAAGAAGGCAGCTTTACATGATCAGATGAATAGATRGCTGTATCAAGCAAAGCACATAGGATGCAAAACATGATGATAAGGAAACTTGCAAGGGTTTGGTTCATAAGAATGAGATGATATAAAGCCTGTTCTGTGTTTCTGCTATTGCATTACTGGTGTTCAACTCTAATGGGGAACTGGTGTGTGAGAGATCATTCAGTCCCACTAGAACTGATAACTGGTATGGCTACTCCTGTAGAGCCTCACTGAAGCCTCAGCTTTAGTACTCTTTAATCAGACATTTGAATCTTGCTATCAGCCCTTTATATATATAAAATATATAAAAATTATATAGATATAGTATGTGCATATGCCTAGTTGCTAATACATAAATCTGCAGTAGTTCATCAGATGCATTCTTCAGCTTTATGTACAGATACTCAAATAATGTTCACGAATCTATATTTAACTCAGACAATTAGGAATTTAAAAAATTTAAAGTTAATTATTTGAACTGATTTAAACAACATAGGTTAGTCTATTTGCATAGAAAGTTACTAGGACTGGCTATGTCTTTACCTATTTGTTCTTTGTTCTACAGGCAGGAATTTACTGGGTTAACTTAATAGATCATTTCTGTGCTGGATGGGGAATCCTTATTGCAGCTGTTCTGGAAATAATAGGCATCGTCTACATTTATGGTAAATTATGTAAACTAAAAAAAAAAACAGAATTGTCAATACCAACAATCCCAGGCATATTGTATATTAAACTATAATCTCTGCAATAAAATGCAATCTTAATTGTTAAAGGCTSTCACCCGATTACCATAGACTTGGGAAAGTTGACCTTGACCATTCTGTCCCCTTCCCTCTATCATTCTTGAGCAATGGCACAAGCATGAGAGATGCCTCCTTTACTGTATATTATATGTCTGTCTGTCAACAGGAGGAAACAGATTCATTGAAGACATTGAAATGATGATTGGAAAGAAGCACTTTCTCTTCTGGTTGTGGTGGAGGGTGTGCTGGTTTTTCATTACTCCTGTGCTCCTAACAGTGAGTATAAATGGCAGAATTATGTTAATGTCACCCARTGTGCTTGATATTGGACAGGCTTCCAGCTAAAGACTCAGGGATGAATTTCCAGCTCTTGAATATAAAGATGAGATATGGTCGAGTCAATGGAGCAACCCATAGGCTGTCCCATTCCAGTATGCACTGCTCTGCCTTGGGGCTTCTCTAGGGAAGGCCAAGCCTTCAGAACAGCTACTAACAGGCTGGGTCGCAGGAGAAATATGCACCAGTCAGACTACCAGCTGGCTTCTCCATTTCAGGCTGAAGAAAAGTTGTGTTGAAAACCTAGAATTGTGAGAAATCCCACTTTCTGGACAGATCCGTGGCATGAGTTTGCTCTTASTATGTTAAGCTGTTTTTCTGTCTCACTAGGCTCTGCCTTAGGCCTGCCTTGTGCCACTCCATTTTAGTGGGTGCAGTATCTGGGAGGAGGGAAACACAAGCCAAATGCCACAAGCCCAGGAGCAGTGGCATGTTGTTCTGGCTGCAACATTCTCTAATCTTTTCAGACCTTAACTTAGGAAATACTTCTTATAAATACCTTACATCTGCAAGAATATTTACCAACCATTTCTCCTATAAATATAAAGACAAAAAGGAGAARGCTAGTGAGCTCACTCAAAAAAAGCATATACTCTCCAAGATAAGAACAGAAAGGTACCCAGAAGTCTATTTCTGATTAAACACTGAGATGTAATTACAAGTGCTTGCTCGCATAGCAGGGTTGTCTTTCCCATCTGTCCTTCAGTCTTACAGCTAGAGCATGTTTGAATACCCAGGCCTGCACAACAAATCTCATTTGTGGAAAGCAAGAGGGAGCTGTGCAGAATTAGCAGCCAGTCCTGTAGTAACTGTGACTTGTGTTCAATACAAGTTCAGGTCACCTTGAAACCTGTTTTTTTTTTTGTTGTTGTTTGTTTTTTTTTCATTTTTTCTTTTTAAAAGGCAATTTTGGTCTGGTCTCTGGTCACGTTTTCAACTCCCTCTTATGGCTCTGTCTTGTACCCAACGTGGGGAACTGCTGTTGGCTGGTGTATGATTATCTTCTGTGTCATCTGGATTCCCATCGTTGCTTTTGTAAAGATAGCTAGAGCTGAAGGAAACCTATTCCAGGTAAGGGCACAAAAATCAGCTGTCCTAGACTCAAATCTTGTTCTCCTTAGCATGGTCAGGAAAGCTTGTGCTCTCAGGAGCATGTTCTATACATGGAGATACTCATTTATTGGATTTTTAGATCAAGCTATACCTGTAGTAGTAGTTGCATCAGAGGCACATTTGCCCTGCTGTATCCAGAGATAAAGCCCTCTGAAAACTCTGAAAGTCCCCTGAAAAGCAGTTTGCTTTTGAGYTGCAACTTGCTGAGTTGCAGTGCACGTTAAATGTTCCACCTTTACTGAGGAGAAAAGTATGCAAGATGAAGATAAGACATTAAATGCTGCTTTTGTTCTTGCTTTGCAGCGCATTGCAAGCTGCTGCCGGCCAGCTGCAAACTGGGGGCCCTATCTGGAATGCCATCGGGGAGAGAGATACAGCCACATCGTAGATCCCAAAAAGGAGAAGGACCACGAGATCCCCACTGTGTCTGGCTTCGTGTACAAACGAGAATGAGACCTCATTTGGATGACAACTTGTTTTTTAACATAAAAGTGATTTTATGTTAAACTATTAGAAGGTTGCAATGCAAAATCAGAAAAAAAGGAAAAAGGAAACAAAGCAAAAAAATCATCAGCCCCCTGCCCTCCAAAACCTAGCCTGCAGATGAGARCAAGACATATTATTTATTTTTAGGGTTGTATTTTCAGGGAGCAATGAATTAAAAGGCAGATACCGGTCGTCTCCCTAGATATTTAGGTTGCGAGGGCAGGAAAATGGGTTCTGACTTCCCCAGGTTAATGGGCTGGGTGTGCTCGACCCAGTCCAACCAGTATCCAGCTGGACTGCAGATGCTGGTGGGGAAGAAAATAAAAGACACATTCTGGTATTCTCCAGCTCTGTGAAGTTTGAGCCAAATGGTGCTGTTGGCAGTTACTGGCTTCAGCTGAGCTTAGTGCCGGCGGAGCTTAGGTAAGCGGGGTAAGCTGCTACGCGGCCCTGCAGTCCAGGGACTATGAATTTCTCTTTTCTTTGTTTAAGCCTTGCTCAGTGCTGTGAGGCCACTCAGGATTTAATGTCCACTGAAGTGTGTGTGTTTTGTCTGGGTATATATAAATATCAAGTGGCAAAAAAAAAAAAACCCAACCTTGCCATGAAATAAGGCTATAGTGTGGTGAAAAGCAGGCTTCCTTATATTTATCACTGTTCCTCCAGGAGTCCCCCATGGGCTGTCTTTTGTGTCAGGGCCCGTGCTCCGCTTTTCTGTGTCTGTAATTCACAGCCCGTGTGTCCCCATGCTCTGTTACTAGCCAAGGCCGTGCAGGGATAGGAACCCTTGATTTCGGCTGCATCCTGCTCTCCCTCCATTCATCAAGGCCTTACTTATCTGCATCCTTTTTCATTCTGCCTGAGGTTTTTCCTAGCAAAGGGCCTAGACCCAAAGTGATTTTTAAAGATTCAAGCTGTGCCTCAGTCTTGTTGTACAGCCAAGAGAAGCAGAGCTTCACGCTAGGTGAAGATTACAATGTTCTTGTAATACAGTAGTCTAAACACTCCAAAATCATGAGGCTGGGCATCCACAATAATGAGATTTTTCTGGAAAACTACGGAAGTATGCAGATCTTCAATGTGATTTTGCCTTTAGTGCCTTTAAGATCCAATGCCTCTCAGCTCCTCTTGGGGAAAAGAGAGCAGAGCTTCACTTTATAACCTAACTCCAGGAGCTGGGGCATTAAGGCCAATCTACTTGGTCTTAGAGTAGAGGGTTGAGTAAAGAGACTCTGATTCCCTCCTAGCATCACAGCATGCTGAGGGGTGTCTATATCACTGTGAGATGGTTCCTTGGGACCAATGTGGCAGGTTTCTGTCCGTCTCTTCCTCTCAGGGCTTTGTCCCCATTTCTGGACATGAAGCAACAGGGATAGTTGCCTGAGCTGCATTACCTAGGTATACCTTTTATAATGGTATTTTTGTGACCAATCATCACTTTATAGCAAATAAAAAGTAATTTTCTGTTTGTAACTCTTTGGAGAATTCCTGTGGAACTGCAGTGGGATTTGGTGGGGTGAGGGTGGTGCCTTTTGTTATCCTAGAGCTTTGGGAGACTGAACTGGGGAGTTCACATCTGGGAACCATTATTTTTGTAGTTCAGACCTAATGCAATAGCCCTGATTTTGCCCTGGTTTAGAAAATAGAGGAAAATCTTCCTGTGAATTTATGAGGACAGAGGGACTAGAAGTTGTGTTGGGACCTGGTTAGGAGGACACCTCCCCTGTCCCTGGGCGAGCTGAGTCTTCCAGCTTGGGATTGTCTGAGGATCCATGAGGACCTTGCTCTTGGAGGAAGGCTGGATCCTGCAGAGCTTGTCCTCCTTGCCCATGCCAGCTGAAGACCCCACTCTCTTGCCTCTTGGGGATGCTGAAAAGTCATGAACACCAGCCTCTAAGGGAGGATGTTCAGTACTGGGCAGGGGCCTTTTCTATTTCTTGTTCGTTTTTCCTTTGAAGAGGGGAAAAAAGATTAAAAGAAAATGGTTCTGCTTCAGTCACACCGAGCTGCAGTGAAAGGAAAACTCTTGGAAAGAGAMAAGTAGAACATGAAAAAACAAATATGTTCAGCTTGGATTGGCTTGGGATTCCAGTGTGCTTTCAGCCAGAGAAGGGACCACAGACAWAAACAGTGCCAGGGAGTCTGAAAGCTGCATGTGTAACATGGAAATGCTTAAAAAGAGGTATTTGAGCCATTGCTTGTGTAGGTATGTGAAGTGATTAGTTAGGCTTAGKGAAGCGGTTTTAAACCCAAGTCTTAATTCCAGCGTGGACTCTGATCCTGGAGCTGCACAGAGGTTTGTGGCCAGCAGAGAGCAGTGCCAGCCCACGGCTCTGCACCCAGCGCCAGGAGCTCGACTGGGCTCCCAAAGTAACCTGGAAAGGTCTTTCCAAGAAGGAAAAGGTTTCTCGGCATGTTCYAGTTGTTTGAAGATGATGCTCTTGTTCAGCGCCCATGCAACGTTGCAGCAACAACGCGGCTGCTTTGTTAAAACTGCTCTAGGCTCTGCAAGCTGGAGCTGGCAAAAGGCGCTCTCATCCAGGGCCTGGCCCTGGGAAATGGCTCCTCTGTCCCCAATAACTTTGTTTTCTGACAGGTTTTGTCCCCTGCCTCCAGGAGTTCAGCTGAGCCTCATCCCATCAGAGGCAAGTTTATGATGGGAAAGAGGTTTTACCTCATTGGAAGAAACAAATTTCAATATTTTCAAAGTGATTGTGCTTTTTGGTCCAAATTCTCCTTTCTTAAAAAAAAAAAAAAAAAAAAAAAAGAAAGAAAAGAAAAAAGGCAAACAGACTACAAAGGGCTGAGAAAGAAGAAACACTGAAGTTTAGCGAACACTCTTTAGAAATTACAAAAATACTTTTGTTCAATCTGAGGTGCTTTGGGAAGCAGGTGAGAATGGAGTTGATATTTTGGCTTTTCTACTTGCTTTGCTTCAAAGCCGTTTGAAGGAAGAAAGGATTTGTTTCTGAGTTAGCTCTAACTACAATGCAAATAAGAATACTGACACAACCCTTAAGAGGGAAAAATCATTTCACCCTAACTGCATTAGGCGGTTGTTCAAGAATCAACATTGAWCCTGGCCCTAAAGGGATGCCAGGAGCCAGTATCTAATCTTGGCTCCTGCGAGCCCCAGGGGAGCTGCAGATCTGCCTTTTGGGCTAACAATGCACAGAAGCGGTAAAAACGAGCTGAAATYTGAGCGCTGCAGATAAGTGGTACTCAAGGAAGGGAATAAGGGAAGAGAAAGATATTATACAGAACCGATGGTTCCCRTGTGAGTATTTCCACTGACTTTACAGGCCAATTGCTGTCTAAATAACACAGCCAACCTGGGTACCTACAGAGGCCTATCACGTATTTTTCTGGGTTATGCAGATGTTTCTGCCTGTTTATYGTATAGGACTTTATTTTATAGGACTATGTAGCACATTGGAAGAATGACAACGACTGGACACTTTGGCCACCTGGGTGGAAGCATGTTTTTGAGTTTGACGTGCTTTCCAAAGCTGGGATTGTGGCCCCGAGATACAGGTGGTTGTTGCTGTCCCATATTCATCTTTTCCAGCGTGAGAGCAGGGAACACACGAGAGCTGAGCACAGCAATCTGTGACGCACACAGGCTCTCTCATAATGATATATGGCCATTTTCTATGCTTTAAGCTACATGTAATACCTGCTGCTATTTTAGCTCTCTATGAAACTCTTTCATGTCTCTGCTGCTGCCTGAGAAATTGTTCTTTATATTTATACAAAATAATCCCCTTATACAGTTATTACAGCCTGGCACTAAGCTCGGTTTAAAATACTTTTTGCAAAGTGAATTTAATGTGGACATTTTTTCAGCTTTTAGGTTGCGTTTTCTTGGGTTCTGTTGTACAAAACTGGTGGAAATCTGGAATTTGCATTCTCTGGTGAATGCTGCCATGGACAGAAGGACAGGTCTGCGTGATCTGCATTTTCTGAGGGCTTTCTGTGGACTTTGGTTGGCTGTTGGTGTTGTTTTAGGGAGATTTAATAGAAGCTCCTCCTGCATRTACAGGATGGCTAGTGACGTGCTTCATCTTCATCTAGCAGATATAATTTAACTTAACTTAAAAGTTTCTATTTTGTGTCTTATGAATGCACATGCAATTTCTCCCTCATTTCACCTTCCCATGCGACACCAATGAGTCTTGAAATTTGCCTCTGCTGGCTCCCTGTGGGAATTCCTACTGGCCCAGAGCTAATGAAGGGATAACCCAGCCCGGCTCTCTTGGGTTTCTGAATGGTTTCTGCTCTGCAAGCAAGACAGCAAAGCCTGTCACCAGAAAACAGCTGAGGGCAGCGTTTCCCTGCAAAGCCAGGGCAGGCGGGCTCCTCTCTGAGCAGATTTTCTTCTCGCTTCAGCTCTTAGGGTCTCAGCTCCTTCCAGGGGAGCCTGGACACTCTCCTCTGGTTGCATGTGAAACGTGGGGGGCGTTTTGCTCGAGAGCTGTGCAGAAAGTGCAGGAAAACAGCTGTGGTCTTTGCAGTTCTGGGAATACATCTCTGCTGAAGAGCTTTGCTTTCTGTTTCTAATGGTTTTGTCAGCATTGCTTGATTTTTAATAGAGGTGCACAATGAACAGTRCTTCTGCTGTTTCCATATTTTTAATGGGGTGAATACTCTTAGCAGCCAAAGGCRACCTGTGTTTACGAACCAAAGAGCTCCTCAAGCGATTTGCCTGCTCATAGGGACTGCTGCTGGGTTTCCTGGGTTGATGCTGTAGCATTTCTTCCCTGCTGATGTTCTCCTTGTTCCATAACCAGCCCCAGGATGCCCTCCAGGGTGATCCAGGGGGGATTTAGGACAGAGAGGTCTTGGTTCTCCTTAGGACCATCTGCTCTTGGTCATCCTGGAAGGCTTTGCGTAAATCGCCTCCTTTGGCCCTTGCACCTGGATCCTGTGTCTTGCAGTATTGCATGGCAAATTGGCTATTATTTGGGGAAAATTTAGTGACAGATGTGTCACTAGATGCCCCTGAAGAAGAGTGGCATCACGGTGTTGGAAGCAGATCATACACATGCCAGATGGGAGCTGTGGTGTCCCCAAGACTGGTGCCGCTCCACGTGGCCAAGGCACTGGTGAGCAAAACCCATCTCTCACTGCAGCACTGCAATGATATGAGGTAATATTTTGCTCTTTGCAYTTTTGGCTGAAAATTGGATCCTCTGGTTCCTGCTTAGCATGCGGCAGCACAGAACCAGCCCTCCTTCCCTTGGTCCGCAGGTTTGAGATTCATTAGTCTGCATTTATCAGCTCTTGCCAGAGAAACGGTGAATAATGAGGCCGGRTGCAGCTAATGAAATGATCTCCCTCTTGCATCTGATTTCATTGCCCGTTATTGTTTCCTCTGTGTGCAGTTTTGCTTCCTGGGAAACTTGTTTTGTAAACACTAGTGACTGTGCAGTTATGGACCAAGTTAAACTTCCTAGCGCTGCTGCAGGAGCCCTGCGAGCTGAGCAGAGCTCGGCTGTTCCTCTGTAATGTCCTTCATTAGCTGCAGGGGCAGGGGGAAAGCCCATGGGGCTGCACCATGAAGGATGAGGTCCTTGGGATCCTTCAGGAGTAGCCTGAACCTAGTTGTTCTGCAGCCAATACTGGTATCTAGTCTGCATGATCCTCCTCATTTTCTGGTACAGACCTTCTCCAAGAGATATACAGTGTGGTTCCTCTCCATTTTCATTTTTTTAGCCAAAATAAGAAGACCCTTTCTTCATTCCCTTCCTTCATTCCCTCCTTTCTTGAGCACAGCCAACTCGGGCAGGTAGGTWACTATCTACTGTAACGTGGGCAGCATGGTGGAGACATGCCATATATCTGTGATGAGCTCTGGTTTTGAACAGATTCCTCTTTCAGTAAGTGGTTTTACACATGCATTTTCATCATATGTGCAGCCCAGAAAATACAGGCCAGCTTTGCATTAATCTGAGAGGAGTAAAGGTTTATGTAGTTTCCCTGGAATAATTGCTGCTTCTGCACCCAAGCCTCTAGACCACAGCGTGGAGCTCTGGGTGACACAGGGTCATCACTCTCCTGCTCTCTCAGCACCYGCAGTGTGTGTCTTTTCAGAAATGCATTGCCCTGATGGTCCCTTTGGTCTTATAAAAAGCTGCTGGAACAATAAATCTCATCCTCCAGGTAGGTTATGTCTCACCTGGGATGCTTTGGAAATGTTTCATGTTTTTTTTGGAGGGGTCCTCAAGACACGGTTGGTAAATCTGAGGAGACACTTTGCCATTTTATGACCTACTGTGCTATGTATTGCTGGGACAAACACGTCCCTGGGGTAGGACACGTGCTCCTCAGGATGCATTTGCTCCTGTAGTGTCTGAATACATATTCAGCCAGTCGTTAAGAAGCAAAATTTGAACCCCTAGTGCAGGGACTCGCACCAGCCTGAGCAGGTTTATTGGCCTGATCAATAGGACACAGCTTCCCTGCAGGAGCAGAACAACAGTAAGTCATCCTTATGTTAAAAATAAGCGTGAGGAGAAGATATTTCTGCACAGAATTGTTCAGACTTTTAAAAATAGGGTGTTTTTTCCCCMAAACCACTGGCTAATACGCGTAAGAATTCCTAGACGCGTCTGTTTCTGAAGACAGCACAATTTTTCTCRGGGAAGAAAATCATTAAGTGACAAGTGAGCAAGGAGCCTGTGCTTGTCAGAGAGTTCCTTGGGCTCAGCTGGGGAAGCAGGTGTGGAAAAGGCTTCCATTAAACGATTCCCCCAATTCTGAGCCAAAACGAAATTATTTGGACTACAGTGGCTACAGGTTTTACAACTTTTGCACCTTTCTGCTACAAAGCCCAGTTCTGCATTGGAACAGAAAGCAGTTCCCAGTGTCCGGGAAAGGGCAGAGCCCTTTCCCGGACACTGGGAAGTGCTTTCTGTTTCAATAGATGCACCTGCTTTAGGGATGGGTCCTTTGCAGTCTGTAGCATTGAGCATCCCTGCTCAGACCAGACGTGCCTGGAGCTAAAGGAGGAAAATGCTTAAATGCAACTGCTTGGAGCAAAGGGCAAATCCTGCTTTTTCTTGTCTTAGGGGCAGAGACAGGGAATGGTTCACACCTCCTTCACCTGTTGTAGAAAGCCCCAAGTGGGTCACATTAATTGCTTTCCTTTATTGGGAGATTAATAGGCTCAAATGGCATAAATTAGCAAGCTAGCCTGGAGCTAGCAGAGTACCTGAGCAGGGTGTCTTATTTATGGGTGTAAGGTGGATTTTTTTTTCTTCCCATTTTTCTTCCTCTTCTCTCCCACATTGTAATGGTGCTATCAAATTTGATGGACTAGAGGTGATATAAGTAAGAAAAATTGGCCTTTCTGTTACTGTGGAATTAGAAAAGTGGAATTCGCAATTAAAAAGGGTGAGGAGAGTCCCTTCACTAACGCTGCCCTGCTCTTGCTGTAACATTAGAGGTTGTCAGAAACGAACCTTGCTGTCCTGAAACAATTCGTGCTCCGTGCTGGTGGTACTTCCCGAGCTCTTCACAGACCATCTTGGTGCAGCTTTGTTGTAGGATGCTACAGCTGCTTCCCCTGTTTTATTTGGCCAGGCTGAGACATCGTTTYGGAGCTCTTAATCCCTGTGGATTTGCATTAACACATTCCCAAGGTTTCCTTCCCTGTTCCAGGGAGGTGCAGGGAAAAGCCAGGCTCACCAAGTRCTGGCTCCGGGTCCAGGGGCTGCAGGTAAGTGAGCTGTTTCCAAGCAAGTCGTAGCTCTCGCTGTGTTAAATTGTGCTGCCAGCAAAGAGGTTGCGAGGAGAAATATTTCCTGACTCGCTTAGACTTTCATGAGCCTCAGTCTCAGGCTTGCTTGTTTATCCCGGCTGGGAACCGAGGGCGAGCTCCTCTGCACATCTACTTACAGGGGAGGAAGGCAGAGAATTTTAAGGGGCTGCTGTCTCACACTCCTCATCACAACTCTTGTTTTTTAAAAACTTTTTATACCAAGTGARACTAAGCCTAGTGTTAAGGTTCCTGCTGGTAAGGTCACTGCCCAGGAAAACCCTTTCATAAGTAGTTGCTGTTTAATGGAATGCTTCTGTGCCTCTTTTTGCATATGCCTCTTAAAAAAATGTACTGTGATCTTATAAAAACTAAGGAGCTGCAGAGAGAAGTGCAGATGGTCTCACCTGGGCTTTTAGGGGAACAAATATAACCTTTCAAAGTGCCTTTTCCTAGAAAGCAAAGGAACAGATGTTGAAGCTACCCAGTGCTGCAACAGACTGGCAATAACGAGAATTAAGTGTAGGAAAAAACAGCTCTCAATGAACCATAAATCAAAGAGCAATGGATTTTTATACTGCGGCCTTGGAGGGCCAGGTCCTCAGAGGTTTTGGGGTACAGCAAAGGAGGGGAAAAGACCAGCAAAGACGACACTGTTCTGGCCTAAAGTGGTTGCTGTCCCTGTTTGCTTTGCAATGGGGCAAGGGTAAAGTGGCTCCCAGTCCATTGCAGGCTCTGTTTGACAGACAAAATATATAATATTGGGAATACAGGAGGCTGGCCCAGCACAGGGGTGGATATAGCTTTTATTCCTTTCTTATACTGTGATCAGACTCGCCCCGCTATGCTGAGCATCTCCAGGGCAAGTGATGCTTGTAAAATTTGGGGACAGGTAACAGCTTTTGTGGTTTCTCAAGGCCTTGTCTGTCTGTCCGCGCTTCCCAAATGCGGATGCAATAAATCCTGCAGGGCTTTCTCGCTCGCAGCTGATGTGATTAATACAGCTGTTAGCTGGTGCCACTTTTAGAGGAAACAATTGCCAACCCCTAGGAGGATAAGCACCGGAGGCCTGGAAACCAGGCTATTTTCTCCACATTTGAGAAGACAGGAGATGCAATAAAAACGATAATTCCTTCTCTTTAAATTCGGCCTTGGATGCGAGGTAAAAACAGTGACTTTTGTGTGAGTGTTTCAGAGAATACCTTYTAAAGCAAAAAGCTGTTCCAAGCCCAAACTGGAGTTGCTGTTTGTTGAGCTGGGCTATTACTTTTCCTTCCTCTTTTTCTAAAGCGACCAGAAAAACATTAGAGCAGGTGACCTTGGTGCCAATAAATAATTTTGGCACTGAGTCAGCTAGAGCATCCTTGCTGTTTGGAAGCTTTTATGAATGTGGGCTCAGCTGCTTCTGCAAGGACATGAGTGGACCTGCAAATGCTCCCTGCAAATGCATCGTTCACCTGCTGCACAAGGCATCTCTCCACTGCAAAATCATGAGCAGGACGGGAATATCCTCTGCTTCTTTCAGCATACTCTGCTGATATTTTTCTGCTTGTTTGTGGCAAAGTTCGCAGCTGAAAGCTCAAGCTGACGTTTGTTTTCTGCATGCGTTCCTAAGCTGGAAATGGATCTAATTTGCCTTACTGAATTACAAGAAAATTAAGCGAAATGCATTGTGCTATGCCCAGATGCACTATGAAGTTTTCACGAAGAAAGAGGGGGAGGCGGGAATCAAAACACTTATGACTACCACAACTTTCTTTCTTCAATATCAAGAACTTTATGTCCTGAAAAATATAAGACATCTCTATAAATAAGTGTTTTCCCTTGGGGAAGGCACTGGGTAGCTTGAGCAGCATCTGTGTTGCATCTCTCATCATTGCAGCCCTTAGGAGCATCCTTGCAAACATCCCCAGCTGCGTTCCCTACCTCTTCTCCCCTTGGCCTTGGATATCTACAATATTGCATTTGATAATACTATTAAATAGGCTGCAATGCTTTCCCTTTGGCAAATGCTCCTTCTCTTTTGAATGGAAATGTTCTTCCTGGGTGAAAATCACCTTCAGAGCCCGCCGTGTGGAAGCAGTGAACGCTCCCGTGTGCGGAATGGGACTCGTGGAGGTTGCACTTTCGTTTCCTGGCCGGCTGGGTGGAGTTTTGTGCAAAGTGCGGGAGGAGCGACATAAAGCTGATAAAACAGCCACGTTTCTGGGGCGTCTTCTGTTTAGCACAGTTGGTGGGGTGGGAAACATCCAGCGCTCTGCATGTTCTGTGGTGTTTGCATGTCCACATTCGATTCCTGGCAAATACTCTATATGCTGGTGTCTCATATGTTATTTTTAGCTTAACAATTTGAAGCTCAATTGAAAAATATCTCTAGGAAAGCTCCCTAATCTGCATGCGGGACTGTCAGAACAGCAGGACGAGCTTTCCCTCTGCATTTAGCATCACAAACATCAGCTTTTTGCTCCTGGAAAGCAAGCGAACCCAAGGGGTTTAGTCAAATACGCGTGGAGGGCGAGGCTTGTGCTGCTGGGCACAAAGCAAATAGCTTCCAAGATAAGCAGTCGAGGGCCTGAAACCACCCACCGTGCTGCCCTGCTCTTTGAAAACACTCTAAGAAAATGGGCTTTTGGTGCCCCTGCTTCGCTGTTCACAACTCGGTTGGTATTTTTTCACATGCAATATCTTTTAAAGAAATGTTTTCACTCTAGTGCAGGATTACTGAAGTTTTTTTGCCCCTTTACTGCACCGTTGTTGCTTGCACTCCAGTTGAGGATTACTGAAGGGGTTTTTTCCCCCTTTGCCCACCCCAYGGTTGTTCTGAGACAGCAGCAAAGTCTCTGTTCTTCCTCAATGATGCAATTCGGTGCGATTGGATGCAATGATGCAGTTCAATGCAATTGAGCTGCAAGATAATTTTTTTTGGCTAAAAACAGCTAAGAGCTCCAGCAGCTTGATTGGTAGTGGTGGTTAGCAATTACTCAGCCTATCTTTGGGGGAAAAAACAGTGCAAAATAGTGCACAACCTATCTTTGGGGGAAAAAACAGTGCAAAATAGTGCACGACGTGTCTTTGGGGGAAAAAAACAGTGCAAAATAGTGCACGACATGTCTTTGGGGGAAAAAACAGTGCAAAATAGTGCACGACGTGTCTGGAGGAAAAACAATGCAAAATAGTGCACAGCCTGTCTTTGGGGGGAAAAAACAGTGCAAAATAGTGCACATTTTGCACCCTAACACAGGGGAAAGTAGGAAAACGAACTTGAAGTGCCTGTTACTTTGCCCTGTGGCTCTTGGGGCTTGCTGGAGCCGGTGCGCGCTGCCAGGGCTCTGTGCTCTCCAAGGCGTGTCTTTTTGGCAGGCCACGGCAATAAACTGTGCCCGTCACGGTGACGCAGGCGGCGGCCGCGGAAGCGCGAGACGCGGGAAGCGGCGCTTTTCCGTGCGCGATGCTGCGGAGGCTCCTGCTCGCCAGGGCCGGCCCGTGGGGGCAGCCGGCCGGGACGCGCGCCCGGGACCCTCGGGCGCCTCTTCCCTGTGCCCGTCCCAGGAGAGGGCTCGGCGACGAGGCCAGGGGAGTGCGGGATGCAGCTTCCCAGGGTGCAAATCCAGGTGGGTGGTGGTGCTGCGTTTAGGCTGGGTTTTGCTTGGGCTGTTTTAGCAGCGCTTTTGCTGCCACCAGCCTGGTGCTGGGCTTATATCCATCCTCTATGTCCATCTTGACAGCCCCTCGCCTCCATGGGCACTTCTAGAGTTAATGCTGAAGACATTTCCTTCAACCTCCTAGCTGAGCCAGTAGCTGCACTGCTGAATCCTGCTGCCATTTAAAAACTACATCTGGCTCTTTAGGAACATGAATACCCTTTTTCCTACCTTGATGTAGTTTTTTTTCCATCTATCCCAGTTCGAAACTTGGCTCCCAGCTTGCGTTTTCAATATCTCCTACAGATTTTCAGCCCTTCAAAAATGACCGCAGGCCTACGAATTTCGACAAGAAGGTGTTAGTGTGGGCAGGACGCTTTAAAAAGGAGGAGGAGATTCCTGCGCTCATCTCGTGAGTAGATCTATGGTCGCTATGGGGGACTCCTTTCTTGCCCGGATGATGTTTTAGATGCAACCACGTGGATTTGCATGGATGAAACTCCAGCCTGGCCGTGGTCAGGAGGCTGCTCACAAGGCAAGGGGGATGGTGCAGTGCTGGCATCACTTGGGTGGGCTGCTATAGGCACCCCAAAATAATCCAGCCTTCTGGAAGCATGAAGGCTTTGTCACCTCCTGTGGAGTAAACAGGATTCGGTTGCTTCAGGTGTCAAACTTCACGCTATGATGAAGTGTCTTTTGTGAAATGAGCGAATTTAGCTCAGAAGTCACCAGGGCAAAATATTAATTTGGAGTTTTATGTGTTTTGCTGATTTTTAATGACTAAAAACTAATAATAATTTATRAATTATAGGAGACTTGGGGCTATCGACAGTGCTGGTGGCAGACAGCTGCTGGGAGTTCCTTGCTCCCAGCCCTTGTCTCATGTCCCTCTTGAGGTGTTTCCTTAAAGGCTTCCCACTCACTGCCAGATACCTAATGCCGCCTGACTCGTGACATCCTTGGGGACTCTTCCAGGTGGCGTTTCCCTTGCAGTTGTGATTAGTCCACAGCTGGATGCTGGTTCACAAGTGACTCGGGTTGTCGTGCTAATGTGCCTTGCAAGCATCAGCTGTCACAGGAGACAAGAGCTGCTTGGAGGAGGTGGTGGGGATTTGTCAGCGATGGCTGGGGCTCTTAAGCAGCTCGGGACTCGTCTCCATGTCCACTCACTGTCACGCATGTTAAATGAGGGCACAAGAGCAGGATGTGTCATCGTTGACAGCAGCAAGACCTCACCTGTGCACAGTTTAGCTGAATTTTGCATGTCTTTTTGAGCCCTCCTATAAGCACACAAAGAAAGAGCAGAAAAGCCTTGTATATAAGTAGCTGAAAGGAGTCAGGTTTCCTTGCTCGCTGCAGGTCTGAGGTCCTGGATGCCGCAAGGAACAACGTGAGGATAAAAGTTTGCTACGTCATGATTGCGCTGACCTTGCTGGGCTGTTTGGCCATGGTCATTTCAGGCAAAGAAGTGAGTATTTTTTTTCCTTTTGGAGTGAGGGAAACTCTCCACGGAGCACATGGGCTCTGTGTGCACTGCCTTACTCAAGGATTTATTTAAAAAGAGATTAAGAAAAAGTCCATACCAATAATAGGTGCAGGGGACTCTAATTGCCATGTTCCCTGGGGGACACGTGGCTTTGGCAAGTGCTACTGGCTGGTTAACAGGTGCCTCTTGACCCACTTTGCCATAATCCAGGGCACTGGGTATTTACTGGTATCTCGGGAAAAGGCTGGTCCAAAGGTTGCGGAATAACCTGGATAATATCAGCAGACTGCAAATGCATCAGCACCAATGAGCTCCCCTGCTTTGGCAGGTAAAAGGAACAGCAGTGTAGATGGGGACAATGGGCCAATATTCCTATCCAAAATCAGCTGAGCAAACAGTGATGATGGAAACCAAAAAAGCAATTAAAGAGCTCCCTGCAAATACATTTTAATCACTGAAARTCCTACCATTTTTCCTAGCTGCTCTGCACCTCTGTATTCAATATGCAGTATGTTTTTTTTCTGCTAATCACAAGCTACAAATGCTGATAATTTAGTAAAGAAAGGAAATACATTAACTTCTTGCATTGCAAAAATATTAAAAAGAACAGTGGGATATCAAATCAAGTGGTGCAAAGAAGGGGAAATTTATCAATGGGAAGTGTTTTTCTGCAATGATTTTTTTTGCCTTTTATTTTCCAAGGCTGCTAAGAGGGATCACACACTGCTGAGGATGAATACAGAGAAGAAGGCCAAATGGAGGGCTGAAGCAGAGAGAGATCAGGAGGCAGCTACTGAGACACCGCAATGATCGAGAACAGACTTATTTTAACAGCAGGAGATAAGTGTTTAGCACACATGGCATGTGTACCTGTTTTCATTTAACTCTTTGGATCTTTTTCACTGCAACTCTCTCAGGGCAAGGACTTCATTGCTTAAAAAGTGCTCAATACGAACTGTGAAAATTCCCATGGAAATTCCAGTGGATGTTTTCCATGCTCTCTGGTCCTTGCTGCTGGGCTAAGCAGATGAGACCTCTGTATTTCAGCAATCAGAAGTTGGGATGGATGCAGGACCCTCCAGCACAGGCTCAGCTCTGCATGGCCACCTCAGTGTCACCTCCACCACAGACATCAGGGATCACATAAAGGTGCAGAGTTCCTCTAATGACAACAGAGTTGGCCAAAGTGACTGGGGCAGTGGGGGAAGAGGTCTGGAATATGCTTTAAAATAACAAATAAGTCAATCGTGTCTCTACCTCTAATCCTGTTGTACCTCTCTGGTTTTGCTTTTTGATCTTTAGATTTGGGGCAAGTTCCCAAGCACGTGTTTAGTTGTGGCTTTATTCAAGATTAGCTGTGGCTTTGTTCAAGATTAATTGTTAATATCTGCTTTCCCAAAATTGGGTTCTTTTAATGAACTATGATTAATTCATAATAAAACAGCTGTCTGATTGCATCTCCAATAAAGGCATCTCTTCACAGCTTCATTTAAAGTGTCACCAACCTCTCTGGGCTGATGTTTAACAGATGGGAAAGATCCTAATGCAATATTGAGAGTTACATTTCCATAAAGCAATTAAACTTTAAGGCAGGAGAATGTCCCAGCCTCATGCTTGTGGGGAACAAGAGCCTGACCCACCATGCATCATTCCCAGCTCCTCGGGGGACCATCATACCCAACAAAACCCATCCATAACCATGGATGGATTGGGAGTAGCACATTGAGGACTTGCTCGCTTCTGCTGCGTCTAATCACGTTGCGTTTTTGCTCCTGGGAGTGTAGCTTTATTCTATTTTGCCTCCCCCTGAGTATTTTTGGGAGCTGGAGCACTTTTCTCCGTGCTGCAAGCCCAGTTGGGATGAGGAACTCATGTGAGGGGCATGTCCTACCTGTTGGATCTCGGTGCTCACAGTCCATGTTTCTGGCTCACAGGATGATGTGCGAGAGGTGATGGCTGTTCCCTGTAATATTCCTCCCAAAACACTTCTCAAGGAAGGAAAAAATAACAACTTAGGACAAGAACAGAGTGAACAAGACTCTGTTGCCAAGGTGCTTCTTCTTGTGCTGTAATAGAGGCTTTTTTGACTTGATTTTCTGGATTAGCACCATAAACCCTTGCAGGGTTCCTCAAGGTTATTGCCCATTTGAGATTAAGCTCTGGAAGCAGCTGTGGTCCTTCTTTTGCTTTGATGTTTAATTCCTAAGTGACCCTCATGCGCATTTTAAAACACTTAAAGGAATGCTGTTTTGATGCTGATGAAGAAAATTACATYTCATATTCTGAACCTCCCTGGCTCAAACAGAAAAACAGGTGCCTACAACCATACTTTAAGAACAAGAAAATTACGTGTGACTTATTCCAATCTTTTTTTTTCATGTTTCCCTCTGTGTGGGGTGCACAACCCCTTGACTAGTACGCAGACCTGCTGCACGACCTCCTTAAGAAAAGGGAAAAATCACTTATCCCTCTCTGAGCTAGGGAGGATGGGCTGCTCTGGAGATGCTCTAGGTGATTTTGGGCCCTCCCAAGGAGCAATGAATGTTGCAGGGGGGTTAACTTACCAAGACCTGGCTACAAGATTATTCATTTTCATGTCCTAACAGCCCCCCAACATCAATCAGCCTAATGAGTAACTTGGGCTCCATCGGCCGCCAGCTGTAGGAATTGGAAATGCCACCGGAGGACATTGCGTGGCTTCCATCTGTGTTTGCAAAGTCCTTTGAAATCTCCTCCTGGAAAGTCTCTAATTAACACAGCCTCCTGAGGGTGTAATTGGTTCATCCTTGCCAACTTGGGGTGGTTTTCCTTTCTTTTTTTTCCCCCTCCTGCCTGTCTTGTTTAAATGTCACACCTGATCCCACAGCCCTTTACAGCAGGGATGGCAGTTGGTGTTAGGTAGGAGCTGTTTTTCCATATATTTTATCAGCTTGGAGGGTAATAGGTAGTTCCTTCCTGGGGCAGGTAAGACCAAAGCATCCTTCTAACTCTCACCCCACTGCACCTCTTTATGCTAAGAGAAAAAAAAAGGCTTTCTCTCCTGTAGGATTTTTGCCATTTTAGTGAATTAACCTGTGGAATGCTTAATATATGTGGAAATGCTTAACAGCTTGCCATAGGGAAATACAACCTCCTTGCTCTTTTTTGCCTCTGTTTTGACCTGCTCAGGAGGTTCCTAATGACACCTGGTTTCTGTCTTTTTTTTTTTTTATCAATAATTTAGGACTTTTGCAAAAAGGATGGGGAACCTAGGAGAAATTTCTCTTAGCTTGTTCTTCCTAGCATTTCTCTCTGGACTTTTGTTGGCTATCCGAGGGAATTCAAAAAGCACTAGTATGCTTTTTAGAAATCTCTGTGCTGGGGAACTACCTCCCATGGGGGCAACATGGGTGGCAAGTGGCTGCAAATCTGGGGAAATTATTTAGTTTCCTAAGATCTCCAAGGAGCCTCATATCCAAGCAAGATGTGATAAAGATTCGGCTCTCTAAAGGGGATCTGTTCCCTCTGCATGACATTTTCCATATCCCATTTGGGTCTGGGCCAAGTCACTCTAACCTAGCAAGACCAATGCTCAATAATTTGAATTAATTACCAGATCATTCATTAGCGCACTGAGGTATCACTAAAGCAATTTGCCTTGGTTAAACAGCTGCATGGCCATTAGTGCTGTATAATTTATTGCAATACCTTTCTCATGCAATACCTCGTGCCACGGTTGTGAGCCCATGGCTCCCAAAGAGCTTAGTGCTCTAAAAGTGTCTGAACATCTCATTATTTTTTGTGCTTTGAGCAGGATTTGGGTGCACAAACCTCAAGCTGCCTTGGTCGAAGTGGCTCCATGCCTTGTTTGCGTATGTGAGCAYGGAGCAAGTTTTCCATGTGGAAATCCTGGGGCTGGAGTGTGATGCTTCCCTGAAGGACATGGAAGCTGCTTGGTGCACGGAAGCTGGGCTGTGGGCAAGATTTTGCAGGGTTTTGATGGGCTCCCCTGTGGTTCATATATTCCCTGATATGACCATGGTTATCAGAAAGTGCTACTGAGACTAGACCGGAAAATCAGGGATTTGCATGCCCACGTGCAATGCAACTCTCCGAGGAGGTACGGGCCTGGGACTTTCTATAAGCGAAATCAAAGTGAAAAGAGCCTGATGAATTAGCAATGTGCTAATTACAATCACTCCTAATGGCTGATGTTGCAGTTTGGGGAAGGTACGAATGCAAACGCGGGCGCTGGGACCTGCCCCCTCGTTGCRCACCACCTCCCCATCCAGTGGCTCTTTCATCACTAAGTCGTGTCCTGTAGCAAGCTGTCCAACAGCAGGACTGCCACCCCTGCTCAGCCTTTCCCTTGGGAAGAGCTAGGACAGCGCTTAGCAGCAAAGGCTTGAATGCAACGTTTTATTTTGCTTTGGGTATGCAGGGAGAAATAATAATTTAAAAAGCATGTTGGCACGTGAGCCCAAGTCCCCATCTCCTCAGAGCCACTTTGCGCACAAAGCTGGGCATCCACCTGGCAGGTAATTTGCAGAATCCCTCAGGTTTTTCATTGCAAGGGATGACTCACGTGTGGAATAAAAAAGGTGGAAAATTGCACATCAGCATCCTCCACATTGACAAAGCCCTGCTAAAAAACCACATACGCTTTAGGGAAAAATACAGTGATTTGGTTTGCAGAGGCACACACAGAAGCATGGGTTTCAGCAGGGAGTGTGAAATCCATCCTCAGAGCCTGCAGATTTTCTCTCCGCTYTGTATTTAACACTATATATTTTTTTCCTGCTTGTTTAGCATCTGCGCTGCCAATCAGTATAATACATCTTGTCCCCAAAACAGGATTTTGACCTTCATTTATTTTACACCAGTGGGTGGGTGAAATTCTGTAGCCATTAGGGGTAGTTAGTCTGTTCCATGTGTAGGGACCAGGTGGATATTATTAAAAATGTTGCTTTTCACCTTGGAGCATCCATGAAGGATAAAAATGAAAACTCAGCATCCAGATAGATTTCAGAGGGGGCTGAACAGCCTCCAAAATGTCCTTGCAAGAGCTTTTCTCTCTGATGTCAGCCAGCATTCTCAAAAAGTTCAAGGGATCCATAATCTTTTGGGGAAATGATGAGAAAGCAGAATTTGCAGGGCAAATGACGGAGCAGAAAGCAGTGAGTGGGCCCTGAGAATCCCAGTTTAAAAGCTCCTTGCCAGTGCAATGCAAAGGTCTTGTAGCATCCATATGTGGCTCAGCTTTCCCATGATTTATTTTTTCCTTCGGGTGGAGCTAGAAGATGCTGCCCCATTGCTATGGAGGACAGCGAGAGGAGGGATGGGACTTTGGTGTTGTTCCATGCACTTGYGTTGCTGGGGCAGCTGCATTGCCAATTAAATCCATTTCCAGAGCTGAGCGTGCCAGGGGACATCAGGGTGGCACRGGCAGCTCCTCTGCAGAGCACCCAGGTCGTGGCCACGGGTGGGTAAACGCACAGCGGAGCAGCAGCTTGCTGTGCTCAAAAGCAGGTGAAGAAGGAGCCACCTCAACTAATCAGCTTAGTGGGACACTGAGACCCCAAACTCCGGCATTTAGCAAAAAAAAAAAATAGGTTCTCCGAAGATTTGCATGGAACCAAAACGTGCTGCAGGGACACGGTGCCGGGAGCTGGAATAGCAAGCTGTGGCGTACATAAAATTAGTGACATTGTGTTTTTGTTGCTTCCTTTGATTAGGAAAGCGTGCTGCGAGTGGTGTGTTTAAACAGATATTATGCAGGATAGCGATAACCAGTTTTAAGTCATTATACAAGCAGTTTAATTTGATGTTGCTCTATAAATAAGCTAAGTCTATTTGCATGCATATTTTGTTGACAGGAAGATAAAAACCATAACTCCCGCAAACAACATAATGATGTTATGTTGGTAGCAGGAAAAGAGAAGAGAAGAGAAGAGAAGAGAAGAGAAGAGAAGAGAAGAGAAGAGAAGAGAAGAGAAGAGAAGAGAAGAGAAGAGAAGAGAAGAGAAGAG
>NW_020455500.1:0-40027 GCF_003342845.1 Nothoprocta perdicaria | reverse complement strand
AGAGAAGAGGTGAAAAGGAAAAAGAAAGGAAAATCTCTAGACTTAATGGCTCAGTCATTAAAAAGAATTGAAGAGTATTCCCCCAGCCATAATCTACTCTCCATGGGAGGAGAGAAAAGACAGTATCAGCTATAAAAATCAAGAATGAATATTTTGCTTCATAGTTTGAGATTTTAGTGTTCTCTGAATCATTACATCTTTGTGGTATGTCTTGGTGTGTAATTTAGATATGCAAACAAAAATACCGCTAATGTTCCTTTGGCCAGCTTCCTCTAAGAACACTGCATGCTTGCAAAAGAAGAAAATTAATAGTTATACAGTTCAGTCAAATGAAGTCGTCTTTTAGAACTGATTTCTCTACAATGTGGGTCCAAATGCAAATCTCAGCCATGACGCTGCAACCAAAACCAGCCTGGAGAAAGGCAGCGTGTGCCCCGGTATCACAGGAGGCACTTAAAGCTCCTAAGGAGGGCAAATAACAGCCTAGTTTTTACAGCCGTCATGGAAAATCTTCTGTTTAGTAGTTTTTGATGCCAAGAATGAACTTCTGCATTATGCACCCTTTAGAAAGGTCATTCCTTTGGCTKCTCGTCTGCAAGCAAAGCTCTGCAGAGGCAGAACTGCACTGAGCAAGGTAAAATCAAGCTGTGCTGGAGTCATGGAGTGTAAAGAGTGGGCAGATGTGCAGATTTTGGATATCAYTGTCTTGTGCAAGAGGCCTCGTATCCTGACCCGAAGCAAGTGAAGCTTCCTGGGATACAGAAAGCAATGACTGCATCCATTTCTTTCCATGCCAAAGAAGAAAAATGACTTTTCTTGAAGTTTTTCACCATGACCTGTGAAACAGGCTGCTCTGCCCTCCACTTGCCTATGCCTGCAGAGCAAACACCTCCTCACATCTCTCCCGCTATGGAAAACGACAGTTTTGGAGTCTTGGTTGCCTCAACACTAAGTTTCTAGTCAAGGTTCCCTCACAGACTGAACGCAGCAGCTGTGGGACATATACTTGCTCGGTCACCTCATGGACTATAGTTTGGGTGGAAATGCTTCATATCCTGCAGAATTTAAGTACTTTCTGATTTCTGCTTATTAAGAACTAAGCATTGATAGAAAAATAAGAGGAGCTCAGCCTTCTTCCATGCCTTTGATCACTCTGTTTCTTCTGAAGGAATCATTTAAGACTTCCAGCTGGGACCAACAGTTTGGGAGAGGGACTCGGCTTCCAGTGCCAGTCCATTAGGTCTGTTGTTTATTTGCTAGTTATAACTCCATAAGAATTCACTTTATTTTAACAAGTTATTTCATCTATCTGGAAAAAAAATAACATCATTTCTTCTCCAAACCAGGCAAATCCATATTTGTGGAGTCAGAGGCATGTTGCTGCTTTCTTGAGGCACAGCATCTGTAAAGAACGCCTTTGTACTCCCTGGAGAATACACCTCATTCATTTCACAGTGCATGGTTCTTGATTATCCGAGTTGAGTTTCTTAATAAAAGATGCCTGTTGTGGAAAATAATAAGCCAGAGAACATTTCCACGCTATAATTTAGCAAATATTCTTTGCACAGCAGGTAATAACCCAACCATTTTACAGGCAGCACCTTCCAGATTTTGCATTTCAAGATTGAGGCTATGAGAAGGTGGAGGGTCTCCCACCAGGTCCAGAAAGACAAACCACATTTTCTTGACTTGGACRTCACCTTCATTTGTTGCTAGCTCAGAGAGCTGAAAGTTTTTCCATTTCCACTTAACCTCCCCTTGCTTTTAGTTTTTTTTATAAAAATATTGTCAGTGTAGAGTAGGTTCCTACAAAGAGCCAGAGGAATTGAGAATGGGCAAGGCAGAAGCTCAGGCCAGCTTCAAATGAGGAGAAGTCCATTTAGAAATGTCCTTAAAACACCCGGAGGCAATTTTTTAAACTTGCTTATAACTTATTCAAGAGATTATCTTAGAGAAGKAAAATTACTGAGAGTTAATCCACCAGAAATTTTTGTCCAGCTGAGTTATCCCTAGTCCTGAAACAAGCAGAGTTCTCACTACAAGGCACGCTTCCGTATAGAAAAATCCATATGTCCGTTTTATTGGTATCCAGATTCTCCATGTGGATAACGATGAGTACAAGGCAGCAGGTGGGACTGGAGGAAACCACTGCAGCTCATGCGGGAGCTTCTGTGCTACATTCGTTAAATTAGATTTTCCAAAGAGCAGCACCCAGCAGGTCTGGGTAGACTTTATGTCTTCCTGGATCAAGGAATTTTGCTCAGGCTGGTAAGCAGTGACACTTTCCCTGAGCTTCACTGAACACATCTGGATATAGAATTATTAAGCAAGCGTTCTTTGGTTCGCAGTGGGGAATTGTAAGTGGCTCTCAATGGGTTTACCAAATGGCATCCTATGTAAGAAGGCTAATGATTTATCAGCGTGCAATATGCATTTACTGCACATAGGGACTTAAACTAAATTGGTCCCGGATTTGAAATAACGCATGAAGAGCAAGCAAATGAGAACAAAATCAGTCCTAATCTGAGGACTCTGCTCCCATGGGCACAAGCACGGGAGACGTGAGGAACCAGCCRCTGCTGTTCTCATCCATCTGGGAATGTTTCAGTGACCCGGGGAGCCCAGGAGGTGTCTAATTGCCTCTACATTTTAGAAAATGGATAATTAATGGGTTGTTTGTAGATGACATTCTCATGGCTGGTTGGATACTCACTGAAATTGGTCTGAAGTGATTGTTGGAGGCGCTGGTGAGTTTAGGTCCATTCGCAGAGGGGCTGAGGTAGGCAAAGCAGACAGAGCATGTCCCCTCCTTGGCAATGCCTGAACACACGTGTCAGGAGAGGTGGATTTTGGGGCCAGTTTCACTGTTCTGGCAATAACAAGCCTTTTTCCAGCCAGAACCAAACCCTGCTGAGCATGGACCAGCCAGCTCCTGCATCCTGACCTCGCTGCACTGCAGCATCCCCAGCTGTCAGGCATCTGCTCCGCTGTGCTCTCTCACAACCATCATCAGCACTTTTCACTTCCTTTCCTGCTTTTCCAGATGCTTATTCCTTTTTTTTTTTTTTTTTTCTTTTTCAGGCCATTGCTCTGATAGAGACATTTTTTCCACTGGTGCACAAAATTCCCTCTTACTGCTTGCCATTTATCTTCCTACCTGCAACAATACACTGCTGGGAAGGGCTGTAGTACAAGCCTGTGGTTTTCATGCACTGAGGCCATGGGAAAGCAAACAGGTCCAAGACTTTAGGAATTTTCTTGGGGCAATTGTCTGATTTTCAGCATTACACAGGCTATTACAGTTCACTAGCTGTTGGGCATGAAGAGAGCAGGGCTCCCTGCACAGATGATGCTGCATTTTGGGGATTTGCTGCCTTTCCAAAAGGTTCCTGGGGATACAGGAACAAAGCAGAGGCTGCTTCCCCATGCCTGCTGGATACGTCCTCTGCTCTGTCCCTTCGGGTGTCTTGCTTGGCTGCTGGGTCAAAAGATCCCTTCCTGCTCCTCGCTGCTCAGCCCGTGCTGCTGTGCACCCCGAAGTGCTCAGTGACATGGCAAACGTGAATGCATTTGGATGGGGAATAGATGCCGGGGAGACTTCCCAAAGGCAATAGAAATGCCTTGGAAACCCATGTGATTTCAGGACCAGTTTGTGGTCTGGGCTACAGAAAATGAGGGTCAGAAGGAATTTGAATAGGGCACGGTGCAAGGAAGACCCCCATCCTGCCGGTTGCTGCAAGTTGCCCTTGCCTTCCTCTGCCACCTCAGCCGGGGACCTTTCTAGCCATGTCCCTTTGTGTGTCTCCACTGCACCCAGGCTCAGCAGAGCATTAAATACCCTGCAAAACTCATCCCTAAATTTCACTTTGGGCAACTCGCATAGGATAAAGAAAGTGTGCAAGTCCTTAGAGGATCAAAACTTGGAAAGGGAGCTGGAAGCAACTTGGAAAGGGAGCAAAGAAGATTTATCCAAGCCTTGAAAGTTCTCGCAGGGAAAATGCAGGGACTTTGCTTCTATCCAGCACTCTCATTTGAGTGCCTGAAACCACAATCCAAAGAGTGAATGAAAAGCCTTTATGTGCTTTACCCATCGTCAGGATCTTCCAGTGTTCCTAATATCCGAGCACACAGTAGTCCTCTCAAATCCACTGATTACCAGGGCAAATTGAGCTTCCTAATGTCAGATGCAGGTTTGTTTTGATTGGAAGTTAGATTTCACATCAGAACAAAACTGCAGCTTTGAACCTGGCACACGGACAAGCAAGGGGCTCCTTTGCATGGGGACTAGATGCAGTGAAATAGTATTGATCGGTTTTAATTGTTGTGCAGCTGAGTTAAGCCTTGCCTCGTTACGATACCATTATGTACCTTAATTTTTTTTTGACAAAATTACATTAAAATTGTTACTGTATGTCTCTCACTGTGGAGACCAAGCTGAGTGCCTGGAAATGTTTTGTGTTTTATGTTTTGATGTGAATGAAGATGAAAGGAATGAGAGTCTATCAGACAGATGTCCTGTACCCTGCCATTTGGTGTAGTGTGTTTGCAGAGGGGGATTTGACATGGAGCAGGGTATGACAGAAGGAATCCACAAGCCAGAATAAATCAGGATACAATAACAACCAACTCAAGAAGACAGAAGATACACAAGATGAAAAGTTTCAGGTGTCCTGAGGACTGGACTCCTAGTGGAAGATCCTTGATTTGCAAAGTGATGGAAATAACACAAAGAACTGAAGTTACATGGAAGAAAGAGACCTGTATGTATTATTTTTAAAGGTCTATTATCTTTGGTTTGAAATGGGAAGACAGAGATATGATTTGTGCGTTTCTTTCTACAGCTTCACTTTAGAGAGGAACAAACCGGGGAGCAGAGCTGAGTGCCCCACAGGGCAGCTGGGACAGACTACTGGTTTTGCTGGCACTGAGATGCCTTATTCCTGGCTCTGCTGAGGACACCAGCCTTAGTCCCCACTTAGTCTCTGGTTTCACTCTAGCTTCTTCCTGCTTAGGAAGGTCACTAGATACGGATCCATCCTCTCTTCTCCGTGTCGTGACTCCAACATGATGCTTTGAAGAGTGGTTTTGTGTTGCAAAAGCTCCTTGACTGAGGAGAGCTTCTGCACCAGCTCAGAGCATCCTCCTGATTTCTTCCTATTCAGGTGCCTTTAGCATAATACTTATAATATGCTGGAGTGCCTTGTCCAATCATGTAAAAAAAATCCCTCCCTCCCACAACATTATCTTTGTATAGCTCCATTTCCTTAAATTTTATCTGACAGGGATTAAGGCTGGAATGTTTTTAACATCTCTTCTCCCTATCGAGCAAAATCAAAGCTCCTAAACTGTGCAGGGCTGATGGAAGCTCAGTCACTCCTAATCACTGCAGCCTGTGGGCAACCAGCTTGAGGGGGCTTCTGGCAGCAAAAAAGGAAAAGGTGGCCACAGAGACGGGCACCAGGTGGGTTTGGCCRTTGGGATGCTCAGCTGGGAATTCGGAGAGGCAGCTGGTGGCTTAAGGGAACATCAGGAAGGAAATCATTCATATTGAACCCTTTCAATGTGGGYTGAAGGCAGAGAGGGAGATGACACCCAACCAGAAGGAGTGTGAGTAAGTAGGAGGAGATTGGGGTGTGAGGTGCAAAAGGAATGCCCTCCAAGGAGGGGTCCCTTGGGATCAGTCCTGGAAAGCAGCAAGCCAGGCTATTTTGGGGCACCCTTTTTCCCATCTTAATGCAAATTTAGCAGCAGCCAGTTGGGCTTTGCTATTCAAGCTGCAGGTCCTGTGATTTCAGAGGCATGTGTTGGCCCTGAGCAGGACTAGATTGKCTGCAGGGATGTGAAAAAAGCCTCAAAAAAGAGGTCTTGCAGCAGCTAACACCTTGTGTCCTGCAAAGGGGCTGGTGCAACCATCGGAGGAGGATGCCCAGGGCCAGTGCTGCAGGGAAGGCTCCTTTGGAGGAGAATTAGCTTCCATTAGAGCTAAGCTTCAACTTAATTATTTTAGCTACACTAGGATAATTTCAATTAGCTCTTCACATCTGATGCTATCTCTCCTGTTATGCTTAGGCAGGCATTTGCCCTGATTTTTTTTTTTTTTTTTTTTTTTTTGCTTATGTCCAGGAGTTGGATGTGATGGAGAGTCTCATCTGTGTTCTTGCTGCGTCGCGTTTGGTGCCTCCTTGTTTATCAGATTGCTCAGGATATTGAAGCAACTTATTGGAAGCAGCTTCTCTTTGATTAAATCCAACCCGTGGTGTGGAGGTGGGCTCRTTTGTCTGCCTCTCTTATCACACCAGGATCAGCTCTCAGATGATTGCAAACAACCTTATAAAGGGTTTTTTTTTTTCCCACCTGCGATAGTTGCTTGGCAACTGCATCCCTGCCATGTCACATGCACCATGGAGCCAACATGCAGGTGATTCCCCCTCTGTTTTGGGGAGGAAAAGTGCACCTTGGAAAGGAAGATTAAATAAGGAAAATGAGGTTTGGGAACCTAGGTAGAAGGGACTTGTTTGCCTGGGATGAGATGGGGCTAAAAGCAGCACCTGTAAATCTCTGCCGGGGCTTGAGGACAACCTGGGCAGGTGGTGGGAGAAGCAGTCTCCTCCTGGGCATGYCCTAAATCTGGAGGGGACCCTTGGATTTGGCCTTGGGACCTGGACTGCAGATTCTCCTTGTCCTGTGGAGCATCCTGCTATGCTTTGAGATTTAAATATATATATATGTATATAGTTATATTTCACCCCTGTCTTCTGATGCCATTTGCAGCTTGGGATGCACTCCTCTGTTTTGTATGTGTGTTTTTTTTTATTTTTTTTCCCTGTTTTGACTGCTGCATGATGCTTTTATTTCACTCCTCCTATACATTATTGCTGCAGTTACATTCCTGAGCCCCACTGCTGCCCAGCTTGATGCTGCACGGTAACAACCCTCTGTGTGAGCACTGACCCTCCGTCTGCTCTGCTGCCATCGCAGGCGGGAGGGCTGTTGGTGTCAGCCTGGGGACTTCTGCTCCTTGCAGCTCTCCTSTTGTTTTTGGGGAAGCTGATCTCTCAGGGGGCTGGAAATGTCAGGGATGGGATGCTCTGATCGGTCCCTGCTCAATACCAAAGTAAATCTGCGGCTGGCTTGTTATAATTGAAACCAGCCTGGCTGATCAATATGTCTAAGCTTAGCTAATTCCTGCCCAAGTTGAGGCTTTTTCTTTAAACAAGCCATCTTGGGTGACCTTTTATTCCTTGGCTTGCATCAGTAATGCCATCCGTTTGCATACATCAAGGCAGGAAAAGGCCTGTGCTCAAGCACGCTGCATGGGAAATTTTGAATAAACACTTCCATGAGGAAATTCAGGTTTGCCAGAAAGGTTTGCAATATGTTTTCAAGAGAGAAATCAGCTGGGTGGGGAGAAATCAGTTCAATGCCTTCCTTGGAGGACCTCTCCATTCTCTTCTGAGACTGCCTGAAGTTGTTGGCTGTGAATTTATCTGGCAAGTCTTGTTAAAGCCAGCRGGGTTCAGCACCAGCTGGATCGGTGCCTTCGGCTGGTGGGCAAGTTCATGCTGTGATTCATCCCCCAAAATGAGGAGACTGGCGGGGTTTGGATGACAAAAAGGTGGGTGGCTTTGAAACTGAGCAAGATCAGTGTTACCCAGGCTGCGTGAAGCAAAATGAACATGCTTTACACATCCCCTGCCCATCTGCTCCCCTCTTCCTTGCTAGAAAAGGTCACCGAGTGCTCTGCAAAATTTAGCAGCTCTTACTCCGTGATGTCTTTCCTTCAGCTGCCTCTTCCAGCGCTGCGAAGTCTGTGCGAGGAAGCTGCCTCGGTGCTCGTTGTCATTTCTTTGTGCCCTAGGAAAGTGGGAGGGAAGCACAGAGAAGCAGAAATACTCTGAGGTTTTTTTTTTTTTTTTTTTCCTCGGTGCTCGTTGTCATTTCTTTGTGCCCTAGGAAAGTGGGAGGGAAGCACAGAGAAGCAGAAATACTCTGAGGTTTTTTTTTTTTTTTTTTCTTGAGACCAGAGAGAGATGCTGATAGATTCCAGAATTGTCTAAAATCAGGGGATTTGGGATTTGCATGTAAAATGGACACTGTCCTGGAGCAGGATGTTGCTGCTTGTGGTGCCGTGGAACCTGACGTTTCTCTCCTTCCCAATCCCCTGCCTTTCCCTCAGCTTCAACCCCAGCAGCCTTCCAAGGGCAGCCAAAAAGCCCTTGTCCTTAAGGCYTAATTGGAGAGGCAGCTTTGCAAAACTCGGTTTCCAAGCTATGCATTTTGTGGTGTGGTGGAGGCGGGACCCGGGGCTCTGCAAAGCCCTGTCTTGTCCCGCCTGCTCTGACCGGCCGCCAAAGACCAGCGAATCCCTCTATTTTCAGATGTGCTGAATGCTCCATTATTATATTTTTCTAATTAACTGTCAGAGCTGGAGTGGCTGCATGTACTGACCATCGGAGCAGAGTTCATGCTGTGTCATGAAATGTCTGCCTCTGACTCCTGCGGAGTAATGAGAGCTGGGAATTAGGCTGCTGAGATGGGATGCTTTATTTTCCYTTTTCTTTTTCTTTCCGAGCGTGCTTGCTGCGCTTGGCTCAACAACTGGGTCAGAAACGAGGGGTTCCTGTGCTGCTCTACCCAGCTGGTCTCTAGGTGCATCCAATTGCATGCTGAAACTTTGGGGAGGAAAAAACAAACCAAAAAACCCCAAAATAAAAAACAAAATAACAACAAAAACCCTTCCCCTTGCATTATTCCCTGCACATCTCCTGACTATGTGCATTTTCTAATCCTGCCCAACGTGCCTTCCCATATCCCTGCTCTTTTCAGTGAGATCCAGATTAAGCATTTTTCCAATGAAAGGCAAGGTGTCCATGAGACTGCTCTTAATTGTGACAACTCATTGGATTTCTCCCTGCATATTCTCTTTTGTTGTTGACTCCCACAGCTTTTTCCTACCTTGTATCTCATTCTAGCAGGTCTCAAGAGCTGCAATCCTGTTGGTTTTACTAGATGTTTCTCCTGGTTTGACCTTAGGTTTTGAGGTCTTGGTTAAGTTAAAGCCAGACAGTGGTAAGAAATAGGGGAGAGGAAGGAAGAGGAGGAAATAYTCCACATAAGCACTCAACTCAAGTGCAAGCCTAGGAAGTAAATATCAAATTTTACTTTATACCCAAGCACTATATTTTTTTTTTAAGCAAATTTCAGTGTTCACACTGCAGTATGTTATACTGAACCACAAAGTGCCTTCTGTTTTGGCCCGGAGTTGGCTGGAAGTGGAGAAAGAAAACATCAAAATGTATAAATTTCATAGTCCAAACACATCTCATTTCCCTGAATTTTGCTGTAAAATGTGTGCGTGCTGTTAGGTTATATTGTTTATGGCCGTGTGTAGGAGGCGATGAAATGCTGCTTTCGCACAGCGGCAGGTGGGAAGATGGGCAACAGCCCCTGGGAATGAACCGAGTATTGACTCGCTCAAAAGGGAAAAATTGCTGGGCTTCCAATTTGCATGAAATATCCTATTTCTTATGACTGCCRGGTGGGGGTTGAAGAAGCCACTGATTATATTTAGCAGCATTGTGCATTTCATACCTGGCTTTCTGCTCTTTCTCTTCCTTTCTTGCCTCTCTTTGACACTAAAATTGAAGCAGAGTGGGATCTMTTTTTTCCCATTGAATCAGAAGCCAGTAATTAACCAGTCCATCATGACTGCTTCTTATACCTGAGATCATTATGGGTGAGGTGAAGCCCTATCTGTTCCTATGATGTGCTGCCATGTGACGGGATGTATAGATGCCTTTTGAAGGCTTTCCCTCGCAGAGCTAATTGGACCAAGCAAGTTCCTGAAGCYGTGGGGTGGCCCCTCCAAGCAGGGAGCTTCTCTGTGCTGCATATCTATTTCTCTAATTAAGCTACTATTCATCAGTAGCTTGATACTGGTTCATGGTGGGGTTGGGAGAGGGTTTGGGGTTATGATCTCTCCTGCATTCTGGACCACCGCAAGAAATTAATTCGATGCAATATCTTCTCTCCTAGCAGTAGTCTTGAATCTCCCTCTGTGCTGCCACAGATGTAAATGCCCTCTAGTTAGAGAAGATTAGAGATTCTAGGTATTTTTGCTTGATGGAGGCTGTTCAAATTGGAGTCGGAGACAAAGAGCAAGACAAATGAGGGGAAAAAAAATGCCAGAAATCTCCCCTAAGAGCTRGGAGCGTTCTGTGAGTTTGTGGTTTGCTTTAGATCCAGGATTGTTTAATCTCGTAATGAACTCTGGAGATCTTGTGCATGCATCTTTCAGCTTATATCTGAGCAAACAAACTCCCCCCCAAGTCCCTCTCTAAGCTTCCAAGAGCTGGAGCTTCACTGGCCTGCAGTGTACCTGGGCATGGCAACCTGTCCTACTCCACTGTCCTCCTTCTCCCTTCCCGTGTCAGGACAGGAGGAAACTCCTAAAGAAAAATTCATGGAGAAATTAGAGAGCTTCCAGGAACATCTTTATAAGAAAATATTTTTCAATACTGTTTTTTTTTTTTTTTTGTTTAATAGAAAAGAGCGTGTAAATCTTTCCTTGTGGGGAATGTTGAAGGCCTGGGTCACTGCTGGAGCACGACAGGTCAGCGCTGTCTTGTGCCCTTGAGACCCCAGCACCTACTGATTGCAAGAGAGACAATTCCTATTGCAGCTCACCTGATCTCAAGCATCCAGACACAAGAGGTGCTAGCTGAAAGATTTCAGTCTCTCCAAGCCCAGAGCTTCAGCCCGGTCTGTGTTGCCTCTTGAGCACGGCTGCCAATAGTTAATACCTAAATCCCCAAGCTAATATGTTAAACCTTTAGAAGATGACTCTGAATCACAGCTATTATGGATTTCTTTTTCTCTTCCCTAAAGGCTCCTCTCCTTGCAGGTGGGTAGCGGAGCTAATTTAAAGTCTCAGTTGGGGTTGCTCTCAGGCTTAGTTGGTCCTGGGCAGGGAGCATTGTCTCGAGGAGCTGGAACAGCTCAAGCACGTGGCTTTTGGCAGCAGGTTCCYTCTTGGCTGAGCTCTGCCTGCCCTGGAGGGTAAAGCTGAGCTAAGCTTTGCYCATGCTCTGGGTTATAGAAGCAGCCCTGGGCTTGGCTGATGCGCTCTCTAGGTTGGGCTGGACACACAGCACTTGCCTTGTGCTGTGTGCTGTAAGGGTCGTGCTGCTGTTTCTGAACCCCTGCACATGTCCTGACTTCAAACCCAAAAAAAAAATGTTATTTATAATGAACCATCCAAGCTGTGTGTTGGGGGGACATCCATGTGCATGCTGGAAACAGTTTGTCCATAAAAAAACAAGACTGAACTTCTACTTTCAGTGTTGATGAAGCCCTTGCAGCCCTGCACTTGTGGCTGTGCAAGGAGGGTGGCCCTGACACCCCTTGACGGCCACTTTGCAGATGTTGGAGGACATTCAACTGCCATGTAAGCAGCCACATGGACCAGAGGAGCAGCAGAGCTGGGTCCTGCACAGTCTGTCCGAGTGCTGTTGAGCTCTGTCCTTTGCAAGGACCTTGTAGTGCTCCTAGCTTGGGAATCTTGGTGCATGAGAAGCTCAAAAGCAGCAAGAGCTCCCCTTGTCTGCTCTTCAGCTGCAGAGCTGGGCTTGTGTCCACATGTCTTAGCTTGGCACCCAAAGCATGGCACAGCAGCCCAAGCACTCAGCAGCACGCAGGGACAAGGCTGTACAAAGTGGATGGCTGTATTTGCAAATGCTGGCTGTCAAATGTTAACTAGGTCATAAAACCGTCTGCAGGCTGGGCATAACGAGTCTCCTAACGAGCTGCTATTTCCGTTCTGTCTCTGGTGGCAGTGCCTCTGAGAAGGATGGCCTTGCAGCGGCCGCGCTTAGGGAAATGCTTTAGTGTCAGTAATGGATTTTTTTTTTTTTTTTTTTAGTGATTGACAATGGCTATGGGNTGAGAACTGGAAGAAGAAGAAAGAAGAGGGGGCTTTAAAAAAAAAAAAAAAACCCTAATTTGGTCAAATGTTTTCCCCTCTGTTGGTTTCTAGAGATGACCTGCAGGATGGCCTGAGTTTTGCTGCAGCTGAAAAATGGTAAGATAATATCAGATACATTTTCCTCTTTTCTTTTCTTTCCTTTCTTCTTCCTCAAGACTTGTAAATGCTCTKGAGCATTCCCAGTGCAACCCCTTGGCAGAGCTAAGCATCAGTATTTCCCTGTCCTGAGAACCTGCAAACTGGCTAAAAACTCTAGGCAACCTCAGAAGAACCAGTGAAAATGGGAGGGCYTTTCCTATCAGGCCAAAAAGTGTAGAGGAATATCCTCGAGCATTCAGAGGCGAGGGAAGCCTTGTTCCAGGAGCTATTCATGCAAATAAATGGTTGTTAAATGGGCCTTTGCCTTGAGTAACCCCTGCTGCTGCCCTGTTAGGCACCTCTGGGGTGCTGGATGGGACCRTAGGGAGCATTGACACGAGCCAGTTTCCAGGGCTTGCTGGAAGCTGTGGTCTATCGCTGCTCTGTTGCATGGGCTTTGCGGTGACACCACAGAATTGACTGCAATGTCAGCCCCTATTTCCATTTTCTGTGGAGCAAGTGTGCCCTGTGTTGCCAGAAGGAAAGTGATGCAAGGCACGTACTCAGAACCTCTCCTGTGCCTCGCTAGGGAGCAGAATTTTCCTCAAACAGAAGCTGCTAAGCCCCAAAATGGGACAGTCTGCTGCTGAGCACCTGAGCCCAGCTTGGACATTTGGGAAGAACCCAAGGGATGGAATTAAAACTCCCAAGTTATCTTTTGTGCAATGGTCTGTAAGCTTTGCTAATGCGTCAGCTGAGAAGAAAGATGCTTCTCTGTTGTAACAGGGGAGAAAACAGGGATTTTTGCAGATATTTTTATTGTTGCTTTGCAAAGGTTCGCAGGCATCATCAGGGGACCACCTGAGTAAAGGCTGAGAAGCAAGGTTGGGTTTGATGTGCATCCCTTCCACTGTCCCTTTGGCTCACAGGAATGCTGAAACATTGCTCTTGGGAGAAAAATGCTGGGATTTGAGCCTTTGCAAATACGGCCCTAAAAATGAGCCTTCTGCAAGCGTTGCATTCCCTGGAGTTCCTGTGCGCGGCTCAACCAGGTTTGCACGACACCTGCTTGCTGTTGGGTTGCTCCAGGGAGCACAGTGAACTCTTCCTCCCCTTCTTGTCCATGTAGATTAGGTGGAATTAGCTCCAGGTTGTGTATAAAATACCACATATCCAGTGGCTGTTAATGGGGGGGGAATCTTCCTTTTTAGGTTCATTGAATTCAGTAGCTTTTTGTTCTCGTGTTTGTCTAGGCTGGAAGCATGTGTAGTTTCCTCAGGGATGCCAAATTAAGCTCTGGAAGAAAAAAAATCAGTTCTTCAGAATAGCTCATAAAAATATCTTTTGACAGGAGTACTGTTATTTAATTCTGCCTTTCAGTGCTGTGGAGCTAAATTATCAGCCAGATTATGTGCTGGGCTTCATTACGGGAGAACATTGCAGCAGTGAGCTGGAATAATGAGTGTGAAGCTTCATTCAGACGTTAGCTGAAATTCACAGGGCTTTGAAAAGTCAAATTTATCAATGAGGAAAATTGAAACATCCTTGTATAAGTATTCTTTTTTTCCAGGGCAGTTCTAAAAATTGCAGCTAAATTGGCTGAAGATGGGCATGAAATGAGTTACAAAGATGGGAGATGGGACATGCAGGTCTCACTAATGCTATCTGAGCTATTTTGATCTTGGCTGCCCTTCCTGGCAGTCACTATCTTGCGATTCTCCTCTCCAGTTCCTTATGTGAACAGCAGAATTTGGGTGTACGTGTGATGGGGTTCTTTCTGCTAGCAGTGGAAATGGAAATAACTGACGTACAGAAAATAAAATGTAAGACACATCTGAAAGACTGTGATCAATTTTGCAAGATTTAAAATCTTTCAGGAAGGAGGGAGGGGAATGTTAGTACCCTCAAACTATTCTTCTCTCTCTCAGCTCCTTAACGTTAGGTTTCACACGCCATGTAATCTCCAAGAATAAGAACAATATTCATTTCAAAAGTGCTGCTTTTGTTAACGTGAGCTCTTGGAGGGGTGAGGGAAGATGCAGGCTGGAATACTAGCATCATTTTCTGAAAAAATGCATTTCATCTTTGCAGAAAAGAATTTTGCAAGTTCTATTTCATATCAAACTTGGCTTGTGAGCAGACTAGTTTTGTTCCCATTCCTCACAGTGATATTAAGAAACCTTGGGCTGCATCCTCAGATACCTTGAGTCTTTTGTTCTCTCCCTGAGCATTTTTGATGTAATATTTGCCTTTTCCTTGATTAGTTCTGCTTTACCAAAGCACCGATTGTTCATTTGCACCTTGTGTCTCATGTAGGCCCTAATTCCCAGATCTACAGCTCCCCCGGAATACTTGATCACCTTCTAAAGCATCCTGGATAATGTTGTCCCAAGTCTGGTTACGCATCCTCGGAGCAATTTAGCAAGCCTAACTGCCTTTACAGTATTAACGTTCCCTTAATGTTGCATTCAGATGATGAATGGTTATTTTAAACAAATAAGCCCACAACCGTGAGCATACATTCCGATCCGACTAATGCCGATCTCCTCTGTATTAATATGAATGAGCAGAATTAGCACAAGAAAACTTGCAGTTTCTGTAAGTATTGGAAACCTGAGGTGGAACTGTAATGTGAAAATTTTGCCTTGGCTTGTTCAGTCGCAAAATGGCTTTTTTTTCCCAAACTATAACCAGGCATACAAACCTAGGCATAGGCTGAGAATAAGAAAAATATTTCAGAAGTTGGAACTGATTGAAGTTGGAGACATCAAAGTTAGCAAACATCTTTATTATGTCTTCCCTTTTTATTTCTTTTATTAGGAGATCTGTTTGTTGTTTCTGGGCTATCCAACTATTCCAAGGCAGTTTATGCTTAGACTCATCCAAACTGGGGATCCAGGGAGCAGAGCTGGGAGATGCTCTCCAGCTCTTGGCATTTCTGAACAAAACGCCCCAAAAGAAAAGGAATTTGGTTGATCCAAGTTTAATCATCCTCTAGTCCTTTGTCCAGACTGCTCTGGAGCCTGGTGGGTTTGAAGGTAAAAAGCCCAAATTATACTTAGATGTAAATTAAATTAAAACAGTCTTTAGATTTCTTCTTGGGCTTCTCTGCTACCTACTGTGGATCATGAAAGATGGGCAAGAGGACAAATTTCAAATATTTTTATAATTTTTCAGTTATGCTGATAACATCCCTCGCCCTTCCCCAAAGCTTTTGACAAATGGCCTCAGAAGCACTGGGTAAGGAGTCTGAGGCTGCTTTTCCTGGCACCGGCAAGAATTCTAGTTGAAATACGGCCTCCAAAAATTGATTTTTTTTTTCCAGCTAGCAAATGGCTCATTTCATTCCAGAGGTTTTCAGAGGTGTATTTTAGAGGGATGACTATCAGCGGCTGCCTGTAGAAACTGCATCTCCTTTAAGCAGGTTTGCTGGTGAAGCGATCCTGGGAAAGCATTTTGGGTGGAGACAGATGAGCATGGAAGTAGCAAGTGGATGAGGTAAAGCAGTAAAGACATAGCGATTTTTTTTCCTCTGCTGCTAATAAATTAATACAAGTGATGTCCTGTGAGGGCTTTGTGCAGTCTGGGCATGTGAGCTCATGCAACGTTAATCCCAGAGCATTTTTATGTGTCGCCAGTAAGCATCTCAGGAAGAGCAATAGCCCCGTTGGTCAGCTGTGGTCCTGCAAGGGTCTAGGCACTCAAGAGGACACGTTTCCATCAGAGCTGCAATTAAACTACTTAAAGGTGGGTAGGAGATGATCTTCCCACTGAGGAGGAGTTATTGACGCTCCAGATGCCACCTGAGAATAATCTATTATAATAATAGCCGTTATTTTCATTAACATGTTACTGGCCAATGATGGCATTTCAGGAGGATTTCAATAATCTCTCATGGCAAGCTCTAAATTTAATATGATTATTGAGACGGGAAGAACGTCCTACTTTAAATAATATCTGTTTTACTCACAAATATAAAATCTAAAGCTGCCGAAAGATAAGGAACATGCCGTGATTACCAGGTGGATTGGATTGCTCCTGGAAAGACTCTTCTCATTGGGTTTGCAGGGAGATGTTTGCTTAGCTCCTTTGATCTGCAGATGCCAACTTGTCTTGGAGTGGGAATAGCCATTTCTGGTTACTTAGGATTTCACAAAGTGTTTGATCCACAGAGGCACTGGAGCTAAATTTGCCGAGTTTCAAAGGGTTTTGATGATGCATCGCATGCAGAAGGAGACACTGCTGCTGTCCTCCAGGAGATTAGAAGAGGTATCTTAACATCATCAGGGGATTTGAGAAGAGGCCTTGCAATGTATTTGTTCCCTCGCTTATGAGGGATATTTGATGAAGTTTTTTGATTTGAGACATGAGCTCATTTACCTAATTACGGTATCGACCACTCACTTATTGTATTGGATTTGAATAGTTCTGAAATTAGACGTGCACCAAGAGCAGCCGGGTGAGAGGCAAATCTTTTGTTCCCACTCCTTTCTTGTGTGGTTCTGCAGGGAAAGATGAGAGCTTTCCGAATGCAGTGGTGCTCTCAATTAACACCCTAATTGGGTAAAATCTGAAAGTTTTGCAGCATATATCTCTGAGATATATACAGATACACATGCATATTCGAGCTCACTAGAGAAAAAGATAGTGTCTGGGTTTTGCTTTATTATTTATAGGTATCATAGAATGTTTTAATATTAAAACCTGTCTTTTTTTATAGTAAAACAAGTAAATAATGAGTGCAACGAGTACAGCACGCTGGTTTCATTGCTCTTGTGCTAACCCAGAAAGAGAGGGTTTGATCTCATCTTGCAGCATTTTTTCCAGCCATCCTTGCCCTACCTGTCTCGCGGAGGAGTAAGAGGCTGATTTTCTTTTTAACTTTGGACAATTCATAGACATTATAAGGTACTAAAATGTGTATCCTGCCTGTTTTATCAAAAAGGAAAAAAAAAAATCTGTCTTTTTTTCTAGCAGTTCAGAGCTGGCTAAAAAGTCTCGTGGATTAGAGCTGTCAGGAGACAATGTAGCTTTTTATGAAGATTTTACCAGAATGTCCTCCTGCCTTCTGCAAAGTCTCAGTGAAAACCTACTTGAAAGAAAATTGTCTAAAACTCAGACAAAAGCACAGTAATTACTATTATTTCCTGAATATTGTTTGTTTACTAAAGATAGCGTACACGCTACACAGTTGGCTACAAATGATGTCTTATTTACATTTCATATAATGATATACTTCTATTTTCTCCTATGAATAGGATAAACTTCAAGAAAAAAAAGCAAAATTATAGGATAGTGGAAAAATGATTATAATGAATCTATGCACCCTGACAACACAGATTTTCTTACTGATTTACAGAGAGGTGCATCAAGGATATAAGTAGGTAAGCTCCAACATTCACACTGCAAGAGAGTCTGATCTCTCTCAGTATATCCCCGTGTTTGCAGTCCTTTCTATACAATCTTTTCACCTATCAGTTTTTGCTAATCAAATTCTACTGCTGAAAAAAACATTTAAAAAAAAAAATGACAGTTTGGGAAGCTTGGAAATTTATTTGTTGTCCAAGTGAAACTATTCATTTCCAAGTCTGGAAAAAAACCTGACCTGACTTGACTATAATTATTTTCCTGAAAGTTCAGGTTTTATTTTTTTAATGAAAAGTAGATTGATTTTGTCAGATGCATTTTCAGTGCCCATAAATCCCCATAGCGCACAAAGTACTACTTTGGGGAAGGAATTAATGCTATAGATTTCCTACTTTCAACAGGCCTGGAGGTTATAAATATTCAAGAGTCGATTCCGGAAAGAAAACGATGATACTTTTGTAAATGAATGTCTTTTTTGAGAGGCGTTTTGGATAAAACGTTCTTTGCTCCTTCACCTCCCAGGTTTGCAGAGCAGCAGAAGCATCACAGAGGTGGTGGCTGCATTGCAGAAGGCAGCTGTGATGGTCCCTGCTGCAGAGCCAGGGCACCACATGGCCATGACCTGGACTGGTGATGGGGATCGAGTTCATCCTGTTAGTAGGTTCATCCCCTTGTCCAGAGGTGGTAAAACCTGAGGGTGCTTCTGCTTTGGGGGCAACAGAGCTGCTCATTGACCTGCTTCTCCTTGCAGCCTGTGACCCAGCTCCTGGCCTGGACCTCTTGGAAGCAACGAGGAAGAGGAGGGATGGGGGGCTCCTCCATCCATACGCTCCATCACAGGTATGTGACCAAGGCTTCTGCATCCACCATGGAATGACTCGGATGGGACTTCGATTTTGGAGTGGAACTTGGGTGGAGGAAAACACTGGCTCTTTTGGGTTGTCTTCTTCATGCTCTCTCCACCTCCCTCTACCCAAGTCTGGTGATCCACAACACCTAGGGCTTGTTCTGCTAAAGCCAAGCATTCGAGAGGTGGAAATTAATTATTTTGCAGTTACTTCTGGGTGAACTCATGAAAATTCCCTGTAACTCTGCACAGCAGTTCGGTGCTCTAAGCCTACCACCTCTTTGAGGACATCCACACTCTGCAGAGAGAATATCCAAGCCCCGTGCACCTCTGGAAGCTGCAACTAACCGAAATGCTTCGGAACCAGCTTCCAGGGGGAACGCAGAACGACTGTAGCACAAAATGAGTGTCTGCTATGGAATGAACTGCAGCAGCGTAATTGCAACAGTTTACCTCCCATTAAGCTTGTTGCTGCTGAATTAACTTTTGAAATGTGGTCATTTCATTCTCGTTAAAATCTGGCTCTTGTATGGGATGAGTTCCTGGAGCTTTGGGTCACCTGTAAAATTTTTAAATTTATTGCCTGCGTTTCTAGAAATCAGTTAGATTTTTCTTCTGTGGAAGCAAAAAAAAGAGTGGCAACTTCTTTAGTAACTAATTCTTCCTCTTGTTTCCTCCCTGAAAAGGAGTTTGCCATCAAACACGCATATGGAACTTATTGGGGGGCAGTTCTGTTGTAGTCTGGGTCCTATTTTCCTGCTGTAAATCACGAGAAACTCCTTCAAATACTAACTGATCAGTTGTTACCCGGTCTTCTCTTAGCAAAACCCCAATGGAAGGACGATTGGGCAGATTTGCAGCTGCCAAACAGTGTAGTCTCTTCCTTAAATCATTTTACTTCTCGAGCCTTGCAACACAGGATGAGAGCTGAGATGAAGATGACCTGACCATAGATTACATTGTACTTCCATCAGGCTGGGAGAACGGATCATTTGAATTCTGTAATCTATTGCTCTTGATAGCTGACCTAATTTTTAAGGGCTGAAATGACTTATAGCAGTCGCATCCCTTTGATGGAGGCAGTAAGAAGTGGTGTGTTTTGAACGGCCTCTGCCAAGAAGGTCAGTAAGTTCTTGAGGAAAAATGGTTGATGGATGCTATTAAATGTACACGGCTTCTGCCTATTGCTTATCGACGGATTGTGAGCTGAGATGATTTCCTTTCAGGCTTGAAGGTCATTTCTGAGGCACGTTTTAGCGCTAAACACAGGATTGCTTCAAATCAAATGCCTGGAGCCGAAATGAAAAATTAAGAACATTCATATGCTGCAATTACAAACACAAACAGATCAATAAAGGAAGGGCATTTAATAAGACTCACAAATGTCAGAACGTAACTTCAGGACATATCTATAGCCATGGCTGAGTAGGACTTCACTCTCCGCGTGCCTATATTGCATGACTGATAGACGGAGAGCAAAACTGAACCTCGCTGACATCCTTTATCTGTTTAAAATAATTGCTCTCCATGCTTTGCAGACTACAGCAAAGCGCGTGCATAATTAGACATCTCTCGATGAAAAGTCAATCTCCAGACTTGGATGTGTCTTTAGTTTTAACGTCCCCAATGCCACTTGGAGGTTATTGTGACCCCCCCAAAGTAAGACAACTCCAGAGCAGCTTCAACAGGGCCAGGCCCTGAGGTTCAATTATCATGCCCGGTGTAATGTCACAACTCATTACTTTCCAGAAATACAAATTTGTAATGCAATGCAGCAGGCATAAATATTTTTTTGGCATTCCACATCGGGGATTAGAGCACAATCAGAGCAGAGCTGCACTTGGAGCGGCCTTTTTGGAAACAGCGATGCAATGCCTGCTCATTAAGAAAGCAGCCAACTGCTGGCCGTGGTTGATTGCATTGCTTTGTGTCTCCGGGAGGTATTTTTCTCATCCTACAAGCTGTAAAAATAGCCCCCACGAGCCCGGGTTCAGACTTGGTGCCGCATCTGCACATTCCATTAGTGAAATGGGAAATATGCTATTACCGTATGGAAGGTAGAATAGGATACTGCTTTTTGCTTTATTACATTTATATAAAATTGTGCACCCTGCATTGCAAAACGTTAATTGGTTTGCTGTGTTTATATTTCTCCTATGCATCCAGCTATCCTGCTATATCCATTACAAGAAAAGTAGGTAATAAGCTAAGCTTAAGTCTGCTATCACCACCCTGCTTTGGGGGAATCCAGAGAGACCTTGAAGATGCTGTGGATCCTGCCTTAGTCCCAGCTATTCCCAGGAAGTTGTTGCCTCCATTTCCATCTCTTCTGTAGGTCCCTGCAGATTTGAGTGTGGGTCCAGCAGCCTTGGGCAAAGGTTGCAGCATCCCCAGGGCTTGCATAGCGCTTTCCTGCCCTTTGTGCACGTCTGCCTGTTGGATTTTCATTGCAGGGAGCAGTTGGAGCTGCAGTGTGTGATGTTCACGGGTCAGCTCACCTTTCTCTCAAGTGAGAGAGGCGGCTTGGAAAGCCCTTATCAAGAGCACTGATGCACTCGGCAAGAAGGATGGAGAAAGGTTTCCCATGTATAATGCATGCTCGCCCCAAGTATAAAGCAGGGAGCACTTTCTCAGGAGGTTAGTGATGGGGACAGGGTGGAAATTCCCACCTTGGATGCAGGTGTGTGGCACCATTTAGTAGTCAGTAAAAGGTCAGCCTTTCCTGGAGGCATTAGCAGGCTGTGATGATGTGATGCAGGGATGAGCTGGAGGGATGCCCAAGCCTATCTGTGTTTTAAGGGTAGAACCTGCAAAAAGAGTCTGCAAAGCATCTCCATATAGTATTTGTGTCCAAATGCATTCAAGACTGCTTTTGTCCATTTGCAGCAGATCTGACTTTGCTCCTATCAGTTGATATGCAGGAAATAAGGTATCCCAGGTACTTGCACTTGCTCTGTTAGGATTGCACTAGACAATTATTTAGCTGTCCTGAAAAAAACTCACTCTTTTTCCAAATAACATTTACTGAGCTGTCACTAGAGACAAAGATGTTTTCCGCTGCACGATGCTTTTAATCTCTCGGTGTGTGGGGGTGTTTGAACAGGAGCAGATGTGCAAAACCCCTGAACGGCAGGCAGACCTTTGGCTCCATCCCCTCAGGATAGGCAAGATCTGCACAAAACCCCCGGGCTCTGGGACAGGGGAGCAGATGGGCAGATGGCCTGGCTGGCTCCTGGCACTCCGGGCTGGCAACGCCGGGTGTGTGAGCGTGCAGCGATGATCCTGCCTGGCTCCCGCCAGCCCTGCTAGTAAAACGGTGCTTTTTAGGCTATATAAGCATAAAGAACATAGTAATTTGTGCTAGAGACCAAGCGCGCGTGCTCTGCCTGAGGTGTTTGGGACAGAGGATGCTGTAGAGGGGTAAATCCAGGAGGAAAGGACCCGCTTTAGGGGCATGGCTGTGCATGCTCATCGTGCACTTCTAGGCTATGTGTTTAATAACCACGAGTGGCTGCTGCTCCTCCTTCCACCAGGGAAGTGGCCTTGTTGAAAAGAGCAGCCAAATTCCTCCCACACGAGCACGTGGCTTTGTACACCACAAAGCATCAATGAGCTCTGAATTGAGTCCATTCTGCATCGGCGTTAGCGTGGCTTGAAGTCCCCATCCTGCAAGGCAATAGTGACTCAAGGCCAGGATTCCCAGAGCTGGGAAAAAGGTTGAGCTCCCTTGGACTGCTTGGATCCAGGATTTGGATCCAGTGTTGCCCTTCTGGAGGAAGGACCTGGGAGAAAACTGAAATTTGGCTCCATATACAACTTTCAAACAGTCAGACTAACATTTAGTTCAGGGCCTGAAAATGGTTCAGGTCTTGCCTTTTTATCAGGTGTCTCTTTTTACGGACTTAAAGATGCAGGGGTACTTCCCACCTCAGTGCTTAGTGTTTCCAGAAGTGACACAGCTTTTGATGAATTCACCACTTAGACATGAGTGTGCTAAGACCAATGATAGGCTGTTGCTAGCAGCTAGATTCAATTTTGCCTCCTATGAAATACAGTTTTCATAAAACGTTTTGCAACCTAGCTGAGCTGTTCCCATTTTTTTCTAATTTAGCTTTGAAAAAATGCTTTAGCTTCAGCCAGTCAATTTTCTTGCCTCTTTGACCTTTAAATTCAATGAGTTGTGTCCAAATTAGTTGCCGCAGAACAAAAACGCAATACTGGAGTTGTAGCTGCCTTGTGGAAGGAACGGGCAAAATTTTGTACAAATCTGGAGCAAAAGAACTTCCCTTAGTGGCTTCATTCCAGCTCCTGCTGCCTGAACTGAAGGCAAAAGGGACTGTTTATTGTATTGCCAAATTATAGGCAAATGCTGTATAAGTTATTTCCTTGCAGAACATCGCTCTTGGTGTATAAAAATGTTTTCATAGTAAATTGGATGTATAGCAGAGATGCTATTATGCTAAACTTCCAGGCATTTGCACTGGCATTTGAAACCCCCAGGTATTTTGAAAGGTGATGCTCCTTGCAGCCTTTGCATCTCATTGGTTTTGCACGGCACATTTGCTGTATTTCTAGGTAGTAATAAAAGTGCCCATAATGGATCAATAAGGTCATATTAGATATATGATCAAATAAGCACTAGGCAACATGAAGATGTGTTCAGACTGTAAATCATGAAAGAGAGTGCGTTTCAACTCCACTTTCATTAAAGATATTGGAAGGAAAAAATCAGATATCTACAAATCAAGAGCTGTAGATGCCCGTGAGGAGGGGGAATGAATTTTATTGCCCATGTAATTACTTGGCTGTAAGTTCTGAGGTTTAAAAACCCATTTCCCATCCCAGAAGGAGTGTTCCTGGCCCAAACCCAAGCTGATGAGCGTGATTCTGCATGTCAAGATGCTCCTGCTGCTACAGAGGAATATTTCTCTTAATGGCCTGTCCCAAAACTCTTGTGTAGCGTTGGTTGAGCAGTATCTAGCTCAACATCTCTTCCATAGAGTTATGGGACGGAGCTTTATTTTTCTGTGCAATTCCAAGTTTGAAGGCACAATGTTAATGGTCAAAGTGGCAATGCCTCATGCACAAGAATTGCATTGCCAGGGTTGTGCCAATGCCATCAGGACTTGGTCACGTCAGTGCTGGGGAAGTCCAGGTATGAGGACTCTGCACCACGCTGCTGATTTATGGAGAAGCAAAGGGAGCGTTGAACTAGCAAGATAAGGGGCGAGACGAATTTCAAATTTCCCCTCCAAAATGTAGCAATTTATTGAACACTTAAAGCTCCTAATCAAGTATATGAAACAATCTCCTTCTCCCTCTCTGTCTTTTAGTAAGGTTTCTAGAGTAAAGTGAAGGTGTGAATTTAGCCAGGCTCTCCTTGGAGGATTAAGGCAGTCCGTGTGAGCTGCATTTAATTCAATTAATCTTTCCAGATAGTTCCTAAATCACGCCATCAATCTATTTGATTCCACAAGCATAATCCTCGATATGCAGCTGCCCACCACAGTCAGCCAGAGAGACTCTTGGTTGCTTTCTAAGGAAATAAATATAATTATAAACAGATCATAGTGTTGAACATTTCCTGAATCTGGAATTCAGTGTCTTGACAGCTTTCCAGACAAGAACACCATCAAACTTTTATAGGTAAAGGATTTTGCCTTGAATTTATATATACTGATGAGCACGTTAACCAAAAGAAAGCAGAAATACTTTTTGTTTTAATGGTTTTGGACTTAAAGCTTCTTTCATCTTCCAGTCGAATTATCCATTGTGGCAAGTAAAGCCAGGAGTGTGTGACATTGGAACTCATTGGAAAAGGGAGAAATATTTAATGAAAAAGAGGGAGGGGGAAAAAAAAAAAAAAAAAAAAAAAAGACTTACCAAGTCTAGACAGTTATAGCATGTTTAATTAAGGTTGTAGTGCTATCATAGGTATATGGATGTGCAAAAAAAGACATTGCCTGCCCTGGTGTCCTGCCCAGAAACTTGATTTCTTGCTGTATTCTGGGGGCTCCCTTTTGATGCTGGTTATTCCTCAGCAATTCCACTGAGGGCCTTACATTTGGGGCATAGGGACCCCCTGTGCTACGGGTCTGGTCCTATGTGTTTCCTTCTCTTGTTTTTAAAAATCTCCTTTATTTGAAGGGGAAGCAGCACCCACCTGCAGCTGCGGGAGCCTTGCGGGGTACCACGTGCTGGTTTGGGAACTGGGGTCCCTTTCCTGCCTTCATCCGGATTACACTGTCCTCTTCCAACACTTTCTTGTGGAAAATGTCCCAGTTTAGGGAGCCACAATTACTTTTCAGTATTTTTGAGCTACTGACCATTGGCGCCAGCCCCAGGGTGCTAAGCAACCACTTGCAGCATCCATAGCACAAGGGATATGTATTAGCATCCTATTGATCTTAAATGCATAATGGGGGAAAAAAACCCTATTCTCTTAATAGCTGTTTAGTTCAGGATGAATTTTTAATTTTCGTATTTTTGCAGGCTTAATTATGAATACCAGTTTCATGCTCGTCGGGGTGTTTCAAGCTAGCTTTGGTCCTTCTTGGGAAGATAGCAGACATCTCTACCGCAATTTTTCCAGCAAGCTGTCAGCTCCCACCTACCAATCTGGCTTTTCCCATCTTCTAGAGTCTGCGTTGAGCCGTGTATTGCTAATTTTGCAACAAAGGGTTGCATTTGCAACCAAAAAATTCTCTTGAGGGGAATCAAGGAAAACTAGGGAGCTGTAAAAGGAAGCAAGCAAAAAAGCTCTGGAGAGAAGGACAAATCTCAGGGGAAAAGGTCGCTTTCTCCCTTATGTAATGCTTGATGTGCTACTTTTCCATACAGCCTTTCAAATTTTCTTTTCTTATTACATTTTAATTTAGATTGTGACTGCTTTTGCCAAATACCCTCTTAAATATGCTTATAATGCAAAGAAGAGTAGGAAAGAGTGAGAGGTAATTACCCGTTCATCACTCCATTGCAACCTTATGCGTGAACTGAAAAATTGCAGTTTAACTCGGAGGAAAGTAGAGAGGAGAGCCCAAGCATTGCTCATAGGCTTTTCCCAATACGTAGCATTAGTCAGGTAAATGGTTATTTTGGTTAATATTTTACTAATGGTTTCTTTGGGCTTGCCTGGGGGTGATAGCAAGCATGGCCAGCGAGGGGATGGATATGCACCTGCATCAGGCTCCTGTAATTTTGGCTCCTTATGCTTAGTACTTTCCCAGGAAGAGTTAAATTTTCACAGATGAAACTCATACTTTTTGCTAAGGTTTCTACTGAAATCGTTTTCTTTATAAGCAGCTCAGTAAAACAGTGATTAAAGCCGTAGAAATATTTTTACTGCCAATTTTCATATCCCAATGCATAAAAAGTCTTTTCCACGTTTTGATGCAGATCCCAGCGCCCTGCACTGGGACAAGGGCTTTGGAGCTTCCCTATTGCAGTCCCCAAGGAAGAGGCTGTACTGGCGTGCAGGGCTCCAGCCCGCCTTGGGAAATGGAGATCTTGGGCTGTCAGCACTGGAACTCCCTGAAAATATTTCATAATTATAGATGGCAATCTCTTAGCTGCAAAAGTGTCCACTCAGCACGGGAGGCTTCTCTCTTTGACCTTCTCCTGACAGAAAGGGAGGGAAGATGCCTTTCTGCAGGCTGAGAATTAGCGATTTGTCTGGGTGCAAATAATTCCGACCAGGCTGTACTGCTGCTTGCAAAAACAAAGCCAGATCTCGGACAGGAATATAAGGATTGCTTTAAAAATGCCCGTTTTGCTGACTGGAAGCAATTATGAGTGAAAAAGCCTCAGAGGGGCCGACTGGTAACTGGAGATGTGAAGAAGAATAAGGATTTGTATTAACACTGCAGGCAGCATCAACAATCTGGCAAGAGGGAAGGAAGGCAAAATGGGTTAACTCAAATTTTATTTTATTTTATTTTATTTTATTTTATTTTATTTTATTTTATTTTATTTTATTTTATTTTATTTTATTTTATTACTATTTTTTTTATTGCACCAACAGGTTCCCTTCCTGATGGAGGGCAGGCTGCTAGTGGCAGGTACTGCAGCCTGGTTGACTAAGTATGGGAAGATCCTAGTGGAAACTGCAGCTAGCTCAACTCGGAAATAAAATGGTGCTTTCTCTGGAGGAAGGAAAGTTAACTCTGGAAACAATTTAGGGAGAGCTGTGGTCAAGTCATCATTCCAGGAGACTTTTCCCCATGGAGACCATTTTTTTTTCCCTCTGAAATCTGTGCTCTGGCTCATGTGGCACCTGGGCTTGCAGTTGGAGCTGGACGGCTGTGTCAGAACACTGGGTGGGATAGTCACAGCTGTCCCCTGTGGAAATTGTATGAAAGTGGTATTTTCATACTCCCTGCTTATATTTAAAAGTAGTAACATATTTAAGAGAAATAACATTGCAGTACACATTTTTCTTTAGTGGAAATGAAGCTAAACCAGAACATGATCCATAATAGAAGGATGCTTTTCTGATGCTTGTGTTGTACCCTTGGACAACATACCAAAAGTGAACTTGTAGGTACCTTGTTATGCTGGTGTTTGGACTGTAATTATTGCCAACAACTCTGTCCTTAATGTCATGTAAAATTACCTTTCTCCAAGTTGATCTATTCTCCGTCACAGTGTGCTGATTGGGGTCCCTACTGGCTGTCACCACTTGGAAAAGGTGGGAAGTCTCCTTGGAAGGCTCCAAAGCACACGCAGAGGACTGATCTCTTCAGTGCCTATTTCATGGGAGACCACGCAGTGGAGCATGAGCTGAAAAACAATTATTGCACTATAGTATCAGAGATAAAAGGTAAGGCAAAGTGGGGGGATCAAGCATGTAATTCATTTGTTTGTTCATTTAGCAGACTCGGCTAAATTTGTATCCCTCGGATATTTTTGTATCCCAGATTTGGACTCAGGGGAGTTATGTCATGCAGCCACGGAGCCTTTCTTTGCAAGAAGCTTCTGCATTAAAAGAAAATGACAACAACAAGGCCACTCTTCTAATGGATCACAGCTGAAGCGGAGCAGTTTTATTTCCAGTAGAAGAAAGTGGTTAAGAGAATTAGCGGCTGCCTGAGCTGCCTAGCCGTGTGTGATAATGAGATGGGTTATAAATAATGTCATTAATTCATGTGTCCCTTCGCCGTGTGCCACTCCAGTTACCGTGCAAATCCCCTGATGCAGGATGCACTGACCTCCTTGTTAAAGCATCTAATGGCACAAAGCCCGGGATGCCCACGTCTGCTAGCAGCAGCGTCGCATCAGGCAGAATTCTAGGGCAGTATTGCTGCTAAAAAGGCCCATGTATATCCCCAAGAAAAATAAATAGAAAGCCTTTCCTCTTGTTTTGCATTGTCTTTTCCTATTGTTGGGGTGTATAACTGGGGCAGCACCGTCTTAGATGTGGGGTGCTCCTAACCTAGTGTCCCCAGTTTGGGTGAGAGGATAAATTAGCTGTAACATGGGGGTTTGTGACATCTTTTTTTTTTCAGGCTTCTTTGCTTCCCAGGACCGTAATTCCTCCATCACTGGTGGAAAAGCAATGCTCTTTCTGGAGATAAATGATGAGGTGCTGTGTTCTTCCTGGGGTTAAACAGTAAGGGCCCTAATTTCAGCATGCAACACTGAGCAAGAAGCACTGGAAGGAAAGGCAGAAACAACAATTTTTAATTCTTTTTTTTATTACTGTTTTGCTAACAGGCCTGCAGGAAAAAAAAGGGGAAAGAATAGTTGCCTTCAATGATCTCTGGCATTTCCAGCAAATGCATCCTGCCTCTCCCCTTCCAGGGCCCTTTAGGATGTCAGTGCTGGAGACAGCCACTATCCAGCTGGCGCAGCAACCAAAGGAAAGCACTTTTGCAACCCATGATTTAGTCTTTTGTTGCCTGTCAGCATCATATGCAGCGTGAATAATATTTTTCCCGTTTCCGTATTAAGCGAGAGGAAAGCACTGGGTATTTTCAACAAGCAGCCACGCTGCCCCTCTGCAATATTGCAGCTTTTGTTGGTGACAGTTTCCATGGCATTTGCGTCCTCCTTTCATCCTTAGAGTTAGCGCAATTTCATTATCTCCAAAGATAGTGTTTAACTTGCTCTTCTTGTTAATAAATTAAAATCTGGCAGTTTTGTGCTTTCCTAAGTAATCTAATAAGGATGCTTTTGCTTTGTCGGGAAAACTTTAACCATTTATAATGTAGGTAGAGGCCGTGTGATGAGAATGAGTCCTGTCAAGAGAGTAGAGACACTTTGCACTGCCAGGTGCTGTTCCTGAGCTTCATGGGCTCAGGAAAGGGGCTGCTGGCTTAAACACAGAATTTGCCATTGAAGCCAATGGTAATTTCACCAGCGGTTTTGGCTGCTGATGTTTTTTCTATTGCTCGACTGGATCTTTTCTGCAGCCGCAGAGCACAGGTGTTGGAGAAGTCGTGTTGCTCTACCCTGGCAAATGTGAAATATTCATGAGAACTGGAGCTTAAGGTGGAGCAGGAGATTTTTGTCTTGCCTCGTGCACTGTCTGCGCTGCTGTGATTTGGCAAGGGCTGGCAGACTTCACCACTCTGGAAAGCCTCCTTCTGAAATCAACTCGAATTAGCCCAGCTATTGCTTGAAAATAGCTATATAAAGTGCATGCCAATGAGTCAGAGCCATATGACAAGGAACACTAAATGGGATGAGCGCTGCCTCCAGCTGATGAATGCTTTGGGGGTTTGCATTTGTCACAACATCCTCCTGAAGGGTGAGCCATGGAGCTGGAACAACCTGAAGGACGGGCTGGGATTGAGACTCCTGCATCCTTGGTAATTAATTCCCTGGCATTGAACTCTGTGTTGCTCCCATTGGAGACCTCGGGCTGCTCCTGTATGCCCAGCATGTCCAGGCTTCAGCCTGCCTGCGCTGAGGCATTGCTGCCCTAGGGGACAGGTACTGCCAAGCCTAATCCTGCAGCTGCCTGGGACGAGGTCACCGAAACCACAGCGGTGTTGGCTTGTGTGGAGGTTGGAATGTCAAAAACCTGCTGGAAAACCTCCCTGCCAGCGGCCTGATGTAGCCGGCTGCAGCAGGTAAAGCGGCAGCAAAGAAGTGTTGGGAGTCTTGTGCAGAACTGCAATATTCTTTACAATTCCCTCTGTCCACATTCCAAAAAATAAATAAATAAATAAAATAAATAAAAGTATGGGTGCAGAAATGGCCTCAGAAATGCAGGGAAGGAGGGTTGAAGAGGGTGTTTGGGCACACTCAGGACTAGGGCAAGAGATGTGGGGAGATGGGTGGATTGGCATTTTGGACTGAAAAGCCAAAATTCAACACAAGCAGCTTTTCTGAAACCAGCCCAAAGTTGCAAAGATCCAATGCAAATGTCTATGAAATACGTAGACACGCCTACTCTATGCCAAAATGATCTGTTTTTGCAAAAAGGCCGTGTTAGCTGGGCATCGTTATATTATAACTAGTTGTGCTAGGATCAAGATAACTTTGTGCATTAGGCTGAGGACTGATGCCATCAGAAACGTTTAATTCCTGTTCCTGTCTCAGCAGTTTTTCCGTGAATTAGGTGAGACACCTAGATTATTTTTTCTGTGTTTTCAAGAGAGTCCTGAGGACAGAAACATTCTGAGGATGCTTCCCGGCATGTCAGCCTTGCCCTGTGCTTTTGCCTAGGGAGTAGGCGCAGTCCTGGTAGTGACATAAAACATATACAGCTTCTTCTGGAAGAAATTAAAAATGCCTCTCTTATACTGGTAGATGTCAGCCACCAACTGGCTTATAAATATAAGTTTAATGCTTAAAAAAAAGGCAATAATCACCATTATCCTTGCTTAATAGCATCATTTTAAAATGACTTACTGACATCATATATTACTTTCTTCCCCTCCAGTAAATGGTCTCTCCCTGATGTATTTTATTACTTATAGTAAATTCAGTCAAGCAGTATATTTTGCTTTCAGCAAGGTATTCTCAGTTACTTCTCCTGTCCAGGATAAATTGAGATAAATTTTGCCTGTGTCTGGCTTTTGCTTATGGCAACCGTCTCTGCTCGTGAGAAGTTACAGCCCAAGTTGGACAGGACTTGAGAAATGACAATATCCGAGTGCCGAGAGCTGCAGATCAGCGGTCTGCAGCCAAGCTGGGTATGGAGGGTTCACTGAAGCAACCTAAAGCCTAGTAAGCGGGGAGAAAATACAAAGAAATTTCATAAATTCTCTAATATTTATCCTGATAAAGTTGTAAGTACATTACAAAGAAGTAACACCAGTTTACCATGCCGTTGTGAGGTTATATAGTGGAGCGTTGCCTTGGGTTGTCACTATTTACTATTTCTTTTGCCATGAGAGAAATATGGATGTATTGCCAGAGCTGCACAAAAATGGGGTGGAATTTCAAATTAAAGTGATCCCTAGGCCTTTGCTTGCTGCTGATTCGGTGTTCCCGAGGCTTAGCAAAGCCCAGAGCTGAGGTTACCGTCTTGTCAAAGCCAACTAAAGCTGCAAGGACCAGTGGTGTTCCCATGGGAGCTGCGGTGGCCCTGGGGAAGCTACTTGATTTTTGGTTTTACCATCTCCTAAGGGTTAGAACCAGCTTCAGCCACTCAGGATACAGCTGCACCAGTGACCATTGACTTATTTTGTGGCATTGCTGTTGGAAAGCAAGGTCTTGTGCACTAAAGGAGACCAGGACAGTTGTGGAGGGAGATCCCTGTCCTTTTACGGTCCATCTCTTCTGGCTAACCACAAGGAAACCTCTGAAGTTTATTTTGTCAGCAGAAGCAGCTGTGGAAAGAGAACTGTTTCTTCCAGAGCTTCTACCATTCTGCAAGCAAGTCCAATTGATTTTTAGATCATGGGGCTGGGAGCTGAAAGCCAACGGGGATGGATTTTGTTTAACTTCCTTATTTAAATACTTATACATCCTTTTTTTTAATAACTCACCTCTATTTGCTGTTTTTATGTCTGTATCTCATAGTACGGGAAAAAAAGGAAGAAGCTGGCAATTGGCATCACAAATAGGCGTTAGCAAGCAGCATCTCTTGGCCTTTGCAGCTTGACGTTTTGCTGTTCCCAAGGAATTTGCTCTGAGCCCAGGCTCAAGGATGAGCTGGCATTACAGATGAAGAGAAGCAGAGCTGGGCACGTCTTTTGGGACGTTTTGCTCTCTTTGCAGACCTTTCTTCTGATCTCACCTGTGTTTGGGGTCTTCTATGCTGCCAAGTGCACCAGGAATCGCCCTCGTGCTGGCATTATCTTGCAATAACCCTGCACAGCCCTCAAGCCAAGGGCAAGGTCACCCCTGATGCTTGCAAAGCCAATTAGGACTTACCGAGCACTAAACTCAGATTTCTTCAAGCCATTTCATTTTATTGATCGGACACGTTTTTATTTCCAGATTGCTCCCTCTTGGGAACCATCCAGGTTTCGTAGTGAGAAGGACTATGTAAAATGTAATGATTCAGCACTCCCGGAGTGGCTGTCTGCAGATTTTGTTAACCATGCAAGCTGCACTTTAGATGCAAGACTGAGCTTGAAGAGCCCCATCATCTGCCTGATGTTCTTCTGAAAGACTTCTCCTATTTGCATTTCTCACTTGTGCTATTTGAAATCGAAACACGTCCTTCCTCTCTCTTCTACTTAAATCCCTAGGATTTTCCTGGAGGGGAGATTCCTGTCTAACACGCAACAGCATTCAGACAGTGCCTGTACTGAGGCTTAACTAACTCTTCTTCCTAAAGAAATCTCCATATATATTGGCAAGTTTTTCCCCACGGCCAATGGACCTGGAAAGGGGCCCTTTGGGCATGAAACTGGTGGCCTCCACCAGAGCCTTGCATGTGCTGGCCCTGGGCACACGCATGCATTTCCTGAAGGCTTAGCTTGAGCAGAACAACTTTGTAGACAACTTAATGCCTTTCTGCAGAGGAAAGATATATGTATATATATATTTGCCTCAGCTGTATGAGAAGCTTAAAATCCCAAGAAAAGAAATACGGTGATTCTGGATCAATGAAGAAAAATACATAATAACCATTTTATGTTGTGCAATAAAAAGAGCCCCATGCCTTATAAATACAGACGCGCAGCTTATCCTGTGCATGCAGTCCAGTAGCCACGAGATGCTTGAAAGGCACACGGCTGAGCAGGTCTGAAACCTGCCCCCGGCTGTATTTGTATGGAATTTCTTGGACTAGGAACGAAGAGATGACTCGGAGAAGAGCCATTGTTGGCACCCAAGCCCTGGGAGCACTAGGGCATTCACAGTGGAGCAAACACTCCAAACAAAGGGACAAAATTGGGCTGATAGCAGTCCATGCGCTTCGTTAGACCATGGTTGGGAATGCGTACAGGGAGGAAAAGTTGCCAGCAACTCATTTCTTCTGAAAATCAACCTAAAATTCTTCCCAGCACACGCAGGCTGAGTGAAAAGCCAAGGATGGAGTGGGGTGCTGGGAGCTGGAGTCTTCCCTAGGCTGCAGCCAAGCCAGAGCTTCCCAGATTTCCATCATCATTTTGATCTTCTACCATCCCCAGAAGGATGCTAGAGGTTGTCAAAGGCTCTTTGCAAGACCTGGGACCTGTCTGCTCTGGAAGAAGAATACTTCTCAAGTATTTATTCCCCCAGCCTTCCCTCGAGGCAAGGTGGAATTGATCCGAGCAGGATTTTCCCTTTGCTTACCTGAGGCTCCTTGAAAATCCTTTTTCAAGTTAAATTTCCTTTGAAAAGCAATCCCTCTGAGTAAAGGGAATGGAGAATATATACTGAACATGAAAAGATTTTGGTGGAATCCTACATATTGTCATGTTTCAGTTGCCTCAAATTCCCTTTGTTCCCCCTCCTCTCTCCCTCCAACCTCCTTGTTTGTTCTTGTTCTTTTTGACTGCCAGCTCTCACCTTCCTCTTGGTTTTCCTCCAGACTCTTAATGCTGTGTCTATTCCATGAATTTACTGTAGTTTGACATTCTGTTTCATGAGTCACTGCTGGGGATAGAGCTTGAGGTAGATCAAATCTCACAGACTCGTTCTTCCAGCTCCCTAAAACTAATTTGAGCTCATGCTTTTTCCTCTGCTGCGCCTTTGTGGGTTCTTTCCCCCGCACACCCTCCCACGAAAGTTAACAAAATTAATATTTTATTTTGCACATGGCAATGACTGCGTGCCGAGGACAGAGGGACCCAGGACAACTTTCCTCTCCTCTCTGCGTGGGTCCTAGGTTTACACACCACTAAAAGTCTGGAACATGCATCTCCTTCCTCAGAAGGCTTCTCAAATTCATTTTTTTCCCCTCAATTTTAAGTCAAGCTCTATGACCCCCAGCGAGGGAATTAAATGTTAGCAAACCGAATGTGCATCCTCACTTATGTTATTATTAGTGAAACGTTGCATGGCAGCAACAGTGAATTCCCAGCACTTCTCTGGCCAGAGACAACTTTTCCTTCCGCCAGCTGTGGTCATGCGTTGTTGAGCTTGCTCTCTCTAATATAGTATGAATAATGTTGGTGCTTGGAGGAAGGCACACTCACCAGACACCAGCTCCCTGCTCCGTGCAGCTCTACTTGGCTCTGGTGCTCAATCACCTTCAGAGATTGTTCATAGCTTTTATGTGCCGCTAAGAACATTAGCCTTTAAATAACTCCACGCCGTGGTGGCGTGAGATGATGAGCTTGGCGAGGGTTTCTCGTTGTGGTGTCATCATCATTTTCATTAGCGCGGTGAGCGGTGACAGCTTGTTCCCGGCTCCGGTTGATGTGATTGCTCCTTGGGAAGCCTGGCACGTCTCATGAACACTCGACATCTGGAAGGGGAAGGTGGAAGGCGAAGTAAACTTGCCAAGTCGCTGCACGCTGCGTGCCCAGGACCCCCCATTTGCTCCTGCCGCAGCCAAGAGCAGCATCCTCGGCCGTTCCTGCAATGCTCTAACAAGAAGATTTTACGATTAATGATGGGAAATACTGCAAAACTTGTGTTGTGCCAAATAGGCAAGGACTGAATTTAGAAGCTTTTCCTATTTAAACTAAGGCTTACGGTGGAAGAGACTTTTCCTTGCACTATGGGGAAAGTCCTGCTTGGCAGCATTAAGCCTCGCAGCAGTGGCTCCAAACGCACCTTGCTGGCAATGTTTTTCCACACAGACAGTCACATTCCAGCACTCATCACCAGTAATGACTCTTTCCACAGCGCTCTCGGTCCCTGTGGAGCCCGTGAGCACCTTGCGTTGTGTCCAACAGGAAAATCTGATCTGCACCTCCACCACGAAGCCGCTGCTCCCAGCGCTGACGTGACGCGCGGTGACACCGTGCAGCGCGGCTGTGCAAAGCAATGCAGACAAGGCTGTCAGACACCGTCTCGGCATGATAATCCGCTCTGACACCGCTGCAAAACCCAAACCCCGCGTCCTTTTGGTGGCCCCGTCCTTCACAGGGACCTGCACGTGCCGGCAGCCTCCCTGCATTCGCCTTCCCCTGCCCTGCAACTGCATCCAGCAAAGCTCACGTGCAATGCAGGAAAATGCCCAAACTTCCCCGTTTTTCTTGCAATAGTTAGGCCTTGTGTGCTGCTATCAGAGATATTTTCCGTGCAGCCGTGTGTTAAACCGTTAAGTAAGTAACCCAAACCTATTAATCACTAGCATATTCCTTGCTGCTGTACCGTGCGAGGATTGCTTCCATGGTTGCTTTAATGGATTGCTCAGCTCGGAACGATTTTGAGGTGAAAGGTCTTGCAAGGCTCTTTTTATAAGCTTTCTGAAATCTAATCCATCATTAATTTCCATGTGTCTCGCACAGCACTGGGCTGATGCAATGCATCGCCACCTAAATCCTCCTCTGATAAAGTTATACAGGTATTACAAAAATTCAGAGCACTCTTGTTAAATCAGTTTGCCTTTTTCGGACGTCTTCCTAGCTGAGGTGTAAACCCAGGATCTTAAAGACTATTTGGTTTTGCTTCGTTACCTGGATGAGGGTATTTATCCCCAACATCTCATGAGTCAGCAAATGTCACAGGCAGAAGTGGCTTTTTTAATGAGATCTCTTAATAGAGAACAGCAAGCGTTCCACCCTGGTGTCCCCAGTCTTATATTTTTGGCCCCAGTTCCAGCATCTTTCCTCCCACAAGCCAAATGGTTCCTCCGACATTATGTAAAACACCCACGTGGCTCCTTTGCTCTTTCCTCGCTATTTCCCTGGATAATTTTGGTGTTCTCTGCTTTTCAGTAGTGTTAGTGTTAGAAAAGCTTGAAAATACAAGGAAGAGGGCTGTCAGACCATCAAAAGTACACTACAATGCATGCAAAAAATACAGAAAATATAGATAAAATGGAAAGGAAGGGGCAAAAAGTATGGAATGGGAAAAAATTATATGTGAGGTCATATGCAATGCTTGTGGCAAAAAGAAATCACTATATCAAAGCCTGTGGACAAGAACAGGTAAAAAAAAATATATATATATATAGTATGCTAACTGAGGGGTGATTGAGACAGGCTGTGCAGGTCTGACATCCAGAGCAAATCAGCCAAACCAAATTGTGTACATTAAGAGAGCTTCGGATGCAAAAATAGAGGGGGCAGCAGCAAGCGAAGAGGAAACAACACCCATATGGCCACTTGTAACCGAAAAGGCGAAGGACTTGTCAGACTAACTCACCTGTGAATAAGTAAGCTAAATAGCTGCTAAGGCAGCTCTCTCCCATTTGCATTATACCAAAGCCTGGTGCAAAGCAAAGCTGAGCCAGCAGTTGAGGCTGAAGGAAGGCTGCCGAAAGCAAAGGCAGGCATGGATTTCTACAGAAACCAAGGACCTCAGAAACCTTTGCTGGCTTTTGAAGTCCCAGGAGAGTGGTATAAAGGCTCAAATTCTGCAGTTCGTCAAGCAAACCTTCCCTTGGACAGCAAGCTTAGCTTAGTCGTGCTGGTTGTTTCAAAGTCAATAAAACTGCATGGAGTTGAGATATGTGTTTTGGTTTTGCTTTTCCCCCCAAACAGAAGCATCATTAACTCCTAGACGAGGTCAGCCAATTAGCTGGAGCTGCCCCAAGCTCAGCTCAGCCCCTTGGTGCTGGATCTAAAGGAGCGCAGGAGCAGAGCTGGGGCACCACAAGGCCAATTTCACTACCTTTGCTCAGGCTTTGGCTGCAGGGTAAGTTTTCCTCCAGCATTTCTTAAACATAATGACCCCAAAATCACAGCAGAGCAAGCCAAGACCCAGGGCTGCCCTGCCTGGCCGTGCCAGGCTGAAAAGAGCTGTTTCCCCCATCAGGCTCTTTAATATAAGTCCCATGATAATTCCTGACAAGGCAAGCTGGCAGCCAGGTTCCCAAGCCACAACGTTTTCAAGCAGAAGCACTTCTTTTCTTTGCAGATTGCCATTAAGGATGCGATTTGGATCACGTAATTGAACTAATATTGCTGAGAATGATGTGACCAGAAAAGCTCCTCGAGCCTCGTGGCCTTAAATGCTTCGTACAGAGCCCCCCTCCAGGCCTGCCCCTGCACCTCCTCCTCAGTTCTGACATTTCTTGGTGAATATTTTGGGTAATTTTTATCTCTGGTGCAAAATCAAACCCAGGCACCACGAGTAGTGTGTATTGCTCAATATTCAAGGATGGAAGCCTGCCATGATATCTCCCATTATAGTGCTTGGAAGGAACTCCATGCTGCAGGTGTTCCTCAGGTTATTAATGGTATAAAAACTTCAGTTGCCCAAACACCTGAATATTCCACTCATGTAAAATTGGGCTATAATTGCACTCACCTTCTTATTAAGGTATTGTACTAAGTAGACAAACCAGAGAGCAAGAAGAAAAGCAAATGTGCATAAAAACTCCCCGATTTCTGCTCACCTGAGCATTGGTCACGGCTTCACAGGGATCTAGAGGAGCAGGTTATTTTCATTGCAGCAGCATTAGTCCAATTAGAAAAGGCAGCCCTGGTGCCACAGGAATTTTCTGCCCTCCTCAGGGCTCTGTTACTGGAAACATTTATTCCTAAAGAAACCTACCCATCCACCCTGCTTCTCAAAATAGCACTTGCAGCTTGTGTTCTCCTTCCCTGGCATGGTCCATGAGCTGCCGTATTGTTTTAAAACATCACCAAGTAGTAGTTATGGTAATTAATAGTCATGGATGTGCTTTCTGTGCCCAGGTTTCCCAGAGCAAGGGCTGCCCTCCTTGCTATGCAGCACTTAAAGGCAGAAACCTTTGCACTCCTAGACCTGTAGTGCTGGCAAGGAGGATTCTGCTGTCAGGGAGCTTCCTGCCCTAAAATGGATGGTGGATCTCTCATTTCCAGAAAGAAGAGGCAAGAAATCCCCTAAGCTTGAAGCCAACAGGAGACGGAGCAAGGGCAGGTGATGTGCAGGGGAATAGTCACCCCAGCTTAGGAAGAGAGACCCTTGAAGGAAACACAGAATTGAGCCTGGATAATTTTCCCACTATTTCACTCTTGAACCAGAGCAAATTCCCCCTCTGCCCCTGAGTTGTCTGCAGTGTGAATGTGAGTTACATTGACATCTCTCAGCCCAAGGTAGCCTCCCACTATCTCAACCCCTGAAAGCTTGGAAGGACCAACAACCACCTCCTGTCCCTACCAAGGTAGATAGAATCAACAGCCTCCAAGGCAGGAGAGCATCACTGAGCCTTTGCTCCAGCCATTGGGGTTGTAGCAGTGGAGATGGTGAGAAGATCAGACCGAGGGCACCAAGGCTGGTAGCCCTGAGGTTCTTCCACGCACCATTTGTCCATGTTTCTTAATAGCTCAGAAAGTCTGCAACCAAGGAGGCCAAAATTAATGCACAGCCAGTTTGTCACCTCCAATCAGCATGAAGGCACCTCCGTGTGTTGCCCACTTCCCAGCTGGCCTGGATGAGGATGCGAGCTCCGGAGAGCTGAGCTCTGGCTTTGCAGGTCACCCACGCTCTTCAGCATCCCACACAGCTAATATCTAACCACGGCAACATAGCAACGAGTCCGTAATTAGTGCAGACGCTGCCAGAGCTGCCTTTGTATTCCTTATGAGTCATGCGACTAAAATATCCTTTATTCCGTATCCAAGTCCTTTGCGTTGCACTGCCAACCATTGCTCTGTTGCGAGCAACGTAGGACTCAGGCTTGTCAAAGCCAAGTGCTTTCTGATAGGGATCTCCAAATTTAATCTGACAGAGAGTTACTTTACAAAAGAGCGAGATCAAAAAGGTTCATCACTGCACAAAAGAAGAAAGGGAAAGGCAAAGGCATCGCCAAGGAAGGGATTTGCTCTTCATTGCTCCTCCAGCTGCTGCTAGAGGAACTGCTCTCAAACTGGGCTTGAATTGTTCTGTCAGATATTTAAACTTCAGTATTTTAATGTCTTCCTGGGTAACTAGGGAGGAAAAAGAGGCTGGTGATAAACTCAACCTGAATTTGAAACTTTCTTTTTTTTTCATCTTTAATTTAACACATGCAACAGAAAAGAGAAAATATGGCCCAAATGTATTATGACAAGCAAATAAAAATAATATCAGAAAATTCCTTTGGGCAGATTTTGTTCTAGGCCACTCATATTTACTGAGATTTCCTTTTTTTTACTTACTGTGTTATTAAATCATTGGGCTGGAAAGTCCTTGGGTCATTTCAAGGCGCTGTCTCATTGATTACTTATTCCGAGAGCATCCTTAATACAGGATTGTCATTAGAGCTGACGACGATGATCCCGCGATTTCCCTTGGCAGCGGCCTAAGTGTCTAAATGTTCTCGCCCGTCGCAAGGAGCACTGACAGATTAATTTAGGCCCCACATCCAGCTTGGTGAGTAAATGAGTAGTTTAGAAAAGCAGAACAAAAATCTCCTGTCATCAGAAAAGTTCCTATGGGAAGCCCTGTTGAAAGTCAACATCCTTCTGCAGCTTGCACGCTGCCAGCTGCCCACAGGTGCAAAAGCCCTCAGAGTTAAGTTATTATGATGTTAAAGATTGCATTCTTGTGCTTTAAATTGCATATTTCCCCCAGTTACAGACAGAGGTATCTCCCCCGAGTCTAACAGTTTATGAGAATGGTGTTTTTCTGCTCAGCTAATTTCATAATTTTATCATGGTCTGCATTTCTAAGCTCTCTTAAAGCTTTTCTTGAATGTCACTGATATTTTCAAATTTACCTATATACTTAAAGGACTCATTTTAACAAATAGGGAGGATCCTTTCCTTTATATTTCGTAAATGATACCTTCAAAGGTATCAGTTCCTACGGTCAGAAAAGTAGCTTCAATATATTTCAGTAGCCTGTAGCATCCCTTGCTATTGACCATGCCTTTGTCCTGGATGCAGAAATCTCTATAATTTCTTATGGGGCATCTATACGTGGTTAGTCTTCTAGCTTTGTTCTACTCCTTTTTACTCCTTACTGCTTTACATGTACTTTACAGCCTTTTTTTTCAGAGCCACACGAGCATCAGTGCAAGAAAGGGCCATCCTCAAACCTGTCGGTGCAAACAGGGCTGCTGCAACAGGGTTATTCATGCTGCTGAGTCCTGAGACAGGCCTGCAACCTGGTATCTGCGCTGGAGAAAATCAAATCACCAGCCAAGGAAAATCTTTAACATATTCAATTTAGCAATTTAATTATGTCCCAATTAGAACGAACATGGCAGAAATACAGTACAGAATGTTATCACAAAGAAAGGAAGAAAAATCCTAGAGCATCAATCTAGAAATGAAATCTATATTTTCAAGTTGAATCAAAATTTCTTTTTTTTTTTTCTTTTTTTTTTTCTTTTTTTTTTTTTT
>NW_020455499.1:5771308-5838550 GCF_003342845.1 Nothoprocta perdicaria | reverse complement strand
TTTTTTTTTTTTTTTTTTTTTTTTTTTTTTTTCTTTAAATGATGTGTTTCTAAAGGAGGTTCCTTTAGGACAACTTAATGCTGAGGCCACATGAGAAGCTGGCGGTCACACACAGTCCTGGGCTGACCTCAGATGCAGATGTCTCTTCTGGAGACACCTTCTCCTCCTGTGCCCTGCCAAGGGCAGATTCGGGGTTTCCGGCCCTCAGAGCTAAATTAATCCATCCTGGCAGGCTGAAGATGGTTCCAAAAAAGAGCTAAGGAAATGATTCAGTGTTTGGAAACCCTCTTTTATAGTGAGATTCTTAGAAAATCTAGTCCTTGTAATTTGGCAACACAGAAATTAAGCAATAGTTTAACTGTTGTCTGCACATAATATTGGAGGAGGAAATTTCTGACAGTAGATGACTCTTTAAGCTAATAGACTGGGATACAAAATTATCTTAGTAGCTGTAAGCTGAAACCATACTAGTTTAGGCTATAAATAAACTGAAAATCATTAATGATGAAAAGAATTAATCCTTGGGACTAAAGGGAATGTGAGTTCACTTTAGAAATATTTTGCGTTCTGTAGCACTTGACAGTAGATGATATCGGGAGGTGGACAGGAATGGGTAATTCCAATTTGATTTTGAAGATAATTTTTGATTTAAATTATATACATATTTAAAAAGAAATAAACCCATTCAAAATTGCATTGCAACTATGACAAGCTGTAGCAAAACCTAGGCATATTGTTATCTTGAAATGATTCAGACTCAGAAAATAATACAGTGCCTCAATGAGATAAAAGCATTTTATATTAAAGAATCCTTTTTTTAACATGGAGCCAGAGGAAATAATTTTAACTTCTGGAGAAAACTCAGGCTGCATAAACTTGCTACAAATTCGTGCACTGCATTTTCTGCGTTATTTTTTAGAAATATTTAAGTCCTCAGGACTTCGATGAATTATGGTGTTGCCTGCACTAATCTGGAGCAAGGCAAGAGTGATACCATGGTGTCTTCTGCACTTTCGCTCGTGATTTCTGCCTCGTTGGATGCAGTTGTGCAACGTGCTGCTGGGGCTGCCAGCTGGCAGAGCCAGCAGACACATCGCTGGCTTGTCATGGGGAAATGTTGCCTTCAAAGACACCGAATGTGGCAGCCTTGGGCCTCTGGAAGAGCCAGTTCATCACCACGATGCTGAGCACGTCACCTTGCTCCCACTGCATTGCTGAGCACCAAGGTTTCCCCATGGTGCAGCTCATACCCTCCTTCCCACTGGCCTTCCCACTCCAGATGCCACTTTCACAAGCGAGATGTCCTTCAAGTCACACAGAGGACATGTGCCATCTGCTTGCATGAGGAGGAACACGACTTCGTCTGTTTTTTGCCTGTGGCCTCCAGGAGCGCTCACGTGGGCTGCGCCGCGCTGGAGGCCTCGGCTCTGAAGGCCTCGTGTCTGTTCTTCAGGCCCAGGTAGTCATTTCTGCCAGGAAAAACAAAGGAAACTGCCCATTTTGTGAGCAAGGCACCCTGACAGAGCGTAATATATCATGTACTTGAGGAAAGGTAGAGCTAAGCAGAGCCAAAGCAGAGCTTTTTTGGAGCTGGTTCAGTGTAAACATGGCCGTGTGGAGGAAGGAGGAAGCCCTCCTTGGCGCTGCCTGTGGACAGGCATGTTGTGCTACCGCGACACAAAGCACAACCTCCAAGCAGGGATTTTAATGATGTCTCAGATACACCTTAAGCAGAATCTTGTTCCCAAAATGGCTTCAAAGGGCAGAACTCGCAGCCAGATTCCAGGGAGAAACAGCTCTATTAAAACATAGAGGAGAGAGGAAGTAGAGGTAGAGCAGAATGCTGTGGAACAGGACTGTTGAGCTTACAATGGTAACACCTTTAGATTAAATGTTATCCAAATCTGTGCTGAGTCTTTCTCTGGCACTGCTCTAATGAGATCCTTCCAGGTCATCACATCGTGTGTCATTCTGAGCAACATCAAAGGAGCATAATTTACACACGGGTTCAGTACTGTCATTTTATGACTAGCAAGATGGTCAACCATCTCAGTGTCAGGGTGTTCTGTCTTCTCCTGAGGATGACGTTTTCCCCTGAAGATCATAAAACCTTCCCATCCTTTTGCTGTATTGTCCCTCACACGCTCTTGCCAAGCAAGTCCCAGTTTCCCATGGTGTCTAGGAAGGAATTAAAGTACAGAAATGAAGTTGAGCTGTTGGTCCACAGAGAATGGTTGTGTCTTTGGGGATGTTCTGGGGGACATGAGGCTTTGGTGTGAGGTTGGCAGAGAGGTGACCTACATGAGACCCATCTTCTGTAATGGAGACCAGAGCTGGAGACTGAATGAAGAGCACTTAAGTCCCTCAAAAGTGAATGTAGTGTGCCCAAGCTATCGGCTAGAATGATATGACACAAAATGAGATCCTTCTGTGCCAGCCATCAAGACCAGAAGCTGGAGATACGCCTGGCCATGACCTGGATCTGCCAGTGATGCCTTTGGTATTGGCAGGCTCTCAAAGGAGAGGATGAGACTCTGCTTCCTCCACAGGAGTGATGAAGGTTTGGGTGACCTCCAGCCCTGTCACTCTGCGATAATTGACCCTTCTTCCCCAAAAGATCAAGGAGCCAAGGCCTCCAACCTCATGACTTAAGGGGACAGAGAAAGAAAAGTCCCATAAAACCCCCATAAAATAGGGGTGATGAGGGACAAGGAAGTTGTGCCATGATTCCTGTCCCCACAGTGAGGCTCGTGGCTCCTCACACAGCCCCTTCTGCAGATGCCCCGCTGCTCAGCCCAGAGCAGTTTCTGCACAGGATCTTCTTGCTCTGTTATTTCTGGATGGCTTCCAAAAGTCCTCTCAGGAATGTGAGGGGAAGGAGGGAAACAGCACTTTTTAACACTTCATATTTCAGCCATAGTGTAATAGAGTATTAATAAAGCAAAATAAAATAAAATAATTCGATTGAGTGGTGCTTTAGGCACAGGACCGCCTGATCACCAGAGAAAGGAGGCCCAATACAAGCAGCCAAAGTGTCCACGTTGTGAAGGGAGAAGACATGGGACATTTTTGTGAGGGAATGTGTTGAGTGACCTGGATAAAATGTTCACTACAATAAATAAATTTAAATGTCTTCCTTTCATAAATGCTAAGGATATCCAAAAGTAAAACTTAGGGCATTATTAGTAAGGAATGTTTTGAAAGCTCAGTGTAATGTAAATATATCGACACCGGGAATTTTCAGTATCTGTGGCTTGAATCCCTTTCTAATGTGTATCTTACTGTATAGGCCCAAAAGCCTGTTGGTTTCCATGTTGAGATCTCTCCTTTTGCAGATATTTTGCAGTTGGACTGTTCACCCAGATGTGGCTGCAAGACCCTGCCATCCAAGGCAAGGTGATGGTTGCCAGTTGCACCAGTAGCTGTTGTGACAAGGACATTCTCAGTGTTCCGAATTCATCTGTAGCCATTTAATTAATTGCACTCAAAAAGCTGAGTAACATAAGATGTAAACCTTCCCTTCAAACATCCTCTACTTGGAACAAATTTCCTCTACATCAGAGTGATGTGGTTGCTGCTTGACCTAGGCCTGTGGAGGAACAGGGATTGTAGCTAAGCTCAGTTGTCACCTTTTCAATCATTCAACAGTCATTAAGTAGATTTTATGTAGATTTAGGCTTTTCCAAAAAACTTAGAGGAATGAATCAGTAGCACTAGGAAAGAAGAGGGAACAGGGGTTAGGCGCTCCTGCTAGGAGTCACTGTTTGGGAACTGTGAAGCTGGTTTAAACAAAAGCTTCTCACTATTTTTGTTTTCCCTCATGCAAGGCTTCTCCCCTGTTATCTTACTTGTTTCATCCACTTGTTACAGCTTATCACTTATAATCAGCATTGGCAGACTCTTTGGGGCTTGTATATTTACGGAAGTGAAAGCATAACATAGCCATAATTTGGATAAGATTTACTAATCTTATGCTGCCACAACAGAAAACATAGAAATTTTCTCCTTCACATCTACAACAGTAGAATATTTTGGCCAGGAAACCTCTCTATCAAGCCTGCGCCATTCGTGCCTTGGCATTATAAACTCTAGAATAACCCAACCAATATTTCTTCAATCTATAGAATAGGATAGGACAGGATAGGACAGGATAGGATAGGGTAGAATAGAAACCACGTATTGGACCTTGATTAGTGCCATTAAAAGGGCTTATCTCACCTCTGCTAGCCCAGTGCTTGTGTAGCATCTCCAAGAGCTTGTAAGGCAGAAGGTTCAACACCTAAATGAATCCAAGATTTCATTCGCCTTGGAGTAACAGCAAAGGAATTCAGTTTAATTTCTCCTGTGAGAAAAGTGAGATAAATGATGTGTACATGTCTATCAGGTAAAATATTTGATCACTTCCCTTCTTAGTCATCACTGATCTTTAATCACTTATTATGTAATGTTACACCCAGTACAGATTACTTTGCGAGGGGGGTGAAAATCACAACCATGAAGCCAGCAGAAACAAGAAAGCAATTTGTCTGCAGCAGGAAGGTTGCTCTTTTCTGCACACTCTGTTTACAGCATCATTTATCATCTGTGAAAATCGCCCGGAGGCAGCAGAACAACGCGTAGTTGCAGCTACACAAGGCCAACTGTCTTATTAGAGCCTCCTATTCGGATAGTAGCCAAATCCTAAGACTTTCCCAGGGCAAAGGCCTCTCAAGCGATGCCAAATCAGGCAGTCCAAATAGGTTTATGAGACTTTTCAAGCTCACAGCCACTGTTTGAGTGAAAGATGGTCTTTTTTAGGCTACCTCTGTGCCAGTGCTGTATCGAGGGACCTATTGTACTTGCAGATTGAAGACAGATCTGTTTATTAATTATAATAGAAAGGAAGAAGAACTCCAGAGCAAAACTCTCAAAAAATACACTTTTTAACAAAGAAATTTTTCTGATCCCATGAAACTCAGCTACAATTTGGCATGTTTTTCCAAACACAGCATGCAGAAGCAGTAATATTTTATGTTGTGATTATTGAACATTGTGGACTTCAGCCATCTGCTAGGAGAGGGACATTCTGCTCCCTGAACATCCTGGCTGTAATTTGCACAATATTTGAATTCTTGAGAGCTACCAGGAGCTCTAGCATGGTGTGGATGCCTGTCAGCAATAACAGCTCATAAAACACAGCAGAGCAGGCTCAAGGGTGGCAGGGAATATTGCCACCTTTGGATTTTTCCCTGGATGTGATGGCAACATGGACTGTTCCAGCAAGCACTAAACACATAAGAAGGTTTCCCAAAGCACATGCTGCTCCTGTGGCAGACAGAAAGCACAGGCATGTCTCAGGCAATAACATTATCTCCTTGGTTTTTCAGCATTACAGTTGGGTTCAATTTTCTATTATTGTAAATCTTTTGGGTGGGATTTTTTGCAACATTCCATCTTGGCCTCAGCTCTCTCCTCCTGGAAACAATGAGCCCCCCACAGTCCCACTGGTTGAACAGCAGCAGAGCGAAGCCAGCACGGAGCAATTCGGAAAATCCCTCCCCTTGTGCTCGGCAGCTCACAATGGGTCAAATGTTTCATCTCTGTGTGCAGTCTGAAGAAACAGCCCTTGTGCAAGGCATCAGGGTGGGAAAGAGAAGCCATGGGGCCAAGGCCATGCGCTACCACTGCATCCACCCTATGTTAACCATCGCTGGGATCATTTCTGGAAACACTGCGGCTATCTTGGTGGAGTCCCCATCCCGATAATAAGTTCTTTGAGGGATACGTGTGAAGCTCTGCAAGTAGGTGACTCATGGGACCAGACTGACCGCGGGGCAGCTCATACTTCTGTATCCTCATGTGGTTGACAAACACTGTGATTTCTGACTTTGAGGCCCACAGAGATGAGGAAAACTGAGTTATTGATAGTAAGGTGAATTTTGGACCCCAAGTTGCCAATCCTGGTGCAAACTAATATTTTTCAGAATCAAGTGATTTCTTTCCTTAATGAAAGACTGTGAATAATGTGACTGCACATTGCTATTCAGGACTTTGAGAAGGATGAGAAGAACCTACTACTCCAGCAGAGAGATAAGGCAGTGGTAAAACTGCCTTAGTGGGGAAACAGATGGCTGTATCTGCCACATCTACCACTCCCAGTCATTTCATGACTAAACAGGTCTGTGAGCTCCCTTGGTTTCCCTCAATTACCAACGGCAATCAGAGCTGAAAGCCCTCCTAGGTTCACTCACATTTTTCACCTCAGACTCACAAGCAGGACAAAGGTTGTAGGTGAAATGGAGTGTTCGCAGCCGAGGTGGGAACATCTTCAAGGCACAGGCTCCCCAATGGGAGAAGAAGACATGGAAAATAAAGTAAGATCAGAGCTCAACAGTCTTGGGCCCATTCCTGCAGCACATTAGCCAGAAGACTTAGCCCTTTGGGGTGAAGAATGTTGCTTTGCTGCTAGGACTTCATTATTCCTTGCTGGCTGGTGTTCTTTCAGGTGTGGTTTGTCAGTGTTTTTCCCTCAGTCTCAGGCTGTGTTTCTGGGGACCAAAAGGGATAATGTGGCTTTTCTTCTGTCTTAGCCACACAGGCACAGTCAATGGACTCTTCCAGCTCATGCTAGTTGAGGACCTGTCCCAGCACTTCCAACGCCAACAGATGTGGCCGTTCCTTGTCATCGTTGCATTGAGATGACTACGACAAAGATATAAAACGCTTTCTTCAGGCAGACCTGTGAGCGCTGTGCTCATTTGAGAGGCAAGTAAAGAAGACATCACGGCTGGATATGAGCCCTCTGGTAGCCATCAATGCTCAGCCCACACTTTTGATGAGGTTAGATAATAAGCATCGTATGGAGAGCATGTACCCTCCTGAAAATGTCAGCATTCAAGCAAGAACTACAAAGGCAAGCAGTAGCTGCCCACCATAGGATGTCTCATAGAGTTAAACTTCAGCTGTATAATACAAGTCTAACTCTCTGTAGCTTGATTTTAAAAAGGCCTAAAACAACAACAAAAAAAGCATATACTGCTCTGAAGCATCAGCACAATAATGTATCTTTGTTCACAGCCCTTTTTTATTTTTGAAAAAGGAGTTTCCTATATCAAAACTAGAGATTTCTTTCATGTTACTGTCAGCTTGATAGCCCACCTAAAATTGCATTATTACTACTGACAGAAAGGCAGGTGTTAACAGCTAGAGAGAAAACAAATGTAGAAAACTGTGGCAAAATTTGAGGGGAAACAGATGTGTGAGCAACTCCGACTTCAATATTTATTTTAATAGTGCTTCTCAAATGTGTTTAATATCTATGTGAATATAGTCTCAGCTTTCACTGGCATCCAATAACCAGTATAGTACATTACTCACCTCTCCTCTCCTCTCCCTCTCCCTGTCCCTCTCCCTTTCCCTCTCCCTGCCCCTCTCCCTTTTCCTTTCCCTTTCTCTCTCCCTTTATTTTCCTCTTTTTTTCTCTCCTTTCATTCTTACTCTCATAAAACAGCATCCATAAATCTCTCAGGAAATGCCAGTTTATTCCTCCTCCCCTCCCCCAGTATGAAATAGCTATGACTTTTTTTAGCCATGGGAGTTCAGCATGATTAGTATGCTAATATAGGAGAGAGAAAAGGAAATGGAGATGAGAGATATGGTCCTTTAGCACAGAAAAGCGGAGACAACTAAAAGGAGGATCTCTGCTAATCAATTAATCTACAGTGGACCTAATGCTATAAGAAACCATTGGGCATAAAGGGACAAAATTCTCTGTGACAGATGGCACTTGGGCTCGAGATATTGCCGTGTTACTGCTCAAGAGCTTGTTTACCTCCCCTATAGAGGTAAGCAATAAAGCAATAAAATTGCTTATTTATTTTAAAGAGAGAGTTGAAATGCTTATTTACCAAATCAATCAAGGTTTACTAAGGCAGAACAGCCACGATCCTCACTGCCCTAAAATGCTGGATACTTCACTGATCTCAAATAGCAATTATCTATTGCAGCTCCTTGAACCCACTCTGACTGCAAAGAGACATTTAATTTGCAAATTTTGATGAAAAATATCTTTTTTTTAATTGCTTATTTCCCCAATTTGAATTTTAAAACAAATGATTAACTAGAAGTTCTTTTTAACTTGCCTTGGGCAAGCCAGGAAAATATTTGTCAAGACCCAAGTCTGTCTGCGTAACATTTGAGTTGAGAAATGCACAACTGCTTTCAAGTCAACATTAGCTATGACAGAAGCAAGACTATTATTTAACAGTAGCTGAAAATGTCAAAAACAAGCGGCGCCTGGCAGCTTGACAAGCCAGTGTTGAAAGGAAACCACTTTTTCAACACTTGGTTAACTGCAGAGCAAAACGGCACAATTATCACAGGATTTAGAGCAAGGCTTTGGTGACTCCCTTTGAATTCACCGGGATGAAGATCAGGTGCTTTCGCAGCTATTTCCCGCTCAAAGCAGCCTTTGAGGCCCAACCACAGGCCAGACCCTCTGCATTAGTTGCTGCACTTCAAATGAAAAGAAAGCTCCGCTCTAGGAACGGAGGTGGCATCGCCTAAAAGCTGCTGTCAGCCCTCAGGTCCATCAGCTCAATGAAGACATACCCAGAGCAACGGACACATGTGAGTGTTTAGAGCTGTGCGTTTTCAATGGGAACTGACTGTCAGAATACAATAGAAGTATTTTTAAAATAGATATTGTGCCCAGACATTTCAGCCTTTTTTGTCTTCACTTTAGAATTCGTAAGGCATTAAGGGTGTATTAAGAGGAGCATCTTCAGCAGCTTGAGGGAGGGGATCGTCCCTCTCTCCTCGGCTCTGGTGAGGCCACATCTGGAGACTGTGTCCAGTTCTGGGCTCCGCAGGACCAGAGGGATGTGGAGCTGCTGGAGAGAGTCCAGCGCAGGGCTACCAGGATGATCAGGGGCCTGGAACATCTGCCCTGTGAGGAAAGGCCGAGAGACACTGGTTGGAGGAAACTGGCTGCTAAGAGGCCTGAGCCCTCACAGGGCAGCACTACTGCACTCGCTGCAGCTCAGTCGGAGCGGGCACGGGTCCAAGGCAAAGCACCCGCCGAGTTTCCTACGAGTGAAATGCTGGACAAAAACACAAGCTTGTGGCAAGCGTTGATGCCAACAAGCCGCGACAAGTGGCCAGCACTTTGCATTTGCATCCTTATTAATCAGATCTGGCAGATGTGATTCTCACAAGCCCGTACCTCTGAGAGGCTGATACCCCACACTACAGTCATACTTCACAGAAAATGACGAGTTTTCGTCAGTGGTGAAAGAGAGGCCGATTCTGCAGTGGGATCTTACAGTTTAGCATTTTGGGGGACTTACATCACTTTAAGAAAGAAGTGAGGTCTGAGCAATTTGAGCCCTTCCAAACAGAGTGGCCAAATTCCCTGCGAGCGTGAAATGCTGCCTGTCCCCGGAATCAGTGGAGCTCTGCCAGGTTGGCTGGAACTTGGCTCTGCCTGTCAGCTCATTCAGCAACGATTGCACTTGACATGTGGCTCAGAACAAGTGCTTGTTTTTAAAAGAAAACAGTGCAGTCTTTCAGTGCTGCCCCAGTCTATAGCTGCAATTGCAATAACTCGATTAACTGTCCTTAACTCAGACGCCTAAATATTAGTGCACAGAGAGAATAAGAAGGGGGGAAAAACACACAGTCTTCCCTCTTTCACCCTTTAATGGTGGATCTTGCTGCTTGAGACAGGATATGATGGTCTGTAGGTAGGTCTGTAGGTAGCTTTGCTTCTCATTAGAGTCTGTAATAGAAATATGTGTTTAATATACTTATATATGTATATATATATATACAGTGCAGTCATATTCCCTCAACTCTAACTCATCATTACCAATTGGGTTCAGATCATCRGCTTCTCACAAGCTTCAAGAGGGCTATGTCAACTTCTGCTTGAAATGGCTAAAGCCATTTACTTTCAACAGCATTGTGTTGTATTTGCTTAAAATTCACTACTTCAGGTTTTCTACAAAAACAAATCTTAAAAAGCAGACATTCTGGCARTGCAGGTGGACTCTGCTAGGTGATCCCAGCATAGCTACAAGAGGTCCCTCCCCTCAAAGAATGCAGGTTTCTGACTGCACAACTCAAAGCTGCTGCTACCAGCACAGAAAGTTGGCCACTTGAACCTCGAGCTGGACATGCTGCAAGTGCTGCATGAGATACATGGCAGGCTGAACTCCACTGAACTCTAATCTTGCTTAGGAAGAGTTTAGTAATAGGCCTTTCCTATAACCTTCTCACTTGTCCATTTTGTCCCTTCGTGCTACAATTCTGGGCAGGTCAAAAAAAAAGTAAGGGTGAATGTACAACAAGAGCTGCTCATCTTTTGTACTTCAGAGGTGAAGAGCAAGAAAGGAAGATCTTCAGAAATGCAAAAGCACTGTTCAACCTGGATTTCAGCTCCCATCAGGCCAAGAAAAAGACACTATGTCTCCCTCGGAGTGGCTTTTAAGCCTTTGGAGCCAAACTCCCAGTATCCTGCCCAGAAAGCCCAAGCGTTTGGTTTAACCTTTAATTTGAGGTTCTGTCATTTGACTGGGGGGAGGCATCAGGAAAAGGCTCTGGACCGTGTTGCCCAAAACATGACAACAGACACCAAAACTCCAAGCTGACTGTAGGAAGCAATTAGTGTTTACTATTCCATGACAGTTAACACGTTGGACTGACCTTTCATTTACAGTTTAGTACTGAACATTAAGCTGCAAAATTACTCATGCTTTGCATTTAGTACTGGCATCAAAACTAACAGCATTAGAGAGCAATTCCCATCGCGAGACACACGTTCCCTCTGCCCAAGGGTGGGTGTACATTTAAACACATTGTATTTTGTATTTAAAGCACTTCCATATATTCATCCATTACTATAGCCGTCAAGAATCACCCTGCTTCAAAATGCACAAGTTATGCAAAACACCCCGGGCAAGACAGCTGGTAAAARTAGGCCCTTCCTTATGTATGTGGGGAAATGGGAAGGCCGAAGGTCCCCCCAGCAGATCCTGGGCAGAYGGCAGGAGAGAATTGCAGGGGAAATCGTGCTTTGCTCATTCTCCTTGAAGCTACTGGGAGTGGAGGTGGTGCAGGGACGCGAGACGCATTGCAAAAGGCTCTCGGAAAGGAGCAGCTCTGCTGCAACACCCCTGGGCTGAGCTCGGGCGGGAAGGACCCGCATTCTGTGTTGCCGGAGTGGTGCCCACACAGAGGAGCCACTTGTGTTTCTCAAGGAAAGCAACTTTCCAGCGTGTTCTGGGCTGAACTTAGCGCCTCGACCTGGTCGCGCGTCCGGCCAGTCCTCGGGTGAGACGCGGGGCAGGCGCAGGACTCTGCGTGTCGCCTGTTGGGCTCCGGGTCGCAGCCTGTCCCGTGGGATCYGGGCCTCTCTCCCCAGCCCTTCTCCGGCTCTGCCTTCATGTATTCCCGTTACGCCCTTATTTCCACATCTTCGACCTTTTGCAGGATTTTTGAGATGCAGACACTGCACGCGGCCACTCGGCAAATACCCAGYGTTCAGCATAGCCCCACCAATTATTAAAACAACTATCATGGAATGAGGTTTCTTCGAGCCAAGTGTTCTTCAMATTCACAGGGACTACATACATCTAATCTTTACTTTCTTTACTGCAGCTAAATATGTCTTATTCAGTGCAGCTCAAATATTCCCATTTCACACTGAAYGCAGCAAGTTTTCAAGCGCAGCTCAGCCTGCTGCTTATGTCAGAGCCACTGCTGAGGTGATCTCCCTGCTTCCCTTTTTACCATCTCTAGACAGGGGTTATGCCAGCTCAGGGGTCAAAATTATGAGATTACTGATAAAGGCAGCTCAGTGTATTTTAAATATATATATATATATATWTWTWTTTTTTTTTAAGAAAAAGAAACCTATCCAACAAGGTTGTATTTGTATTTAATGCACATTTTGCTTTTAACAGCAACTTGCAAGTTTAAACAGCATAGACCTTACAATGCTTAATTAGTGAAGAAGTTATAGTGCTTATAAAGTTGTATCTAAAATATACCTTATTCATTCTCTATTGAACAATACTTTGAAGACAGTCTAATATCATAATTACACGCTTTACAGCATGTTCACACCACTATAGTTAAGGCTGTGTCAGCACTGTCAGCATGAACCTTTTTCAGCCATAAAAACACAATGCAGTTTGAAAAAATATGGCATCCAGGATCTCAGTCTTGTATCAACTTTTGTCAAATAAGAATGAAATAAAAAGTATATCATATAGGAGTCCACCCAAATGTATTTTGGATGGTTGCTGCTTTTGCACAATTTGCTCAAGATTACAAAAACGAGTTTTTTGTAATAAAACTACAAAATCTCCTCACATACTGCWGCTTTTCCCATGCCTGCGTTTCGTTCTTGCTCGGAGGGGCAGGTTGGAGGAGTTCTGTGCTCAATGAGAGCTACTCGTCTCCGGCTGCATCCGCTCAGCGGCCACGGTGGCCACAGGGGCACCGTGCTGGGCCCTGCAGCTGGGGGACAAGACACGGGGACGAGACACGGGCACCTAGGGGTTTTACACCACTCAGGCCTTGGTAATTCAAGAGGGTTTCATCAGGCTGCAGAACGTGCTGAGCCTGTTCAACAAGGCCAAATACTGCGAGGAAAGAACCCAACAGCTTCTTTACTGCAAGGCCAGAATTCCTGTATGGAATCTCACCCTAARCACATGTCTTGATGGCTGCTGATTTCATTAATAAAGTCCTTTCATTACTGCCACACAGTTTGTTTAGAAAAACAACCAGGCAAACAAAAAGGTTGGGATCTGCTTACACATGACCTACCTCAGTTTAAGGTAAAGTGCATCTCTAAATGCTTTCTCAAGGCAATCGTGCTAAATAAAAATGTGCTTAAGGTGCTCAGCTGTCACGGAACTGTAACAAGCTAGTGAAAATTTGTGGAGCTGCAGAATCAACCATATGCTTATTTATTACCTTTGAACTTCCCTAGCTGGAAGATTTGTGACTATCAGCTTTGCTACATGCTTTTGGAAGCACCCCATTGCATACTTCTCAGAGATAAGCAAAGAAAACTGAAAAAGAGTTGCCTGTTTCAAGCTTCGTGTACAATACATACACACATTTATTAATAAAAATGTATCTAAACAGCTATTTGTTCTTTGGACCAACTCCAGTCTCCCTAGGTGACTGTAACATGTCTTATAAACCTTTCATGGAAGATTTAAAAAAATAATAATTCAAGACAAAAGAATACATTAAAACAACACCAAAACAGAGACAGAAGAGAGAAAATGGAAACAATTCCACCCRATTCACTGCTGGCACAGGTCTGCAGGGTCTTCTTCAAGTTGGCTTTTTGCCTTCTTGCACAAGACCTTTTTTCTGATGGATCTTAAAAGGGAACTGCAAAGCCAACAGTGGAAATTGCATGTTCATCCCCAAATATGGGTCAAACTCTAAATTCCTTATTCTGAGGAAGGGAACTGATTAGCACACAGCCTATTCCAGCTCTCTTACCAAACTTCCTGTGCACAGGCAYCTGTACAGCAGGGACAACAGTATTATCTACTGCAGAGCTGCCATGAGAAATGCACAGATGAGCGCCTGGACCATGGCCACAGCAACAAGAGCCACATCAGTACCTAAAATACAGCCTTGACTCCTTCTGCCAAGCACTGTGAACAGGACTATCAAAATTAACATTGGTGAAGAGCAGTTTTATGACAGTAAATGGTAGTCGCTGTTTAGTTTTACATAATAACAACTGCCAAAGGTTCTTTTTTTCCTGTTTGAAGGGACCAACACAAGGAGGCTTAAGGGACTGTAGAAGCATGACCTGATTGCATCCCATTACTGAACACAGCAAGCACCCGCAGAATCTGCGCCAGCCTGATGACAGTCCATGTAAATCATACCCAAGCTGTGTACACTGAGTGTGCTAGGGGAAAAGAATCAACAAAAACAAGGTTTCCACTTCTGGATTCTGTGATATGTCATAGTGGGCACACAACATAGACAATAGAAATGGTATGGTACTGTCCCATACAATCCAKATTAAGTTTCCTCACCTATGACGGATCAGGAAGGACGATACAGCAAGTTAGTAGGCAGAAATCAGTTACTTATTGCAGCAAGGCTCACTGTAATCCAAGAATTTAATAAGGATATTACTATCATCAAGTAAAGATCTTCATTCCTCAATCTGAATTCCCTGTCTTTCACTGAATTAAAGAACAAATTCTTCAAAGTTTTCAAGATAAAGTGAAGCAGAAGTTTCAGCTACAGAAGTGTAGTGCAAAGGTCAGTTTGGCACTGCAACATTATGAACAGATCAGAATTTATGGTAAACTCAGTTTAGCTTTGGAAAAAAATATCCTATAACCAAACCAGTAATGTCAAATGTATTGCATACTAGTGTAACTTCACAGTAATCAAAAATCAGACACCAAGGTTTCTATAGAAGCAGCAATCACAGATTGCAGTAAAGTATATACTATTCAAGGGGACAAAAATTGCATTTTGGCAATTTCAGAGTCAAGTGTTCCTTATGCTCTTCCAACAGTCATTTGTCAGATATTTTCCTCTTTAGAAGGTGCAAGTTGTTTCTCCTCAGTCTTCATGAGACTTCTCTGCTATGACTTTGCATTCATACTGAAAAACAGAAGCGGAGAGAAATACTTAGTAATGATAATTTACAAAACTAATGAAAAACATCTCTATGAAGAGGAATTATCTACAAAGTTAGTAATAAAATAGCTCAGTTTACAGTGTGCCTAGATGAGAGTGGTCTCCCTAAGTCTGTGCACATTGCATCGACTCCAACTGCCAGCTCCTTGGGCAGCAGGAACAGCAGTGCAGACCTAGGGGTTACCCAGCTTCTCCCCAAACACAGAGCTCATCCTTAGCTCCTGGTTTTGAAAGCATCCAAGTAACCACTAAGAGTGCAAGGAGAGCGCAGTGACGGGCTGTGCTCTGATGAGCAGCACTGACAGTTCACTGCTTAGATCAACAAGCCCTGATTGCAGCCTTCACCTCACTCCACATCCACACATCAGCCGGCTGGTGCATATAGGAAGTAATGAAATGCAGATTAAAACATTCATTACAGGCAGTCAGATTTCCCTTGCCAACTTACCATTGCCAGTTGYCTGCCAATATTGCCCATAGTTATTCCACCAGCAAAAAATATACACGGCAGCCAGGAACGAACATAAAGGAAATCTGGAGATGTGTATCTGGAAAAGAACATGTGTTCYTGAGCTCAACCTTGTGTAACACACAGAGTACTCCAACCACTGTAGGCAAATTCATAAATCTAAGTATGAGGATGTTTGCATTAAAAAACGCACATATTGTGGACATYTAAATACAGCAAATAGCAAAGGAGGCTTCCTATCAATTATAATCACATTTATTAAACTATCAAAAGTTTGTTATGTTCTTGGTAAGGTGGCAATTTATTGAAGAGCTCCCAGCTAAAAATCTCACTCTTACAAACACGTAAAAGCTTTTATCAACAGTCTGATTTATTTTACACTCCACATGAAGTGGAGGCAGCTTTGACAGGCAGACCAGATCCTACTCTTTCAATTATTGTGAATTTATGTTATAGTTTCAAGAGTATCATTTAACCTTGAAGGAAATACTTACTGATAAACTCCATTGTAGACCAGAAGCTGTGATACCAACGTAGCTAGGAAAGCAATTCCTATGCCAAGGCCAAAGCCACTTCGTGATCTATCAAATGTCCACCACAGCCCAATTGATAGGGCTGCTAATGTGAGAGATAACTGGATGTTGTTGGCAAAGTCCACTTTCTGTGTTGCTCGTTAAGGATAAACTTGGAAACGAAATAAAGCTGTTTTCTTCACTCTATCACTATTTTCCCRTAAGAGTCCATGTCCCTCCATAAAAAAAAAAATATGACACTAGACATTGGAGCTATCAGGTATAAGGAAATAAGACTTGTCAGTATTACGAGTGTAACGAGACATTAAAGACTTAAGATATTATTTCATGTTTAGAGTCTTAGCACTGTACAAAAGCAGAGAGACTGTACACCTATGAATCAGAATACAAGAGTTTTAAACAAAAAGTCCACATTTTACCATTCAGTGTTAAGACATTACATCCTCACCTGCTCCTTTAGTATACTRAGCATGAAATCTTAAATCCAGCATTAAACTGTTCCAAATGCCACGAATCTACTGAAATAAGATATCTTTTGAAGTTAAGTAACTCTTGACTTTTTTTTTTTAATTCACATGCCAGTTTACATTCAGCAAAACATTAACAGCGTTAACATTTTCTATAAAACAAAGTGTAAATGATGTTACTGTGAATGCATGTACATCAACATCGAAATCAGTTTCATCAGCTCTGTGATAAAACTGTGAAGCCCCTGMAGACATGTTGTAGTGCTTCCCTCCTCAAAAGGCTGCAGAAATACTGATTCAGCCTCACGACTTCCCAAAACATGAGTTTTTTTAACCAGCTCATCAGAAATCAGTCTTCACGCAGAGACATTCACCAATACCCCCACTCTTTAGGGAGCAGATTATGCACTATAATGTACTGGCTGACTTCTAATTGCTCCGGCTGAATGAGCCCAGGAACAGTAACTACTTGCTCGGTGTCACGGCCCAATTTGGAGCACGGGGTAACAGTGCTTATTAGCCCTGGAAAATGCTTTGGTGTCCTGGGTCACTTCTAGTCCAAAGTGCTTATGTTTCACGGCTGATTGCAAGACTGGGCGTCAACCTCTAACTACAGCGTTAAATGAACTCTGACTTTTATGTATCAAAGCACTTTTTTGTGACACATAACCTGCAAGTATTTCTCCACRTTTGTTTCAATTATTTGAAAGAAATAAAGACTGAAATACCAATGCTGAGGCATTTCAATGAAAAGACTTTTCAGAACCAGCTGGTGGGAGACTGGAAACCTATTTGCTATTGGCAATTTCATTAGATTACAGGATACAGCACTGGCATGATTTATACCCACAAAGACTGCTACGCATCGCATTACACTGGACCATTCTCTCTTAAATTTATGTGGTTCTCCAAGATGTCTGTCCATGCACGGGTACAATAGCCCAATCACAGCTGTGGAAACAAGAAAGAAAATGCCCCAAAAGTTAAAGCACTGACAACATTTAGCTAGAATGAAGACTATCTAGATTTTTGACAAKAATTGTAACTAGCAAAACATGTGTTGTTAGCATAAATATAACTATAGAAAACACACACTGTAACAGAACAGGAATTTCAAGCACAATTTTGTTATTAAAAAGCACTGTAAAAGTCTTTTCAATCCCAGCAGCAGTGACTTGGCAAAAATACCAAACCAGAGATAATCTGAACTGAGGGTGGAGGATCAGAGAATTCTGCACCATAACAGAATTTGCAGCCCTACAATTTAGCTCAAGAGCAGTAACAGGCTGCAAGTTGGCACTTCTGAAATTCCACATCTGAAGCACGCGTCTTAAGGTAATTACAAAACAAAAGCACCACAAGAAGGGGGCAGTGTGATTTATACTGTCAATATTTTTGTCTTCTGTTGTTGTTACAGGCAGTTTTCATTTGGATAACACTTTTCTTTCCTCACACAAGAGGGGAAGCCAAGAGTCCACAGAAGTTGCTGAATACACAAAGCAGAAAGGACTTTCAACCCCATTATGCACTTCGAACATTTCTTGATAAATGGATTCTACACTGTAAATGCGGTAAAAAAGACTGCTGGGATCACAGCTGAGGAATAAACTGTTGCTTAGTTTTAAACTTGTGCTGCAGGAGCAAAGCAGAGACTAAGCAATCAGTATGGAGTCTAATACTCTCAGCCTGGCACAGTGCTGGGAAATAGGTTATGGCAAATGGTTTTATTCTGCCAGACAGCAGTCTGATCTCCAGGATTTAGAAAATAAATCACCAGCAGAAGGGAGAGGAGGGAAAAAAATAGCAATTCTCTTGCCAAAGGCATTAGGCCAAACTGATGACTAATACAGTGACAGATGAAAGGTCTTCTCAGAAAGCCACCTCGATCGCCACTGATTACAAATATGCAAAACACCTTTATTCTGTTCATAACAACAAACCATGCCTCATTCCATCAAAATTATCAGGCCAGCAGAGGCAGAAAGACCCTGAAGGCTCTTCTGAGATGATGACAAGCCTAACCTTTATAATTTTGCTGTTCACAGCTGCACATGTAATGTTATCAAATGCTCTCAAAAAAAAGAGCATAAAGCTCAACCTGACTTTGCTGTGAAAACTTTAAGTGCTGCAAGTTAGGATTCTGTCATTTCAACCCCCACAAAAACCTTGAAAAAGAAATATCAAGCGCTACTRTTAAAATAGAGTGTGAACCTGGTTTTAACAGAATAGCATGGGTACTTCTATTTATTTTGAATTTTCTCACCCTTCTCACACTGTATGGACATAACAATAGCTATTTTCCTAGTAATAACTACGGACAGTTACATCCACATGCTCTCTAAGAGTCAGAGCACCCAAAGCCATTCCTACACAGAATGAGGAAGGAAAGCTGTTGAGCAGGTAAGTTCTGTCACAACTAATGATAAATCAAACTATACATAAAAGATCAAACCTTTTCTATATTGTTTGTCAAGTCAACCAATTTAAAGCGTAAAAGAATACACTGTTGCAGGACACAATCAATGAATAATCCTCAATAAGACAACAGAAAGAGGACTAAGAAACAACTAACAGATCATGTAGATATTTAACTGTGACCATAACATGCCAAATGCATTTCCACAGTACAGGACAGATTCAGAGAGCTAACTAGAGGGTTTCCTTTCAAATCAAGCTGCTCTATGATATCTGTGGTGTAATATTTCAACAAGGTATCCAAAAGAAAGTAACTAGATACTTGAAAATAAAAGGCATAAATATTATCATTACCAAGACAGTGATGCCAAGCTGAACCTAATTTATTGACTCAAACTAACATGCAGAAAAGGTATTAAAAAAAGTATTAAAACCAATCTCCAGGAAGATGCTGCCTTTACTACTAAGGTTTACTAAGGTTCACTAAAGCAGAATGCTCCAGTTTAGCTGCTCCCTTAGTACAATGTAAAATTGACCCATGTGATTGGCCATCTTCAGAGCCAAGCACAAAGCCCAAAAGCATGAGACTTTTAACACAGAAGATCTCTCCTGATAACAGAAGGCGCAGGAAGAGGGAAAGTGTATTTCTTACCAATACCACAGACAGCAGATATCTCATTTAAACGATCCCCAAAATCACACACAAAACCCTCAACTCCTGTTTCTCCTGTGACCTTGCAGGAACATGTTCACATCACCCAATTTCCTGCAGGAATTTAACTGAGGTGCCCTGTTCTGTGACATGCTTTCTACAACTGCAAGCTGCATATAGGGCCTTAACTCCTTGAGATAAAGTCGAGTTTCTCGTCTTTACAGATAAACTATACCTCAAACTGGCAGAACAAAACTGTTTGGATATGTGCATGCATATTTGTGTTTATATGGAGAGGTAAGGAGGAGACACGATAGCTAGTAAAAGGTAGTGTTGCCAGAAGAGGAATTTAAATTTTCCTCATCTTTAAATAAAGTTTTTCATAACTACCTCGTGAAGCTTTCATCTCCACACCGGGCATACTTACATGGTTGAACTTACCTGAGGCTGTGCCACAGCAAGGTGGTACCCACCAAGCTGAGGAGAAGATGCTTGTGATGACGTCAGGGGGGAAGAGGGTAACGTTTCTCTGGATCTGAAGCAAGTTTAATACTAATGCAAGGAATACACCAATAAAAAACAGGACTACTCCACGAATTACCAAATTCATGCCATGACTGGTTACTGAAGAAATGTATGGACCACACTTTTTTGGTAAGGTTGGCGTTGCATCATTTTCTGCCATGACTTCTTATCTTCTTAGAGGCATCCAGCAGGCTGACTGAGGAGGAGTCACTTGTAATCAGTATTTTGAGTCTCTTCAATTAGGAGATATCCAAACCCTGAAAAATAATAAAACAAGCCTGAAAAAAATGCAGATGTAAGTAACATTAAGCATATTTCTCCTACATAAACCACAGATCGGGTTGTGGGTATTATTTTCTTTGGAATTTTCAGAAGGTACAATTAGTCCTTGAGAAAGAAAAACCTCACCAGAACCAACCACAGTTGCGAAAATGCCTTCAATGAAAAACATCAGCTTTGTCTACTAGAAAACAGAGAAAGAAAAAACATGTGACATGGGATAGCTTGGAATTTGAAACCACAGAAGAGTAAATAAAACTGATATCAAAAAGAAGGGCTTGCCTCACAGTAATAACATATGTAGATTTTATCCTCTCCTTAAGGCAACAACAAGAGATTACGTAATTCAGAAGCAAGTAAACACAGCCCTTAGTTCCAAGGCAGCCGCTGAGGTTCATGAATATTTCTTCTTTAAGAGAAGCCAGAAAACATTTCCCAACTGATAAGTGAATCTGAGAAGTGTTTTTCAGGGTGGGGTCAGAATTTCAGCAATCCCAAACTGAATGATTTTTTTGCCATCGCAGGTAAGAGCAAATAATTATGCAAACCAGAGGAAAAGTCTCAATACAGAGAAATGCTTACCAGAGTAACAAACATTTTGTGAAAATTATCCCATGTTACTACAAACTATGTCTTTGATCACGTACAAAAGAACCTGAATGCAAAGGGGAAAAGGAGCTCCACCTACCCGTGTACCTGACAGCTTCCTACAGGAGCAGCTCTGCATGCGCCCTGTGAATGGCAGAGATCCCACCCCAGCCACTTCAAAGAAATAAAAATCCTGTCAATCAAACGACTTGTTGTACACGGCTTCAGTGTCACACTCGTGTATAACACCCAGTTTGACAGACAGCTTAGCCACCTGGAACTCCGGAGGAAAAAAATGGGACATTGTTTTTGAATCTGAAGCCGCCAACCAGTGGCAGCCTCGGTTAACTCTTGTTTGTGGGCACAGCGCATCCTTCCCCTTCTGCTCGGGCTTCCACAGGTCTGGAGGAAGCTCTCCCAAGGCGGAGCGGCAGCGGGAAGGAATTTTATTGGAAGGAATTTATTTTGACCCTATGGCATATGCCGAGTAAACGCCAAAGATGAGGTTAAATACATCCAGGCTGCCTAAGACACTCAGCAGCCTCTTCCACCGATCCTSGGTCACTCGGAAATCCCCTCGGCTAGAAAAGCGCCAAGAGGGGAAACAAAAGCGAACCCAGTTCTCCTGGTGCCCAGCTTCCCGCGGGCACGCTGGGGGGTACTCTGTCCACAGGGTACAGGATCTTCTCCACACGGCTGCTTCGGAGCTCTGCGTGTAATTGCAAACACATCTGGAGGGCACCGGCGGTGTCTGGCATCYCGGCCAGCTCCCTGACTCACCGCGAACATTGAGACGTCTGCGTCGGAGCTGACGCTGGGAACGCAGCAGATTTCCCTCAAGCAAAATGGAGGTGCTCCAGCCTTTTCGTTCCCTTCCTCTAGAAGGTGTGGTGGTAGAGCTCGGTAATATATTTAGCCTCCAGGAAAGAAGGCATGGAGTCACAAATACATTAGAATTACAGTTGGGGATCTCCTCCGTCCCTTGGGGTTTTCCCACCAGCTGACGACAGGGGTACTGAGAAGTTAGAGGGAGTCATTTCAATATATGGCATCAGAGGCTGTAGATAACAACGATCATAAATGATCTTTAAAGCAATACTGGCCTTAACAGGATCTTTTAAATCAACTCTAGACCTTACACGGTACTGGAAGGCTGTGCTAMAACATCACTGACCCAAGGGTCAGAAGTCACTGTTTAAATTTCCAGCTCCTCCAAATCATCACACGAGCTGAAACAGGTCTCTTCCCTGTCACCGTGGGAGACAGCAGTTATCTCCTTCGTAGCCTTCATTCTCCTCAGAAAACAAGCCAAGCTCTTCATTGACTCTCCGTTTCATTCGTTATCCTAGTAGCACTTGGTGCTTCCTGCAGTTTGAAGGGCACTTTTTTGAGTAGGTGTTTTTTGAGYACGCTGACGATTCCAGGTTCAGTTCTCAAGACCTTGCACAAGGAAATTCACACTTCTGCATTTCCATTTACATGATCTCTTCTGCTGCACCCCAGGACCACACTTGCTTTGTCACTGTCATGAAGTGGTTGCTCACATCCTGTCATCCTCGTCTTTCTTTTCTCCTCTCAGTGAACTCCTTGTTCCTCTGCTTGTCTCCAAACTTGTATGTTGAGTTTCATCCCATCTACATTATTCTAGCAGTCGATGGCATTCAGTTTTTCCCTAGGATATCTCAGTTGTTTTGGCCTTGAGGAGAGTTCCCAGCTTTGAATCAGCAAACATCATGACTTCAATTTATTTTGTGAGCCAAGGTCATAATTTAGAATTTTAAACAAGACCAATCTTTGAGAAAATCTATTAATAATTTCCCTGTAGCCATTATTTCCCCATTTTAGACCATCTCTTGATATCTCTCCAACAAGCCTCTCCTTCTAGCAATTCTTCTAATTACAATGATCTCCAACTTAATTAAAAATTCTCAACCACCCCATGTGGCACAACATAAAGTGTTTGATCGCTGTAAACATAGCCCAGATTTATTCATCTTCTTTGAGTAATGATGATGATTATCAAATAAGGCACAAATTTATTCTGGCATAAACCAGTTTCAGTGTATAAAAGCAGCGTTTACCCAACTTTTCATTTATTTAGTGTCATTCAGCAAATATATATCACACTTCATTGTGAAAAAAAAAATCAAAATGTAACTGGGCTTTTCTGTCCTAGGAAGCTGCTTGCTCTTGTTTTAATACAGCCTCTGCAGCTGCATTCGAGGCACTGAGGACACCAGCAACAGACTTTTCCTACAGCAGTCCTGGGAGAACAAGGCCGCTTCAGTGAGCGTTCAGCAACAAACATGTTTGTAACACGTCATGCCACGTCTTAAATTAGTGGTATCGCTTCCAGCAGTGGTTTCTGTCCTGGTCTCTTGTGCTAGACACAGGGCTCCTGTTTGTTTTATTGCACTTTCCTAATTCACTCTCCTGATCTGGCTCCGAGACCTTCCGACAGAACAAAAACTGAGGCACACAGCGARGCAAGCGCTGGCCAACACTAATATAAAGATTCTTAAGATTCATAAGATAACCTGGTCTCGAGATCCTCAGGTAAGCATAATACTCGGACGTGGAAGGTATTTGCTATTGCCTCCTTTAATGAAGATGGAAACCGGCATTTCTGAGGACATCAGCGTCCTGCCTGGCCTGGGAGACCAGCGTGCGCGGATCGACGGCGAGTCCCACCTTTCAACCCTTGGGTTTTATTTGGGGTTTCCACTTGGACAYACAGCTCCCATTTGGAAGCGAGGCTGTTTCGGAGCTCTCGTCTCCTGGGTGAACACCYGGCCTGCCAGGACACAGACAGCCCGGACAAGGTCTCAGCTTCGCCCTCCCTGCACCGTGACCCCCAGCTTCACCGCCACGGCCGCCTGAGCGCCCCATGGAGCAGGGTCATGACCCATCACACCGTGCCCGGCCTTATGCAATAGGCAAAACAGCACCTGGCCCTTTCGGAAACCCTGAGTCACATAAAGAGCCCTTGGCGAGCAGGTCCAGCGCGAGCGCTGCCTGCCCTGCGCCGGCGGTGCCCGCCATTCCCTCCTCTCGCTCCGCCGTGCCTGGGACGCGCGGCGCGGGGCTGCAAGCGGCGCGGGCACGGAAACCAGAAATAACTAAAGCGGGGACAGAGCGGTTTATTGGAGCGCGGCGCGGACACGCAGCGGCCGCCGCGCCTCGCGTGAGCCCTTCGCAGGGCCCGAGCGGGGAATGGGCCCAGGCCGGCCGGGGCCGCGCTCCCCCCGGCCGCCAGGGCGCCCGCGCCTCCCCCCCGGCCCTCCCGCCACTGCCGCCGCCGCCCCGGCACTCACTCGCCCTCCGCCATCTTCTGCCCGCCCGCGCCAGTCTCCGCCCCGCGCAGCCTCCGCAGCGCCCGCCGGCGCCGCGCCGAGCAGCTGACCGGGCAGGGGCGGCCGCGCGGCGGCTGCGCGCAAAGCGCGGCGCGGCCCTGCGGATCGCCGCGCCGCCCGCCCCCCCCGGTCCGGCCCGGCCCGGCCCGGCCCAATGGTCCCGCGGTCCCGGCCGGGGCAGAGCGGCAGGCGCCGTCCCGGCACGGTCGCTCCTAACGGCTGCCACGGGCCGTTAGCCGCCCTGTTTCAAAATACATAGCGTCTACATTACCGCCCCTCARTCTCATTTTTATTCTTGTATTTATTCATCATATTTATTTATTTTTATGTCATTATTTTTCATTTTGCTTTATTTTCTGGTATCTCTTCAGCTCGCGAAGCGGGTGCAGCTCCCCTTGCTGCAGAGCTGAGGGGTGAAAACCCAGAGGGAAAGGGGAGGACGGGGTCCCCCAGTGAGCTGAACCGCCGGGGAACCCACAGGGCACGGGAGGAGAGAGGGCCCCCGTGTCCCTCTAAATGGGAGGCGTTTCACAGGGAAACACAAAAAGAAAAACATTAATGTGCAAAAATAACTTCTTTTTTTTTTAAAAAAACATGGTAGTAAAGAATAAATGAAATAGCACAAAATTCGGGAGGTTGCTGCTTGAACTGCACGGTGCTGTTCTTCGGGATGTGGTTTGCTATCAAACATGCAGATGGTCTCTGTGTACCTTGCTTCTGCTTCCAGTTTAGTTGATTTTAGTTACATGTGGTTGTGTAATAAATACTGCTGGCTATCTATTTCAGCAACAGAGACGCGTTTACCCCAAGGAGCCTCTGACCAGCCCTGCCTTGTGAAAGTCCTTGCAGATCCAGGTGCTCTGTGCTTCATTTTATTGATTAGGGCAAGAATGACACAGGTCATTACTCCAGAAACCACATTTTTATCACCAGTTCGTGGCCTCATGGGGAGAAGGTACAATATGAAGCACAAAAGAGTTTGCTTTAAACTTCCCCAACATGAGCTAAAGGCATAGCAATAAAAAAATGACATTTTTGGTATATATTTATGATYGTGGGGGAGACTTAGGAGAATAATGTTATATTTGTGTTGCTGTTCTACCACTAATTATGTCATTTCACAGATAGTAAATACAATTTATAAGCAATATTTGCACACAACATTCACTCAAACATAGTATATAATTGCAAAGATCTGCTACCTCTTTCCATACTAAGGCTTCCATTCGTAGTGCCAACGTGGAGATCYCATTACAATTCCCAGAATAATGGTGGGATAGCATGAAACTTGTTACTGCGCTTGCTGTGGTGGCATCTCCTGTGACAACTGTATTTTCAGTGTGGTGACACAGATATATGGTGAAAAGCAGTGTCACATAAMATTTATAAATGCGCAGGGTGATGTATGGGTCTGTGATCGATGTTTTAGGAGCAGAAAAGGAAGGAATAGAYTTACAAAGGCAGAAACTCATTGCTACTTAGATGAGCAGTGAATAAACTTTACAGTCATTAAAGTTTTTTTTTAACAGAAACTATTTTTTACCAAGTAATTCCTACTAATATTTAACATAACATAAATATTAGTCCTAAAGGGATAGTAAAGTTAATATAAAATAWTAACTTTATAGAAAATAGAAATTAACTTTTAGAAAATAAATAACTAGGGCTGGTATAAGTCAGTATCTAAGGCCCTTGTGACATTGCCAGTTTACACCAGCTAAAGATCCGGACCYTACATCCATCTGGTTATATCCATCCATCCTTGAGGATACAATTTTGTATTGAAAAAAGAATGAGAGGAGCATGAGAGAAAAGAATAGGAAAATATAGCTGAACATGGACATCTGGCCTGCAGGGACTCGTCACTTGCCTTGACTTGGGCTGGAATCRCTATGAAACAACAGGAAAAGCCTATTTGTTTGGAAAGCAACACAGGCTTGTTTTAATGCCCCGACTGCCAGACAAGACAGAATATTCTGGACTTGGTTTGGGAAATAAATATTTCTCTGGATACAATACACACGACAATGAAAAGYTACTCTGTACAAATCAGAAGAGCTTAGAGCGGCCACAGACTTAGGGGAGAAGGAAAATTGCTCTCACATCTCATTCCAAAATCACTGCGTTGCCTTGACCTTCGAGCCTCGTTGTTCGACAAGGCCATGTCAAACCTGTTTGCTAGGGCCAAGGCCAGTGGGCAAAGGTGTGTCCATAGGAATACAGGAGATATAAAGGAAAAGGAGGGATGGATGGACAGAAGGAGAGAGAGACAAGAAGACAATAGGCAGAAAAACCTAAGATATGAGTCTTTATATGATAAAATGACCAGGCTGTTCTTGACTTTCTGTAGAAATTTGGAGATGATTCCTTTAGGGTTTCCATATATAGACAAGGGGACAACCTGAGGCCAAGGCTATTGCTCTTTTTCCAAGCATACTTTTCTTTTGTTTGATATATTAGGCCAAGCTTGATCTCTGTATGGTRGGTGCATGAATTTTTGTAGAGCTCTATAACTCAGTCAGGCCTGTGCATCCTGACAATCTGTGGCATCCCTCAGACAGGGAGCTCTGCATGTGAACTGTGCTGAAGTATGGCTGATAACCAACTGATAACCAACAGTGCTTGCACTACAAGCAGCACTTGCTCTTCCTTGGGGCCTTTAGTTATTAAGGATTGTTTTAAATCAAAATATTCTTCAGGAATATAAATTTCTTTCAAAATCATCTTGGAATTTCTCCATTCAGAAGGCTCCCGGAAGATCCTCAGAAAAAGATTGTAGAACTGGGCACATTTTCCTCAAATGTCTTTTATTTCACCATTTGACGCTGTCTTATCTATTATCTATTATCTATTATCTATTATCTATTATCTATTATCTATTATCTATTATCTATTAGAAGACAGTGTCGTAGCCCTCACAGGTAGCAGACATCTGTGTCGATGACAAAGATGACAGTGGCTGGAAGTCTTGCAAGACCTGGGAATCTTGCTAGACACCGAGGGGCAGCATATGGCAAGTGAAGAGGGGTCCTGGCATGAGAACAGCATGCAGTGGAGAAGCTCTATGAAATCGATTTTCTGACAAGGTTGGCATTTTAGAGAAGAACAGAATAAAGAACCTGTAGCAATGTGAAGCCATCGGGKGCATTCTTTCATACGGAAAAGGCTTGTGCTTATCTCAGGTTAACAACAGGATGCACAATTCCGGGGWTGATACGAAAGGCATTATTTTTGTTTATTTATTTACCACTTGTGAAAGATAACGTGTTGCCAGCTCCAGAGGCCAGAGTCCCGTATTGATTTACTGAAAGGTGCTTCATGGGCAATTGCCAGGGCAGCTCAGCCCTGATCTACTTCCCTTTTCATTCAGTATTTGCTAAAACAGGTAACTAGGGAGCAAACAGTGCCAAGCAGGGTCTTGGTTCCTGCGATATGGTCTGCAGCCCACACGAAGTTTCCCAGGACAACCTCATGGCATCATGTGCCAAAGAGCCCCAAATAAGTGTCGTACCGATGGACTATGTGATTTTAGAAACAATACTGAAAACACAATGTAATCATGACCACATTAACATATAGTCAAACATGGGATTTGAAAATGAAAGACATACTGTGGTATTTGATAGTGCCACATGACATCCGCGTTCAACAGGGAGTGTAAATGAAACTAGAAAGTTTGGACACTGTACTTCACCGGAGCATTTTTCTTTTCAAAGAGGAATTCTTGTGGGAGCATGGTTGGACCAAAGCAAGGAGGCATTTGAACTTATTTCCTAACAATTTTGATGTGCATGTTTATCATAAGTGTGTCACTTGCTAGGAGTTAAAATAAGGTTGGTGTGGATGAAAAAATGGCATAAGAAATGTTGACGGAAAAACAGCAGTCTGAGAATGAAAGCTCAACAGGAAGTTCAGCTATTTTCTAAACTCAGTTGAAAATACTTAAAATATGTGTGGCACTGGAAATAGTAGAAAATAGTTTCTCTATTAATATATTTAAGGTCTGTGGGTTAACAATTTCTCTGSAGCCTGAAATTCAGATCCTTCTCTTGCTCTTTTTTCTCTTGCATTCCTTCTTTTTGTCTCCCTTTCTCTCATTCCATTTGTGGCATCTCAGATCCAGAAAGCTGATAATCAAGACTGTAGGACTGGAAAAACTTCTACAAAATGCCATGAGGTTGGGCATACAGCACTTAGTGCTGGCAATACTGTTGACTGAASTTATTGCTGTTGCATTTGTATTTATGGAGATACAGACCTTGTAYGTTTGTCTACAAGAATGTCAGCAACTCATTCGGCTTGTTTTGAGAAAGAACAGTATTTTGCTGTTCACTGCACTGATACATAGCACGTACTGAGCGATTCCTACTGCTCATTTGATGCATCTGTTTTCAGTTAAAGAGAAATAGTCTTCTGAAGAAGGCTGCTTCTTTCCTTTACCTGTTGCAGAAGGAGGAGAGGACCAGCCTGCACTTAGACACCTAAGGTTTAGGCCTGAGAAAAAGGCCATAATGATGTTTTCCTGCCTCATTTGTTCAGCAGTGGAGGTTACCYGGATCAACCCTGAGGAATGTCAGTGTTTCAACTCGTTCCTGCTGTGTTGGATGGCAATTCCTGCTGRCATTTGACGTTGCTGGAAAGGGCACCTTACAGAGCTGTTTGGAAAATGTCTATTCCTCTTAGCCAAGAGAAATTTGCAATTTTCACTGATAATTCAAAGGCCAAGTATTCTGTTTGGTTCCCAGCAGAAATATCTCCATTTTGCAGCATTTGGTTTCCTCTCAAATGTAAACTTTCCCTTTGGAAGCTCATAGCATACCAAATGCAACATTAAACAAATGAACAGCTCACTCAGTAACATAATTTTCCATTAAAAATAATTTTAATAAAATACATTCCATTAGCCATAGCTGCTTTTCACAGTAAGTGATTCAGGTAGCATAACATAAGGATCAGGCTCCRTTTCTGAAACACTTCACTGCATCCAAGACGGAGCTGGATGACCTGACACAAAGACCKGCAAAAAACCTTCACCCTTGCAAGGCTGCAGCTTCAGGCTGGGCTGGGAGGACTCTTGAAGGCCTCTAAATTAATGCTAGACACCTATGATRAGGCAGTTGCTCTCTACATCTCTACAAAGCCACATCATATCATATGATACCATATATCATATGATAAAACATCTAATCTGATTATTAATGTACCACGTGCAGCCTCACAAACGTGGCAAGAAATAAGTGGAGGCTGGTGGCTGGCAACCTGAGAATGCAAAGAATGTGGGAAGAAGTGGAGCTAAAGGTAGCAATTAACTCCACATATGTCTCCCCAAAGCTATAGAAAGAAAAGAAGGATTAATAATTTTCTGAGTCAGCACTGTTATTTTTTGAGTCACAGATGCGCAGAGAGCCATATACTTCTGCAATAAAGGAGATCCAGAGAAGAGCCTAATATAAAATAGTATTACATAAATAATATAAATGTTAGTAAAGGGTTACAAGTATTGAAACCTATTGTAGAACTCCTCTGGCTTGAATTCTAGATTCCTCTGGCTTGGAAAAGTTGAAAGCTGTCTCCTTCCTTCTAAATTTGCTGCTTTGGCTAAAATATTTATGAAAAAAATACAGGAAATCGTTGTCTCTTGCTTCTGTAGTAAGCAGCATCTTGGACTTTGCCTTATCCCTTTGTTCCTAAGCTACGAATTTTGGACCTGAGCTTCTGCTGGCATTATAAATTTAGCCTAGTGAAGAATTTAGCCTTCACATTGCAGAGGGAAATAAATAAAATCTTAAGATTGTGTTTGTGTTTGGATTGTTTCTAGTGTTTTTGTAGTTATTTTTTTTTCTTCCTTTTTGCTCCAGTGACTCATTTATGGAAAAAGATGATGAGATTCAGGCTTCTGATGGTGTTTCCATTATCCAGGAATTGAAGCACTCTGAGCAGGCCAGGACTTGCATAAAGATAAACACACATACCCAAAGAGAGCACAAATACTTTAAACGCAGAAAAAATATTAGCACTTATGCCCTGTGCTACTTATCCAGCAGACCTTCCACTGTGGATTTATGACTGTTGTCACAGTACTTTCTTTTCTGGCCCTTCTGGGAGAAAGCTTTTCTAAGAACTAAATGAATTAAATTCTTAAAGATTGTTAAAGTAAAACACACACACATCTGCAGGCATACACGTATAATTAATAAGCAGATATTATAGGGATTTATCTAAATCCAAAAGATTAAATTATTAGATAATTATTTTGTATTTAGTTCAGATCTCTTTGGTAGATGCTGAACTCCACACAACATAATTAGCTTGCGAAAGACCCCCAGCTTGTCAGTAATTCCTGTCAGATGTTCTCTCTTCCCTTCCAAATACATTCAGAGCCAATAAATAAAAAAAAAAATGGATAGGGAATTTCAAGCACTAATCTTTTTGAATATGCTCCTCTCACAYAGTTTCTCAGCTCTTAGCTCAGTATTTCCAACATTTATTTGTGGTGCAATGGAATAAGGATCACAGAACTATTGGGATTGGCAGGACGCCTCTGGAGATGGCCTGGCCCAACCTGTCTGGCCCAAGCAGGGGCAGAGGGAGCAGGTTGCCCAGGGCTGTGGCCAGTCAGGGCTGGAGCATCTCCTAGGATGGAGACTCCACAGCCTCTGTAGGCAACCTGTGCCAGAGCTCAACAGTCAAGAAGTGTTTTCTTGCATTCAAGTGGTATTTCCTGTGTTTGAGTTTGTGCCCATTGCCTCTCCTTTGGTCACTGGGCACCACTGAGAAACCCAAAACATATGCCAAAATATTTTCGTGTTTTGTTGACAGTGAATGAGTAATGTTTTGATGACAGGGAGTATCTGCTGCTTCAGAAAAATCTTCCCTTCATAATCAACTATGRTCTTTCATCAAGTATCTTCAGATGAAAATCAGTTTCTTGTGGCCATGCAAAAAAAGTGGTACATTCRCTTTTGCTCTGTAAGCAAAATTTCAGTTTCTCTGCTTTTCTCTTTCGCTGCCTATAAATAAGGAGTGTCGTTCAAGTTTTATTTTTCCTATGCATAAATAAGAAATCTAATTCTTATTTGGAGTAGAGATGCTTCAGATGCTTCAMATACTTGAATAATGTTTTATTGTCTGCTTCAGTGACAACTCTTCTGAAACCCTGTGGCTTCCATTAGACAGTTCTATTCACTGGACACCAGTGGATGATAAAACAAGCTGAAGAATAATATGTCTACAGAGCCCTAAAGAAAGAAGCCCTTCTGCCTCCTGGCTCTCATTGGTTTTCCCATATCCTCGTGTGCCCCCCACCAGTGTATTTTAATGGAGGCACTGACCTTTTAACATAGTTCTGTTACTTCTGCAAGGCCCAGAGTAAGGTCTTGTTAGAAAAAAAAAGCTTTTTTTTTTTCTAAAGGGGAAGGTGGGCTACCAAGATTTCAAAGATTACTACTATGATGTTGGTGAATGCTGTTTAGATGCTTTGCTGGCAGATTCTCTGGAGTACTTGAAAATCACTGGAAAACTGAGTGAAGAGCTCTAGACAGAAGTACTGCCGCTAAGGGTGAAGATGCAAGAGCTGCCTGAGAATTGGTGCTGAGGGCTGGAAAGGGTTAGCCTGCCACTCACAGCAGGGACATTCTTTGGCAGAGCAAGATAGCTGGTGACAAAAGAACGGTTCTTTCATTCAGGTTGGAATTTATGGTGTTGCATAAGCCTGGTACAACACTGGCACTGTTTACATTTCCATTTGGCCTCATACTCTGCACAGCGATGTGGATTTATTTAYATTTACATATTTTTAGCCCTCCCACTCCTCCTGAACTATGGTTATCTGTGACTGGAGTACTTCTCTTTAGCAACTAGACATGGCAATTCAGCAACTTCTGCCTGTCATATGTCTGTTTCTACTGGAGATGGCCAGAGGTGCTCTCTCTCTCTGAGGGATCAACTGGAGCTTCAGATGCCCTTCAGATGATCGGTCAGTTCTTGATTTCCAAGACGATGCAGGAAATCTTTTTCTCTCTTTCAGGAATGCAAACTGGACTTTTTTCCTGTTCATCACATATTTTTCTCTGCAGGTAAGGAATATTCCAAAACATGTTGGAACTACTTCTTTCCTTTCTGAGTGTTTACATTTTGTTCCTTAATTAGAGAATTGGGAATGGCGAGAGGCCATAACTTGGGTACAGTGTTCTCTTTCCAAGAAACCAGTTCTGGAAAACTTGTCCAGAAGCAGTGGGCTGAGAGGGTTTCCATGGTTTTCTTTCCTTTATTTTTTTTCTTTATTTTTCTTTTAAKATGTAAGGCCTACCACACACCGTTACAGAGAAACAAGGTGCCGCAGCCCCACATCCCTGAGCTTCTCAGCGACGCCACGCGCGCCACAGCCTCCTCTTCCAGGAGGGAAGCGCCGCGAGACGGCGGGATCGCCGGGAGAAGCAGCATCTCCTCGTTGGGTATGAGTATGAGACACGGCGTGGTGGTGACACCGAGCAGCGGCAGTGACACCGAGCCACGGGGGCGGCACTCGCAGGGCCTACCCGGGCTCTCCTGGCGGCAGCCATCGGCGCCGCCAAGCCCAAAGGGSCCCGGTGGAAGCAGTGCCTGTGACATGGGCCCTAATGAGCAATAATGACAGAAAATAACCATAACTGAGCATTTTGGAGGCTACCTCCTTTTTCYGTTACATGGGAGACATCCAGGTACTGCAAGACGGATGTGGTATAAAATATAGACGTCCTCTATCTGAAACCAGAAATAATGGCACCGCATGAGGCGCAGCTATAAATGAGCGCTCCCGGAGAGTGATGATAGTGTATGCTTAGACTGTTCCATCTCTCCCCCCTTTAAAATTACATCCACTGTTTACAGCGTCTCTCTGTGGAGTGGGGGGTTATTTATGGTGTTGGATGCGCGGCCAAGTGTCAAGAAGTGACGTCATGCGGTATTGCTCCATCTCGGGTTGAAGGTACGAGTGGAAAGACACACACAACTTTGGCTTCTTCTGTGACAGTCCAATCTATAGATATGTATGAATTGATAGAACTAACCTTTGGTAATACCCACAATTTTCTGTAGTTCTAATTTTTATTGTGCCTGCTGCCTGAAAGATGATAAGACTTATTCATAGAATTCACACTCCAGTGGTTTGATAAATATATAACAGGCTGAAAAGGAGTTTCTTGGTGCAGTGCATGTTATTCATCAGATCTCAGTTTTCTTTGGTTTTGGTTCTGAGGTTTATTCTTTTTTATTTATTTTTTTATTTGACATTTTTGGCTGACTTCTCTGATCCTCTTGCTAGTGATATCCGCAAAGAAAAATGGCATTTGGGGCAACTAAAACTAAATATACCCTGACAAAAAATATGTTTATATACTTTTATTATATTATCTCTTATTCTCCATCTGACAAATGAGGATGAGGGAATATTGTAAAGTGATATTCTGTAGCAGGCACAATGCTTATCAGTTATTTTCCGTTGACCTTCTGCCTTAGAAAATTAATTCACTGGAGCTGTTCATACACTAGAACATTAGGGAAAAAATAATGTTAGCACTAGTGAATATAATCTCCGCGGGAAAGCTGGGCAATTATTCAAAGGTCTAATCTTATCTCTTGTTTCATTTTTATATGGCAAGTCCACATTTAAAGTATTAGATAGACTGCGCCGCTGCCCAGCACCTTCAAGGCACAGTAAATAAATGCTGCTAAGTGCCACCGTGAGTGAAAGAGCTTATAATGAGAAGTGTGAGCAGACGTGGGCGCCATTCATCATCCTGCTCGGGCCGATATTGGGGCTCTTTTTATCAGCGCTCCTCGTCGCAGTGTCATCACCTCTGGTATAAATCTTCCGTCAGTGTCTGTCGTCCCCCTGCCCTATTAAACCCTTGCTCTCACATAATCACCGAGTGACCTTTGGATGTCTTTCATTACCCTCTGACCTGAACCCTGCTGGCTTCTTGTTGGTAGGTAAATCTATAACATGACATTTGCTTATGGCTCAACCTTTATCACTGCTTAATAGCCTTTCAATTTTATTTTTTAGATTTGTTGTTGTTGTTGTGGAGCGGAAAGATAGTTACAATCTCAAACAACAGCTTGGATTTCAAAGGCTGGGACACAATAGWCTCCATTACAACATGCCTAAGTGTCCACTAATAGACAGTCTCATATTTTTCCACTTCTGCTTGCTGGAACTCATTAGCTATGAATTGATGCAAGGTGTCAGGCTCACAAATAATATTTTTGTTTTGGAGAGAAGTTTGTTTCCTCCTGCATATTTTCCTCTTACTGTGTTCCCCTAATCAGGGATTTGGGGTTGATTAATTAAAATTAAATTGTGCCACTGCGACACAGCTTAGCCTAAAATTTATGCTGCTGTTTCTGCTATTACACAGTAATAATAGTAATAGCAATAATAATAGCAATAATACAAGGTTTAGTTCTCATGAGGATCAATCTGGGCCGGAAACTAGTTATGCCAGGGCTCTGTGTTGCCAGTATCTCACTGCAAATCCAAGCCTTGGTCAAGCTACTTGCTTTTTCTATGACTCATTTACCTCATTTGTAAAATGGGCCATGGCAAAACTCCACTGTGCAGACTAAAACATGAAAAATGGCTTCTATTTACCCAGCTGATCTCCTTTTGTGTGCTCGGGAATCAGGCCGATACTCTTATTAACCCTGCTCAGCTAAGTGTGTGCGCGGAGCTAAGACCACGCTCAATTTTTTTCCCTCCTCCTTCAGCTCTACCTCACCACTGTGATCCCACAGCCCTAATTACAGCTAACTATAACTAGTGCCAATTAACTAAAATTCTAAGTGGTGGTGAGGAGTTGAGAAGGCATAAGAGAGGGAYTGCGAGGGACAGAGGCAGCAGTGACCAGCTCCCTTTGGCCAGTCCTGAGCATCCGATGTCTCCAGTGTCTCCAAGACAGGAAAACAGATGCAGCGGGGAAGGAAATGGGGAGAATGGTATTAACTGTGAGGGAAGCTGTGAGAGGAGCACAGCGGGTATAATGTCTGTTAGGGRCTGTCGACAAGGTGCTGGGTTCCTCTTCAGGCCTTTGAAATCCCTGCAGCAGAGGGGTGCAGAGCTGCCGGCAGGAAAACTAATGGAAAAAGTGGAGCGAATGTRCGGCGGTGTCTTTTGCATTTTCTGCTCAGGGGCTGTAAGTTGTCCTTAAGCAGTGCCCATGGAACAAGTGATTGGATGGCAGTATCTTCTCCTCAACAGTACATATACCTTTAGTTAAGGTATCTCAAAGGACTTTGTACTTAATTTTAAGTAAGCTAACTTGCATAATGGCTGCAATGCATCCTGAGACGTATAACACACACACACTTGCAAAATGCACATCTTTGTGATTTTGCTGTCTGGAAAGCTACAGCAAAATGCCAATAGCTTCTGTGGAAATTTTGTCTCTCCATTTCTCTTTGCTGCACTCAAATACAGTAAATAAATTATACTTCTATTTCCTGCTTCAGTATGAGGCTATTTTCTTATAGCTGGAAGGGCCCATCTCTTCTCAGCTCGTGATCGAGCACTGGAAAAAAAATAGGGCATTGGGAATGGACAGAGAAGCAATTTGGCTCTTCCTTAATATGCTRCATTTTGCTCACTCCTCTTTTCCATCTCTCTTCATTTTCTTCTACACTTGGATATTTTTCTTTTGATATCAAAAATGGCAAATAACCTAGATATGATATTTTGCACTTGTCGAAATACCTTGGACAAGTTCTGTGGGTAGCTGATGAAACTATAACAAGCCTCAAATGTCAACGTACAGACAGCCCTGGTGTCAGCAGATTGCCAGCACTGAAGGCCTAGTTCCTGTCATCCATCCAAAACAGCAGCTTTTTCAACTCTCTGGAAACAGTAGGTTGTCCTGGACATCAGACGTCACCACTGCAAGGTGACCACACAGTACGTGGTAGGACCAGTGTGCTGTGGACAAGGGAAACATCATCTGACTTGTGCTGCTGCTGGGTATGGTAGGTGCCAAGGGAAGCAACTGCAGCCCTCGGGTAGGGAGCAGGGTGGGCAGGATCACTCCTACAAAGTCAAGATCAGATCAAGCCATCTTCCTCATGTCTAGATGACTGCTACTTAAGCGCCACAGGGAAATCTTGAGATTTCTCTATGAAAAGACATYGCTGTGTTGATGAAAACATTGCACTTTTATATTCAGTTCCACCAATCTGATACAAAACAAAYTGCAGAATGGTTGAGGCTGGAAGGGACCTCTAGAGATCATTTAGTCCAAAGCCCCCTGCTCAAGGMGGGACACCAAGAGCAYGTGGCACATGTGTGCAAAAACCCTACCAGGCAGATGTACAAAACAAGAAGAATGAAGTTACAAAAATGGGACAGGAATGGGGAAATATACTTTATTTTTTGTTTGGATTTGCAAMTACTTTTGGAAAAGCTGTCTGGGGTGGAATTTAACTGAGCACAGTTCAGGGAACTTTTGTAAGAGATGAATTTTGAAGAGAAACAAAGAGACTGAGGACTCTGGCCCTGAGATGCCTCCATGCTACAGCCTTCAGTAGGACTTCTGATCTGGCTAGGGTGGAGCAGAAGATTTTCAACCGACAAGGACAACTGAGAGGATTTGGGATGACAATAGCAAAGAAACTCAAATGGGTGGTTAATTATGTGACCCACAGGGAGCACTGGAAGACATTAGTGGGTATAAAGAGGCCGTATTTCCATAAATGACCATTAGCCTTCTGCAAATATTCCTTGAAAGGTAAAGGAATGATTTTCTCTCTCCAATTAATCATCCTGGAAATCCTCCTTCGTGTAATCTTGAAAACACCGGAGAGGAACTTAGTATCAGCAAATGTTGCCAGATGTACAGAATGGCAGAGGAATGTGTTGTATAAAATGATTTTGGGTGGCAGAAACAGGAGAGCAAGCCAAGAATACTGCACTAACATGTGAGCTTTTCTATGAGAGGCGTTGCCAGCCTCAGGAGGGAGCACTGGATAATTTATAGGTTAACATTTTCTTTTTATGTGAATAGCATTTTTTCTCATTTATAGTTAATTAGGTTAAGCATGCATGGGGAGCAAGGGAGGGAAGACTTTCTGAGAGGATCTAAACGATTAGTAATTTGAATGAAGTAAAAGATTCTGCTAAAAGATGTAGCTCTGCAATTAAATACATTGTTGTAACAAGTGTAAGTATCAGACAGGAGTTTCAGCGTTGCACCCATTTTGTAGCTTCCCCCATCACACGACTTGTTCTTTTCTCCCTGCCKCTGTCTGATGATCCAGCGTGTGGCTGTTGTGTCCAGAGCTACCACATTCCAGGGCATCCCTGGTGTGGAAGACAGAATTTTAGAAAAAGGAGGGAAAAGACAGGAATTTAGTTCAATGTATTTCCATCCTCAATGCTTTCCACTGCATAATTTTTTAAAACTCTCAGAAGAGCATTTAACTGATTTTCAGGTTATTTTGCATATTACCTTTAAGTGTTGGGTACAGCTTTGAAATGTAAGCATGTAAGTCCCAATTTAAGCATTTGATCAGAGGTTTCTGGTCATAAATTCTCAAGGTCTGCCAGTTTGTGCAGTACTTCTGAAGATCAGGCAGAACTTTGACTTAGARACTAATATAAATATAGACTTAACAGTTTGTGCTGCAACACCCAAATAATCCACAAAGTGAATGATTTCTGATTTCAAGAAGGGAGCTATTACTTATACTGAGAAATACTGCCACTGCTATTGCACACGAGCAGTTCCACATGGAGAATTATTCAAGGTATTTTAATGCCTGTGCTACGTCCATGAAAACCATTTTTCTTCTTTTCTAGGCTGAGATCTATAAAATAGCCTATAAGAATTGAATGAGCAACTGCAGGGAGAGGCAGGGAGAGAAGATCTTCTAATTCCTTTACATTTACTGGAAGAAAAAAGAGATTTACTGGCTTAGCCCCAGTTTTGTCCCAGTTTAAATGCCTTGCTAAGGTGAATTGGTGGCAGATCTGGTAGGAGCCAAGCCAGCAGAGCCAAGACAAGCCACCCTGTGAAGCGCAGACCTTTGGTCACAATTTTTGCACACATGGGGGAAAAATTCAGAGAAAAGAATAGAACTGGCTCGTAGGGAGCTTGAATAAATATGCTGGGGTTGAGCAACCAGAGTTGAGGAGCAGAGCCCAGACCTCTGAGATCTGTTCCTGACTAGCGTCATTTGTGCCCGTGTCCTTGGCTTCCCCACCAGGCAGTAATAGCTTGTGGAGCGGAGCTTGTAAGAGTTAACTAGAGGAACACCCTGGGGAACAGCTCCAACAGAGCAGACTGCAATATGTGCCGTGTCCAGGTGCTGTAAACTTCCCTGTGCTGCTGCTGGGATTGGTGCAGGTATTCTGATCTACCATTAGCTCCAGCAGCACCATTAAGCAAGAACATGCTGCAAGAGAGGGTAATTTCAGGCATTTGGGGCACCATCCAGCTCCCAAAGAGTGGCTAGGATAAGGAACTATCACACACAGCAGGAAAGGGCTCGGTGAGAAGATCCAGGCGGGAAGCTCCAAGACTGTCCTTGCCAGCACCTTCTCTTTAGAGATTCAGGCTGGACCCATGAGGGGACCTCTCTGGGTTAACTGACATATCAGTAGCAAAAATACTGATATTTGGTTGCTTTTTCTCCCCATTTCTGGGGCGGGCTCCCTTCCTTGCACCTGGGCTTTGTCTTTTCACCACCTATCTACAGGGCTGTCATGGCAGTGGGAGGTGTGGGGTGGAGTAACATATTGCCTGGAGAGCTGCATAGCTCTGTGCAACTTGTGCCATTCCCTCCCGGTGCCGAATGTGGAAGCTCTGCCAGCGCCTGTACACGGCTTGGCTCCGAGCAGCACTCCCCTGGGAAATAATGATTTCACTGCAGCAAGGTGCCACGGTGTTAAAAATGCAAGAAGGACAGCATTTTTCATGCAAGCGCTCGCTGTCAGTGGGTATAATGAGTTACTCGCTGCTCGCTCCTTCCTTCTGGGGATGGGAGGCAAGGCAGGAGAACCAGACATGGGGCTGGATGGGGAGTTTCGAGACACGGATCCTATCCAGTCGTTTGTGGGCAGCTTGCAGGCACCGGCAGTGCAGGCTCATTGCGTTGCTGATTTTTCCTTTTCTTCCTTTGTGCAGGTGGTCTAGCAGCCAAGCAGCTGATGCTACTTTTTAAATTTAATTTTAATTGAATGCATCGCTAGAGATGCCTTAAATTGACTCTTTGTGTTTAAATTTCCTAAGGGAGTTTGCACCCAGCCCTCTACCCTGTGATAACTTATTCTGGCCAGTGCATCCAGGGTCTATTTATTGTACGTTTCTCCTTCCCTTCTCCAGCTTCTGCTACTATGAACACGGTAGTTGCTGATGACTCGAAAATTACTCAAGTGTGACCTGGCTCCCTGCCTGTCACCTTCCTCATTAGGCTAGGGAGAAAATGTATCTATGACTCTGTCACACGCGGCCCTCGTTAGGTGAGCGGCACATTGCAATCATTGCCTGTTTCTAAAGATGGCTGCAGGAAAAGGGCTGTTTACTTTGATGCTCCTCAGTAATAAGGGCAGGTGACAAAACTAGGGCTCACTGCTCTCTCTGCTGGAATAATTGCATTATTTGCAGAGCCCAATCGAAGGACTGACCTGCCGGACGGCCAGGCATTATCCCACTGCCTACCTGAGCAGAGGGGGCTGAGGATGCTCACGGTGAGACTCATTTGTTGTGCAAACTGGATTTAGGACAGACGCACTATCCGTTTTTGGCACCTGCTTCTCCTCTGGCCTGCTAAACTGGAGGAACTGCATCAAAGGCAGAATAATTCCTTCCGTGCATTAATAACAGCAAATTCAGGACTGTTAGGTACAGCTCTTCCTAGCAGCAATGAGGAGCCCCTGTATTCTAAAACCTCATTTGTACCTAGGGACAGTTAGCCAAAATAGCACTAATTGGTAATATACATCTGCTTTTGCCATTCCCAGGAGGCTGGATCTCRACAGCATCACTGCCAGATGACCTTGCTGAATTTCTGCTAGAAAAGATGTGCTAAATGACTGCATGTCTTCCCTCTGACTTGTGCTCTTTTCTTTTTAGCACTTTTACCCTTTTCCTAAGCAAAGTGAAGATTGCCACTGCCTTCCGTATTGGATTTTCCCCTGAAATTGGTCCATTAACTCCTGTATGCTCTGGAAAGACAGGTAACTGTTTTCATTCATGCCTGAATTCTGTTATTTGGGGTGGGGGGAAAAGATAAAGACAGAAAAGAGCAACTTATGAACTGCAACATATGCCAACTACCAGAATATCTACATAATCCCGCCTGCAGTAGGGCTAAATGTTGAATGGGATCATTATGTTGGTGGGAAGTGCCGCTTGCTTCACTTGAACGTGCATTTCTGAAAATTAGAGTACAGCCTAGCTTGCCACCACTGCTTGGTTTTTGCTTTGGTGCAGCTCACGACTGCCTAACAATACCCAGACCCAGCCTAGTTTACCTACTTGCTAGATGTTGTTAGTATTGATGGGTAACAGTGTGCCTGACACACAGCATAAAGGAAGTACCGAAAAAAGTCATCTAATATGAGGAGCTTCTTTGAGGCCTTCATTATAGTGTGTTCCTACCTCTGGCTGCTGTTTTAATGCAGTCCCAATGACCTAAAAGGCAATTCACACAAAAATATTTGCACTCACTGAATCTTGATAGGAATGTGCAGGGCAATGTCCAGATGCCACATGGGATCTTTAGTATTGATGACCCATCTCTGCTCTGCCATCAAAGTGTTCTTGCTTTAGTGCTAGCACAGAGCACCAGGGATGTGCTGTAGTTGATATTGGATTCATGGTGGTGGTTCATAGTGGATGTGAATCCCCTTAGGAAGATGATGATGAAAATTCTTAAGGCCTTTTTGCTTATTTAAAGTTGATATCAAACTCCAAATTAAATTGGATATCAAGTACTAGACTTGCTCTGCATATATTCTCTACAATTCTATGTACTTATGATCCTTCAAATTAGCTGCATTTACAAATTCAACCAATTAGCCCTGAAATTGCTAGAAATATAAAGAAAAGTTTGTTTTTACTCTTTCCCGTAGAGTTCTTATTCCTATTTTCATTAGACTTCAATGCCTTCTGAAGAACAGAAGACAAATATTTTAAAAAAAAAAGTTCCTTGTGAGGCTTGAGACTGGAAAGGACCATTACCATGAAACAGGGTATTAACCTCCTACGCTGGTGATTCAAAACCTATTCAAGAGGCTGAGTTGTTTTACTGGCAGGTAAGACAAGCAGGTAAGATGCAGGTGGGCAAGACACAGGCCCACGACTGCAGTCCACGTGTTGGGACTGCTGATCCTGGCTCAGCAGGGCTTGGTTTCCTCTTCTTCTCCTGGTAAGGTAAGCTCAGGTTGTGTTCAATACTAAATGTTTCTGGCATTGAGTCCAGCTTGTCTGCTTGATATCCTGCAGGCACTGGCAAACCTGCAGTGCACCCTCGGGGACACTSAAGGTCTGATGAGGCAGCTGGACACTGCCCTAAGTATCTGAGCCCAGTGCATCTCTAGAGCAGGCTGGCTYGCAGCTGAGCCCATCCTGGCCAGCCAGGCTCTGGAGATATCTATACATGAGCACCTGTGCTCTAACCCATGCTTAAAATAAGATCTAGGTGGAATCCATGTGAAATAAGCCCTTCCAGTTCCAAGGGAATAAGTATCTTCATAGTAAGTATTGGTATGGCTGCAAAGGGGTGGGGCTTTAAAAAGCCCAACCAAGAACTTTCTTAGATTTTGTTTCTTTTTGTCAGAACCAGAATTCTTTGGTCAATATGAAYGCTTGAAATATGACTGATTAGCAGGGTAGTTCTGGGAACCTCTCTTCACCATCAGTGCTTTCATTGAAGGCCACAGTCAACCCTTGCACCCAAAGATGAGTACTATTTCATATGTATAGTCCCACTTAACCAGTCTGCGTTCATGCTCTGTGTTAACTTCATAATTGCCTTCAGTTTTACAATAGCAATTACTTCTCCTTTCCACACATAACTCAACTTCAGACACCAACTTTTCATGAAAATAATTCATTTACAGCAATATTAGTTCAGCCTGCTGGTTGTGCCTTATTAATACCTAAGTTGCTGGATTTTTCTTCATTCTGACACAGATTCTGGGAGASTCAATTAGCAATTAGTATTACAAAAGCTGTCCTGGGGAGACAGAATTAATATCAAAAAACCCTGAGCTCAAACCTGCAAATCTTCAAAATGTCTGAAAGTTTGCATATTCTTTTTATTCATTAAAGAATGCATTACTAACGAACCATCTTCCCCCCAAACACATGGCAGTTATTAAAGAAAAGGCTAATAGCTTTTTCTTAAAGATTTCACAAGTTAACTTTAATATAAAATAAAAGCCTAATGTCGTATTCTAGGAGATCAAAGACTCTTCTTTCACAAATGATGCTTCAAGAGCCTTTTTTTCTTTTTTTTTTACACAACAACAATTTTCATAAAGAGGTACCATTTCCCAGAGCATAATTACCAATGGAGCTCCCATTCAGACTGTGTAAAGCACAGTTGCCAGCATCAGTTTCTTCTTTTTATTATTTTTGTGAGACTCGGTAGAAGCCGAAGATAGATTATCTGGTTCCGTAAAAGGTGTGAATTATGCAATATCTTCTTGCAGTAGGAGAAGTAAATAACTAACAGAATTACATGAAGACATTATATGTAACACAGCCCAAATGGGTATCTCAGTAATGTGTATATAACCTGCTTTACAGAACCATGTCTTTACTAGGCTAAGTGCTTAATTGTTATTGATTAGCTCTGCCCACTGCTCCAGTATCAGTCGTTATTGAAATAATCTCTGTATCCCTCATTAAACATGCATCTGTTTCCATGGGAATGCATTTTTAAATAAGAAGTGCTATCTGAATATCATTGGCTTCACTAGTTGTTCAGGCACTTGGTACTGTGGTCGCCCAATCTGTCATAGTTAATCAACTCTCATCTCTTAACACTGGCTGCAGTTATCAATGAGTTGAGGATTAATATTCTGGGCGAAGCAGATGATAAATCATTTGTATATAATTAGTGTACAGCAAGGTTACAGCTGACATGAATTTTTATCTTAATTATGAGAGAAATTTGTTCCATTAATTTAATTTAGTTTGCATGAGTGGCTAGACACCTAACAAAGTTAATCTTACACCTGTCATTACAACATTAAGGAGAGGCTCATTTTCAAGCCRTAGACACAGATCCTCTAGCATATAAGGATAATGTTGCTCATTCTGATGTGAAAATAGATGATCGTAGACAGAAGATATAGAGCCTACTCTTTTTAAAGTCTTCCCAAAGGATTTATGTGAGAATATTACAGAGATTCAAATCCTGTTGGCAGTGTACTGAGTAGAGTAATTTTACTTCTATCCTCCTTCTGTTCTTCCTCAGGATAGAAGCATGCAGCATTTATAAACAAAGGGAGATGGTTTCCTTCCTTATTTTTATAGATATGTATTTTAATYTATTAATTGTACACATATACATTGTTAGCAGAAGCCAGGTGACATAATGAAATATGTGATGTCTGCATTAAAGGTGATGGGTGAGGAAATAGGCATTGCCTCTGCTTCAGCCTTCCTATTTACATGGAAAAGAATTATTCATAACTTGATCTGCTCCACAAATGGCAATTACGCAGGCATTCCTGAGGATTCAGCACTCTGAGTAAACCAAAATTCTGTGTTAATTATCCAAGCAATTATCAGGTCTGATAAATCATACATGATTGATAGAYAAGGTGGGGCTGTTTAGGTACCAGGATACAGCGTTAGTTATTTTGCTGATAATTAACCAAGCACCTAAATGAAAGAAGACTATCTGTGGCATCCCTTATAAAAATGTTTATCTTTATAGATTTGTTGATTATAGTTATTTTATTCTGGTAGGATGGCTTTGGAAAAAGAAAAGCCAATACCCGAGCCTTTTTACAGCTAATGAGATGAGACTGAGTACAGTGGAGACAGAAATGTAACTGAAAATTGCATTCTGCACTAGCTCAAGTCCAAATACTTATTTGTAATACAAGCCACAGGCTCCTTCACATTTGCAGCATAAAAATAACCCTCGAACAGAAACATTAATTGAACGGTAACTCAGATTAATGTTTTGTGATATTAGTTCACAATTATTACTCCGAGAGAGGGTCAAGAAGTATATAGTTGGGTATTCACAAAGAAATGACTGATTTAAAAACAAAGAGCTCTAATGGAATTCAATAGTGCTTTTCAGTCATTCCAGTTGGCATCTCTATTACCTGAAATGATTCACAGTCCATTATGGGAGCTTCCATGCTAATAGAATGTCTATCTTCTGTAATACAGACACATCAGGGCACTAACTGAGAATCTGTCACAATGAATTTCATCTAGATTTCACTTCATCTCTTCATGGACTGTAAAATTTGCTCTTGTACAATGCCTAAATTTACTGTGGGTAATTGAGAGAGATCTATAGATGCAGCACACGGCAAAAAGCCGTTTTCCAAAGATCTATTGTAAATTGTGTAGATTTGGTGCAGCTGGGAAAAGATTATGAAGGGCTGAAGCCCAGTCTTTACTAATTAAATGTTTTTGGGGAGCTCTGGAAATATTTTGAGTGGGTCACAATGAAATGAAAAATGAAACCACGGCAGTCTGGTTAAAAGGTCTCTCTTGCAGCTAGAAAGGCAATGAAGGAGCTTTTGAAATTTAAGAAATCCCCAAAAGAAGTAGGCAAATGAGTGAAGGTAGGCTCCATTACCCCTTCTATGACTTATGGATCATATCAAATAGACATAYGCTATTTTTTTATCTGTCTTGAGTTTATATAGTGCAAAGTGGAATACTACCCACTTAATCTGACTTCCTCTAGGTCTTGAAAAACCTCCTTAAGTAAGTAGCGTAGGAAACTCCACTTTATTTTTGCAACTGAGATTATTCATCCTCGCTAAAAATGTTGCTATTAAACTCTATGCATGGGTTGTTGATAAAAAATTAAAATAACATTTAATGCACGGCTCATTTTTTCCCAGCTCCATACTTACTTTTCAGCTCATAAAATAGATATGCTGTGCATTTTCAACCATTTCTTTCTTTTTTTTTTTTAATGTACTTGTTCCTATTAAAAGTTAAAATTACTGGTATCCTTACCAATCAAAGACTTTAATATTTGTTAGCCAATTACAGTGGTGATACATTCTAAGGCTTTTTTTTTTTTTTCCCTAAGCCACAAACTGAATAATAGCATCATGCTCYGCTGCAAGTGAAGTGATCTCAGCCTTTACATTAGGAGGAAATCAGAACGGTATGACTGCAGTTCATTACTGAAATAGGTAACTGATGAACTGAAAAGACAAAGGGCATTGTTAAATGAAATGTCATTATTAGAGCTGCTCATGTTTAACAAATGTACTGTAAGTTAATTCAGTGGTGTTTTCTCCAAAGTTCTCTGCAGAATGTTCCCCAGTCATTCTTATGTTCTTTACATGGTCAATCTTTTTATTTTCTTCAAAGAAATAATGCTAAGTAAACCTTAAATAAACACCAGTTAAAGTGGCGCAAAGAAAAATCAGGTAACTTCAGTCCGAGCATTGCATCCCATGCTATTGCTCACCCAGTGATCCTAGAAGACATGCCATTTCAGATGTTTATTTATACTGTGTTTGAATAAATAAAAATGCCCTTTTTTTTTTTTTTTCTCAAAAGAAATAGGAAGGTAAATTCTGAGTTCCCTGGGAAAAAGATTTAGTCTTTGGGCTCCAATTCAGCAATCTATGACTATGCAACAAAGCACTTTGGCACGTGCTTAATGTCAGGAACTAAAGTATCTGTTTTAATATGTGGCTGAATTGGGGCCTTAAAGCACAAGCAGAATCTTGGACCTCATATTTTAAGAGCTATGTAAAAGTGGTGTTCTGATATCAAATGAAAAAAAACATATCATACTTTCAGCATCTGTGGGAAACTGTTTGCATTGCCCCAGAGGTGATAAAAATAATTTATGGACCTCAATATTTTTCACAACAAGGAAATGACCTCAGTTTTGGCAATCTGAGGTAGTTAGTGAAGCTTTTCTGCTACATTTATGGATTTACTTGAGCTACATATTCTTTGACCTGTATTTTAGATTTATTGGCAGATACATAAGTCACAGTAAATAACCTAAAAAGCGGTTGATGCTCTGTGCGTTTTGCGCATGGACTGATTGACAGATTAAGAAGGGCTGCTTCTTCACAAGTGATTGAAACTTGTGCCCTTGCTTGTTATAAATATGTCTACTGGGGTGTCATGCACATTTTTTAAACAAAGATTCTAATATAACTGGAAGATTAAAAGCATATTCACACTATGGTATGTTTAAATATGAGCCTGAAAAAAAATATATGGAGTTATGGATGCTATGATAAGGGCAATCAAGCCCTGAGAAGAGCCCTGGAGAGAGCCTGAAGCTCCCTTCTCTGAGCAGTCCCACTGGCTTGATGTCTGTCCTGGGAACAGAGGCAACAGAACCCAGCTCTGTGTTGCACTAATGGTCCAAACGGGTGAGGCAAGCAAGGATCCTCTCCTCCTGCCATCACGGTATTTACATCCAGACCAGCACTGAATATCTGAGGACTTCAGGCGTGGCTAGCGCCGTTTACAAGTTCTCAAACGAAGATCTGGGCCTTCATTGCTGTGCCTTGCAGGATGGTGGAATTACCTGGGTAGGTGACGGAGGGACTGCCGCGTTGCGTTTCCTCGGGTGTATCGCCCACTGAGCAGTAAAGAAGGGAGGTTTTGTATATGATGGGCTCACATCTGATTGGAAACCATGACCCCACAACTTGTTCTTCTTGATACTACCATCAAAATAAAATATTAATGAATTTAAGTAGACTTCCTTGATATTGATCAAGTAAATTAATTCAAAGGAAAGATAAAATGCTTAATTCTTCTGTAATTTTCTTTAAATCTTTAAATTGTTGTCATCTGTTTTTTCACTTTAGAGAATGAATTTAAAAGTTGTGACCAAGTATTTCTACTGACATCTTTGTCATTTGCCTCATGGAAATTGGAAAAAAAAAATGCTCCCCATCCAAACTTCCACCAAAAGCAAGATTAATTTAAAGTGTGAGGCTGGTGTCTGAAAGTTTGCTCTTAATATCTTTGCTCTCATGCCTTTAAATCAAGATCTTATTAACCCTTTCATGCAAGTTTTGTTGTGATAAAAACAAATGGTATTATGAAAGTTTCAAAGCAACCCTYGGTGCTACAGCTTTGTTCTCTTGAACATAGACACATAATCAAGAACTTTATTCACTTGAAACTGAGCTTCATCCTCGTGAGTTCAGATATGAATAGATTTAAAAGATTAAGAAAAAAATGATAGCAAAATCTTTCTGTTCAAAGGTAAAGCCATAACGAAATAAACATGACTTGGACTATGACAGCCATTAATTAATATTTTCTGCTACCTGAATGTGCTTTAGACATCCCACGGGTGATCTGCACACTCAAAATGAACCTTGCACAGTGTGAATATGCATGGAGTGCTCTGGGCTATCTGCAGCAGCAGCATCCAGAAGGCAGGACAAATTTTCTCGATTTATTTCCACCCATTTGTTTTACTTCACTGCCACCTGCTGTTAAGAGACAGAAAGTTGTACTACAGGCCCTGGAATCAGAGGTCCTCCTTCAAGCAGATCCCTGAAAATCCCATCCTTTCCACCTTGCTTACAAGACCTTAGAAGAATAACTTGTGAAGTAATCTCCAAGTATCACACCTTTTGAGTCTGTGCCATGGAAACACCAGCAGTTTATACAGGGCCAGACCAGGTGGATCGTCAGCTCTTGTCATTTAGTCTGGCAGATTGTTCCTGTTCAACATGAGTTGTTGACATTTTAATGCATTTAATCATTAGAAATATGCTCCATTTCTACTGAACTGGCCATGCCCAGCAAGAAACAGGGCTATATGTAAAGATTATATATTCAAACAATTGATTTTGATTATGGAAAATATGTTAAAAGTGGAAAATATCCTGTCTTTGGTGGGTGCAGTTAGAGACAGGAAGTCTGAAAAAGCAAAATGTTTTTTACTGTTTCTCATGTATGTTCATCAGGCTTTTTACTCAATGACTTAATTCTTTGGCTTGATTTGGTGTAAATGCCACAGAAATATTTCCTTTGAATTCAACAGGCTTTGGATGAGACTCTCTATACAACTACTGTGCAAGCTGAAGGGATCCTTAGAGATTAAACCTAATACGGTGTTTAAACAGTTAATCTGACAGTCTTGAAAGGTAAATAATGATATTACAAAGTTATACAAATAAATATAGATATCTAGGAATATATATAAATGTATATATATATATATATCCATAAAACCAAGCAGTTTAGTTTTCCTCTGCAGTGTCAGCTGCCAGAAGCAAGTTACCACTCTGSTAGTAACACCTTCCCCATGGCAACACCCGCTATCTCTTTGCTTTTCTGATCTTTTTTAATTACTAAAGAGCTTGATAATCAATACAGCTGCAGAAAAGCAGGATACAGTCCATCTCTCCTCATGCCTCAGCAATAAAATTACAATTCAGTCCTGATCTCAGAATCTTGGTTGCTATCAAGGGTAAGTTATGAACTACAAGGCAGAAAAAAACACAGCTTGATTTTCAGATATTCTGGTAAGTACAGATTTGGCAGTTGGAAAAAAAAAAAACTTATTTTGCCTTATAAATGCAGTGAATTTGATGTAAAGTTCAGTGAAGAAGCATCGGAATGGAACACCAACATGTCACTTCCCAAGTAGAGCAACATTCTTCAGGGCAACCACATTTGTAATAAAGAGTATTATCCAGTATTGCAATATCTGGTAGCACTGGAGTGTGTTCTGGTGTTTAGGGTATATAGTAACACGCTCATATTCAGATCTCCTGAAAAATCTCTGTATGAGACATGGGACAAAATGTTCACCTTCCATCTCCTAAATCAAAGAGCTARAGAGGTTTGTCTAGGAGTTGAACAAGGTCAAAAGCCAGTATTTGTTTTTCTTTTCTGTTTTTCTTTGTATTTATTTTTTCTTTGTATCTGTATTTTTTTCTTTGTATTTTTATGATTCTAACCTTTCTCAATGCATTTTTTCTTTTCCTTAGTTTCTCCTGCTGAACATCCAGTCTTTTGTTCCCTCGCTCTGTGTATAGGCAGATGGACTTTTCTATACACCAGACTTTTTCAGGACTGACCTAACATGAGAAAATCTGCCTCTGCTGGCAGATTCATGGGCAATCACTGGCATTTCTGACTTACTGCGTGTCATAAGAGCCACTGTTCGGCATATTATTTTGGAATTCACTTCTTACTGAAAGCAKACACTGAAAGTCAGTGACTTACTGACTTACTTGACCTTACAGGTTAGCATAGACCTGCTCGCTTTGAGCTACTCAGCACTGTGACTAGGAAATGCTGCAAGTTTTCTCCCTCCTGTGCTGACTTCCCTGCCTCCCTCTGATCCAGAGCTTGCTGCTTCGCTTCACATAGGCCTCCTGAAACACAGGCAAGCAGACCCTGATGCAATGTTCTGATACTGCATAATGCACCTCATTTCATCCCATCTTCTAACTGGAAAGATTGCAGAATATTTTCTGCTGTGCAGGGGAAGAAATGCAGCAGAAGAGCTGACTACCAGGTAGATGGCTAGCAGAGCAGGCTCTGTCAAGAAAGAGGATGTGTTTTCAGGTTTTTCTTTAAACTGCAGTAGAAAGGGAGCTCGAAGCAATTCTAGCTAGAAGTTACACAAAGACAAAGAYGGAGAAGTGGCTTCGAGCTGAGAGSAATGATCGTCAAGGTAAAAGCTTCATTCTTCTCTCTGTGGAAATGATAGTCCCTGAATTAAAGAGAGCAACTGTATCTTCTCCTTAGAAGCAGTTATTGGATTCGGATCGTTTCTGTTCCATATTGACTCTGCTGAGCTGACAATTTAGAGCATTGCTCAGGGCTCTGTTCACCCTCCTGCCAGCACGAGGCTGGTGGGAGGCGAAGGGAAGTGGAGGGAAGCGATTTTCTGGTAAATCCATCTGCAGGGAGTTGACATTTTTATAGAACGGCATTTTAGGTTACAAAAGGCTGAATAAGAGAAGCAATGGGTCTCTGGAATCACAGCAAATGTGAGCCAGGGGAACACTGCTAAAGGAGTGCCAGTAAATTTTAAGAGCAGGGTCAAGGGATAGGAAGGTGGAAGAGATTTCCTTCCTTACACAAAGGCAGATCTAGGAAAGAAGAGGCAGCTGCAGATCTACTTCTTATACGAAGCAGAAGTGACACTGATCTAGTAGCAGGAGCAGTGGGAAGCAGAGCTAGGGGCAGCTTTGGTGCTTGCTTTGAGCTGTGATTTAAACAGCCACTCTGATCTAACTAGACTGCACAGCCTCCAGCACTGCCCAAATGTTAGTATATCTGTAGGAAATTCAYGGAAATTACAAGAAATCCTGTTCTATCTTCAATTTCTAGAAGACAGAGACACTGATAAGAGGCCATGCTTGGGGGATATGCAGTGTAATTCCAAACATATTACATATTACACGGAGCCTTCCAAACTTACAAAAATATGAACTGCTAGAGAGAGTAGAAAAATTACTAGGCAAATTCTACAACAAAAAGAGCTCATTAGCTTTGAACTATATATATATATATATATATATATATATATATTTTATATATATATAAAACAGAGTTACTGGAGTCAAAGTCTTCTGCTGATTGATAAGAAAAATGCTAACAATTTTCGGGGTATATTTTTGTCCTAAATGGCCCTACTTAAATGCTGGGAGGCTGTGTAATAAGGAATTATTCAATTCTGTCTGTTTTTTATTATGGGCCTTGCAGTATTTAATATTTGTTTAAAACCCTGTTCTTGGAGCTAAGAGATTAGTCTCTGTTTTAGTTAAGAAACAATCAAACAAAATAAGTTTTTCTTCATTTTGTCGTTGCTAAAAAAAAATAGACGTTTTCAAAAGACAAAAAGGAGATAGAAAACCTTTCATATTGATGTATGATTTGGATATATGAAATCATCTGATTGAAGTCAATGATGTTATTTATGGAGCCTGAACTTTGCATGTCCACTGTTCAGCAGCACTGAAGCTTCCAAACCAAGAGGTGTCGTCTGTGTCCTCACTACCGTGTGACCAACAGAGAAACCAAGTTTACATCTTTAGATGTCCTCATGGGCTGAGGATTTATCCCTGCACTGCGGTGTGATGGTGGGGGGAAGCAGGGCCTGTCACTTCTCTTTCAGGCTCAGCACATGCTATGGACAGACTTATTCAGATACATTGCACAGTTTCCTGCTAGGTGACATTTTGATGATTACCTCTACACTTTCCAGAGGCAGTGGAATATCTTATCATATCTTATCATATCATATCTTATTAAATGCAAGATTAGGTGCATATTATGTGGATTAGGATTATGTGACAAATTAAAAAATGACTTGGCAATTATGTGACCATATGTTTCAGAAATTACATACTTGAGAATCCTGCTTAACACTTAAGAAAAAGAACTTCCATGGTTTGCATAATCATAATCTTTATCTAATGTTCATCAAGACTCCCTGAAGTATAGGAGCTTTGCAGAGCTTTCAAAGTGAGTAAATTAGTCTGCATAAACCAAGTGCTTTAGAAAACTAGTAGTTACTACTAAGAACTGAATTTCCAGAAAGTATTGAGTCTGATAATGCTAAAGGCTTTCATTGATACCTAACTAAATTTGTGYTAATTTGGTCTTGAACTCTAATGAAATGAATGTGATCATCATTGTGAAAACTTCAGGRAAAAAAATTGTATTCATTAGCATATTCAGATTTAATTTGTGCTGAAATTAGCTATGATTTGAAAATAATTGTCATTAGGATCTATTCTTTTTCCCTGTGTCTGAAAAGATAGAATGGCAAAAAAGTAAGTCATTTTTCTTAATAATTGCTTCTGTAGAAAATAAGAATCTTTTCAAAGACAGCTAAGCCAAGCGCCTTCAACACAGCAAGAAACTACTTGGATCACACAGACAAAATCCTTGAAACGTCCATGGCAATAAAACTTGGGACTGCATTTCATGGGGCCCATAAAATCTGCTCCATAACTTCAAAAAAAATGGCTCAGAACAACTCAAGAGAATGTTTGACTCAAATTATAAGAACTTCTCAGTGATTTAAAAGATAGTAGAGGTAGGGTCGCCATCAGCTTTTATATTATTATTTTTTAAAAAAAGAAAAGCAAATTCTTTCCTATAATCCTTATGCATAATTAAATAACCCATTAAGACATGCTAAAGCACATTGAGGTACACTTTCCAAAATACAGGCTTTACCCAAACATGAGCAAAGGATTTGGCAATGAATACGGTATTGTGGCTGGTGTCACCAGATGGTGCTCTTCACCAATTTCCAAAGCAGCCACCTTTGCATGAGCCAATTTTCACTCTCAAACACTCTCTGTTGTTCTGATGTCACTTGTGGATTAGAATCCAGAATCTGCTTAGAGAGTCTCAAGGTGGAAGGAGTGCAGGGAGCGGTAGCAAAGTTTACTTTCCACCTAGGGCGAAGTTGCTGATCATGTAAAATTCCTAAAAGACGGTGCACCATGGAACAATTCCATTTGAGGACAGGGACACATGTTAAACTTCTTCTGCACAGGAAACTGCTTCAGAAGATCCTAGATACCTTAAGGGTATTAGTGCCATAATTAGACATTAGTCTAGATGGGGATTAAATGCTAACTTTTTCAATCTATTTTTTTCACCAAATGAAGCCTGTAAGATTCTTTCAGAAGTCAACAGAGTGAAGTAACTCTTGATGCAATGCCTGTAACTCACAGAGAAGACAAAGTCCTATCTACTTGMGGAAAACAGGAATCAGTCCAGAAGTTGGGCACGTCTTCGTTCAGTGCTTTACATGCCTCCCAACCTCCTTTTTGCTTAGCTTTGTCCAGGCTCACATTTCAAGTGCTGGTCTTGTGCATATTTTTCTGTATATTTTCTCTTGCTCCTTTCACTACTTCTCTCTCTTTTCAGTTCTTTTCCACAAACACCTGAATCCACATGAAAACAAAAASCCAATGAAATTACTCCACCTTGGACTTCTTTTTTCTTTTCCCTCTAGAAAAAGGGAAAGCCTAGACTCCTTTGGGAATGAGGTGTATCTGAGAGGCATCTGTTACTGTTTCGGGAGAACTTAGCTGTTCATTCTTGTAGCTGTTGTAAGTGAAGAACGTGCCACACTATCATGGCATGCAGAAGAGAGAGTCTAAATCCAGAATACATTCTGCATGAGGAGCAAAGGTGAAAATCCTCTCTTCTCCTCTTTAAGGATTTGTTCCAAGACACAAAGTGGTCTGGCAACTTAGATTCTTTTGTTCTTCGAAGGTCAAATAAATCTTAAGGCATGATTTTATTTGGAGAAAAAAAAATTACCTTTTTAAGTATTTTATAAACTTTTATCCTTTTTGTTTTCCAACAATCCCAAATCAGATGTGCACAATCTAAATATAAAAAGGAAACAAAACATTTCTTCCTAGTGCTAGCATCACAAACATAGCTGTAATGTGAAATTTAATATCCTGGCCCAAACAGGAGGGCTACATGACGCACGCACAGTGCAATTGCTCTGATTTTCTTTGTACCTTTGCAGGTAAAGGCTCTGTGACTCAGACTTAATTAATTGTTCCATGGGTTACGTGACTCATGAAATGCCAGCCTCATTTCTGCATAGATGAACTCCTGGCCATATCAGTTACAGATGCCCTGAGACTTCTACAAGAAATGGGTAATGGTTTTGTCCCGAGCACACTTCCCTATGGATAAGTGGCAGTGGGTGACGGGTCTGTCCTCACCTGGACTTTGTGATGTGACCCATGCAGAAAGAGAGCTGCCCATTGCTACCACGCAGAAAAAGCTCCTGGGCCACCAGCCACATCGGGCAGAACCCCAGAGGGAAGGAGGGCAGAGAGGAAGCAGAGCCAGGTGTTCAGTTTCAGGGGATCTGTCGGGACTGCCTGTGTGTTTTCTGGCTTTCGTGATGAATTTCCGTCATTAACTCCATGGAATTCTGCTATTCTGCAGAAAAAAATGGCCCAGAAAAGAGCTGTGAAGATTTACTTAATGCTTATTATGAGTCATTAATACAGATAATAACAACCTAACAAACATTTCCAGAAATAATTTTGAGGGCCAGAGAGGAGAAAACGAATGACTTTTCTCTCAATTGCACCACTTAGCTGCAACAAACACAAATTACTCTCTCCATGAGGATGTTTCCCAGGCAAGGGGACTCAATGGTGGTGGCCTGATTTTCAAAGCAGGCACATGAGGTATGCTCTGAAAATCAAGTCATTCATAAATTTCTCTGAAATCAAAGCCCCCAAAATTATTACCCACTTGAACATCCTGACCAGAGACTTTGAKTGGCATGGCCAAAATCACAACACCACAAAAGAGAAGTCAGATAAAACTTCAGTCTTAATGAGCTATTTGGTCACAATATTGTTGTCTTCTCCAGACTGACTTCCTTGCTTTCACAGAAGAAAGTAGAGATCAGCCACAGTTTTGCCACCTTTAGCCTGTGCAGACCATGAGTGAGTAGTTAATTTTTTTACTAGAACATCAGCAATTTTGCTGTTAGACTGTTTTATTCTCTCTGAATTCCATAGGCCATAAAATCTTTATTGTTCATCTGCTTWAAAAAAAAAAGGTAACTATTGCATGACCCTTTGCTATCCACTACCATTAAGTGGATGCGATAGCAGATGTGTTTAAAACATCGCTAATGTCATCTGTGATTGCTACAAAGGTGCAGAATATCTTACAGAACATGTCAGCCCGTCTGCTGGGATGCAGTGGTCTGCTGCAGCCTCTAGCATGAGGGTGAGTGTCAGAGGTCTGTGTCTTTTCCATTTCACAGTGCACAGAGTCTCACGGATGATAACTGGGAATTTGCAATTCCTGCCAAATGACCCTTCACGCCAACCACATCCTAAGCAGCAGCTGAATGACACTGGTGTTGGCAGGGACACCTCTGCAGACCGCCTGGTCCAAGCCCTCTGCTCAGGCAGGGGCAGCTACAGCAGGTTGCCCAGGGCTGWGGCCAGTCAGGGCTTGAGTATCTCCAAGAATGGAGACTTCACAACCTCTKTGAGCAACCAGTGCTTAAGCATCCTTGCAGTCAAGCAGTGTTTTCTTGTGGAATTTAAGTGGATTTTAGTGTTTCAGTGTGTGCCACTGTGCGGGCTTGACCAAGATGTGAACCTTAGACMTCCCACACCAAAGTGAAAATCAGAGAAATGAGCTCAAGGAGGCCTGAATAAGTGGACACAAGCAAGAGGAGGAGACACTTCTCGAGAGTTACAGTCCAAATTACAATAAAGAACAGTACATGTGTGCACAGGAACACACTGCTGCTCTACTTGGCAGCCCCGTTCATCCTGGAAATCTAGGTACCTGCCTTTGGGGCAGAAATCACTCCATTAGGGATCAGAACAGAAACAATCCCTGCCAAGATCTTAGGCAAGGAAATGGGATGAAAGGAGAGCTCACCTGAAGACTGAGACATGAAATCAACGAAGAAAAAAAAAAAAAAAAAGAGAGAGAAGATATTGACTTCGGTTCATTCTGCTATAGTTGGCTCCAGTTTCTCTTCAAATTAGGAATAAAACTCCGAAGATGTAATTATATCATTACTGAAGTCAACAGCAGAACTCTAGAAACTGAGGGACACAGCAATGCTGAAGCAAAATATGTAAGAAAGTAACCAATCTGAAGAGGAAAAATATGCTTATTAAAAAAGATGAAAAATTAGCTTCAAATACAGGTGATGTTTTGCTTGATTCTGAATCCTATGAAATCATTGTTAGGAAACCTTCGCATTTAGAGGAATGTGTGCAGTATGAATGCAGGAAGTTTTAATTATCTTTATCTGATGCACAGAATTTATGAAAATGAATCTTTTAGGCCTCCTCAGCATAAAGATCATTGGAAAATTATTTAAGACTATCTCATTAAGTGTGCCAAGCCAATAAAGAATGGAGCCCTTGCTGCTGCTGCTATAACCACATCTCATCTTTTACTCCTGGCGTTATGAGAAAAAGCAAATACGTGCTACAAGACACAGTGAAACCTAATTTCTGCATTCAGTGGTAACCGAGTCTGATATCAGAAATTCAGGCTGAACAGTGAACTAAAGTGTGTGGCTATAAACAGGGAGGAAGCTCTTTAGTTCAGCCTCATAGGCTCAAGATTAATGAGATGGAAAAATCAAGACATGATTGTTCAAAGCAGCTGCACCAAAATCCAGAATTTGACAAAATAGAGCAATGGAGGGAAAAAAAACAGGACTAAAGTTAAATCTGCTAGAAATTTCCAAACTCAAAATATAAAGATTTGAGTGGGRAAAAAAAGGTTTTCTTTTTTTAGGCTGTACCTCTCTTGGGACTTCTTTTTAAACCTAACTGGTACTTTAGAAGCTTGATTATCTGAATGTCATAGGGGACAACAGCTCTGACTGAATAATCAGGTGAATTTGCATCATAATTAGGGATTGGAAAGCAAAGCCTTTGTTGTGCATTTTATTGAGGTTCAAGTAATCAAAGATGAGTTGTAATGACAGTAGAGATACCCTTTTGTATTTTCATGCCTTTCTTTTTGATTTCCTGGCCATATCCCATGTGAATGAAAACCCCAGCCTTCACTGTAAAAGAGAAAAATCTTTGCAGATCTCTGGACAGAAAAACAAACCTTAAAAAAAAAAAAAAAAAAAGAAAAGAAAAGCTATTACATTTAAGTATATAATTTTAAGCCAGTTTTGTAGTTTTGGGTGCCGGTTATATGGGCTGTAAACTCCACAGGACTTATTTTGTCCCGTCTCCCTTCTTTTCCTAAAGAAATAGTTCAAGAAGTCAATGAAATAGTGACTTTTCCAGGGTAGCTTAGACACTTTCCCATTTGATATGTGGTTACTATCTAAGCTTCTAGTTTACAATACCCTGAGCTTGCTTGCTTATTTATTTATTTATTTATTTATTTATTTATTTATTTATTTATTCATTAATTCCTACACATTTCTCAGAAAAGGAATCCTATGGCAGTACCAGAGCTCAGGAGTCCTGTTTCTGGGCTGATGTTTCTTTACAGTAATTACATTTCATGATGTGCCGGCCGCTCGGAAGGGCACGTGCATCAGTTCCTAATAGCCTTCCATTTCAACTACCCTTTTCCTCTTTCCGTCTTTATTTCCAGTCTCCCTCTCCCTGACAAACAAATTAGAGCCTTATAGCCTTCCGTGAGTAGAAAGCACGCCAGACAAAAAGCAGAAAGAGCGCGTTGCTCTGGTGAGCATGTTAGCCTCTGGGGCTGCGTAGCAGTTTCTGCAACCCTAATTAAGACATGGCCTGTGGTTACACCAGTCCTCAGCCTGAGCTGGTCTGGCATAGTTTTGCTTTTATTATTATTGTTCTGATGGCGCTGTCTGGTTGTGCACGCACTGCTGCCCTCCCACGGAGGGAGGAGACCCTGGCGCTGCTTTTCCTGCTCTTTCACCTGAGAGGGGTCTTGACTTGCAGCCTAGCACAGCGCCAATTTTTTATAGTGCTCTATGTGCGCTAAGCAGCCTAGGAACTGAATATGTGGGGTAGATTTTAAAAGAAAATCGCTGTTTCTGAGGTGTTTTTTAATGAGAAAAGCTACGCTGCCCCCAGGCAGTGATGAGTTTGTTCTGGGCTGTTATTGCCCTGTAAACCCTCATGCATCTGGATGGTTTTATTCATGATATCCATGGACAGAGAGGGGTGTCAGCATTCACGAGCACCTTCCCAGCCCTGCAAACCCACCGTAACGTCACCCAAGGGCTCCCGCACACAAGGAGCATCTAGAAGAAGAAGAAATGTCACCGCTCCTGCCAGAGCAGAGCCTTGGAGCAGCACTCAGGAACCGGGGACAAAGGTCCCTGAGGATGAGAGCCGTGAAAGAAAACACCCTTTAATCCCCACCGACTGCTACTTTACTGATCACCGGAGAGAATACTAATGGCAACTAACGGGGCAACGGGAGCTGCGAGACAGCTCTCTGCTCACGGAGCCCTGAGCAAGCATCCTCCATGGCGGCCACAGGCCTCAGTTCCCCTTCCCCAGGGAAATAAACAGATAAATAAATAACGGATASAGGAAGAGCAGGGCAGCAGGGCGAGCGCCCGGCGACCGTTGGGCCGGGGGAGGCGGGACACTCGGGGGCGGGGCCGCGCGGGGGGAGGGGCGGGGCGTCGCTCCGGCCGTTGCGCTCCGCGCAGTCACGTGAGCCGCCGCGGAGCCCCCGCCCCTCCCTCTGCCCCGGCACCCCCTTGGCCGCGAATGGCACGGCCCGGACGCGCGTGCGCGCAAGGCGGGCGCGGACGAACCACTGAGCGCGGGCGGGGGGGGCCTGTCGGCCGGGAGCACCCGTCGGCCGCGGCGTCGCGGCGCGGACGTGACAGGCGCGGCTGCGGGGCGCCGGCCGCCGCGGCGCGGAGCGGAGCGGGGCATGGCGGCGCCCGGCGGAGCGGAGCACCAGGCCCCGCAGGAGGTAGGGCTCTCCTGCGCGCCCGCCGCCTGCCCGCGGCGCCCCTGCCGGCTCGTGCCCCTCTCCTCGCCGCCTCTGCGCCGGGCAGCGCGGAGGCCGCCACGCTCCCCTTGCGCCGCTTCCCCCTCGCCTCATGGGGTCCCTGGGGGGCTTGCGGAGCGGGCTGCGCCCTTGCAGGTCACCTCGCGTGGGTCGGTGCCCGCGCAGAGGACACGTCTGGGGGAGCCGAGGCTGCGGAGCGGCGGGAGGCGCCGGGGAGGCTCCGCAGCCGCGGACGCGGAGGCCCCGGGCGGGCGTTGGGGCGCGCCCGGTGCCCGCAGGGAGCCCCGCAGCCCGGGGCCCCCCGGCCGGAGCGCCTCCTGAGGGAGAATTAACTGCCTTGATTCACCTAAAATCGCCCMCATTAATAGGCGCCACTGGTTTCATTTATCCAGCTGAAGGCAAGCTGTGAACCAGGAGCTTGAGCAGTGAAAGCGATAGCGCTGCTTCGCTGGGTGCTCGTGAGGTGACACCAAATCCACCCAGAAACGTGTTCTCTGCTGCCCTGTATTTTTATTTCAGTTTAATGACCACACTGGTAATGGAAGTCAATGGAGTTTCTCTGACATGTGGTCTGTGTTAAGATAGAATTTGGAGAACAGTTGTTGGAAACTACTGGAATAATGAAGGGGAAACGCTGAATATTAACTTGTTCATCTGTTAGGTTGAAACAAGAGAAGATGAGGAACAAAACATCAAATTGGCAGAAATTTTGGAACTCTTGGTGGCTGCTGGATATTTTCGAGCAAGAATCAAAGGATTATCACCCTTTGACAAGGTAGACCGATGTAGTATTTTTAAAAGCCTATTTTCAGGATGTTTGGGTGGAATATTTTTTGAAATATTTTGGTGTACTTGTTCTGGGAATTATAGAATATGTTTATGGTATATTGAGGATTTTGCCCTTCTCACTTGTCTGCAGTTAGAATAGTTAAAAGACATAATGTTTAGAGATARCATGGGGGTTTTTTGTTTGTTTTTATTTTTAAGAAATACTTATTCTAAATAGTAAGCGGAGAAAGATTTATCTTGAGAGACTCTGAGAAAGAACAAAACAATTAGCCTGGATTATTTTGGAGGGCTATTGTTTCATCTTTTCAGTGTTTTGTATATTAACATTTTTTTGTCCTTCCTAGGCAGGAAGTATATAATACTGCTAKTGAGCAGAGTTAGGCGTGAGAGGTTTCCTCACTGTTTTTGTGCTGATGTAGGAAAATTTTTAAGCCAAGCTTTGAAAACACAGAAGTATGATAGAGCCTTTGAAATGGGCTCTTCTGTCTTCCCTTGCTTCCTTGGTCATAGCACAGCAGTGCAGCCTTAGTTTCTTAAAACCACTTAACATTGCAGGCCCTAAGTGATCAGGGAGCTCAGATATAAATAGTAGTTTTAATGCTTTTATTTGCTGAAAGGGGTGCTTTGGGTTTGTATTTGTAGGGTTTCATATGACAATGCCCAATTGCTTGTTTTTGTAATGTTGCTGTTGAAAATGTGTTGGCCCTTAATGTGCAAAGGGGCATTGATTAACTTGATTAGATGTCTCTGTGAAAGAGATAATGGGTGTTATAAAACTGTATATAGAGCACCCAAGCTTGTGTGATGTTGGTAAGTYGCTCCACACATTGAATCTCTTTTTCCTGGTTTGTTCACTGTTCATTTATGTTTTATGCTTTAAGATTCTCTTCAAATACCCAAATAWTTTATATAAAGTTGATGAGATGATTCAGGTGCTTAAATATGCTTAAAATACCTGTGAGAATAGGGCCTGACAGGGAGAGTTTCAGAGCTAGGAATTTCTTCTGCTGTGTGTGTGTGCGCAATGCCTAGCACTTGGTGTGTCAGGTGACAAGCATGCAAAGAATAATAGAAGTTTTGTTAAATATACGAATAAAAATAATCTTGTTCATTTGGTTACTTTTTAATGATCATGGAAGTTACACAGCTCTGTTTTATTTTTTATTTTAAATCTGAAAGTTCTATTTCAAAACTAAGAGGGTAATTTAAAACATTATTAAATTATTTTTACCTCCCATCCCAAAGAGGTGTATTGTATGTGAAAGTTGATGTATCTATATAAAAACACACACCCTTTTATACTGTCATAAAAATATGCATAATAGTTTCTCTAGAATAAATAATATCATCTGGATGCACTTTTTTTTTAACGTCTTCAGCTGTAAAATGAACTAACAGTTCTCTTGTTCCTTTGCTAGGTGGTAGGTGGCATGACGTGGTGTATCACTACTTGCAGCTTTGATATTGACGTTGATTTATTGTTTCAGGAAAACTCTACTATTGGTCAAAAGATGTAAGTTGCCAAAATACCTTTTTTTGGTGGTATGAAAAGAAGAGGGAACAGGAGGAGAGATACCAACTACTTGCTTGTTTTTAAGAAGGATTTTTAATAGAATTCTCCTGTGTTTATAAAAAATGCACTCTTTTCTCATACCATAGTTTTGCAAACACTGAAATTGTAAAAAAAACTTATTCAAAAAAATGTAACATTATCACCTACTGGGCTACCCAGCTCTCATGCCCCTGCTCTGCAGTGAAAGCATCTATGTGGCAACACAGCAAACTGCACTGGGAACCGATCCAGGTAAAAACTTASCAAAAATAGTTTCAACATGAATCAGTTTCTGGATCCAGTTTTCTGTACATCTGCACAGATGCTTGTGCTGGCACAAAGTAATGATGCAAAAGCCAAAGCAAAGGGCAGAGAGTCTCCACGCTGCTGGAAACTAGAACACAGCAGTGACCTTCCTTGAGCTCCCTCCAGCTGCAGTTTTTACTCTGTGAAATAAACTCTGATCTTTTTTCCTTTTTTTCTCTTTCCTGTTTTGAAACTGTAGACATTGTAATATGCAATCTAAACCATGACCCTGTAGTGTAAGCAGTTATCTGTCCCAAACTGGGAAAAAGGAACTCTTTCATGCTAGTAACCTAATGACACTTTTTTGGTTTGATAAGGTTTCCCTGATTATGCAGGGAACCAGGCAACTAATTCCTTTATTAGGAAAGGCTGTGAAAACCATTAATGCTAAGGAGAGAAAGGCATTCCGTCAGGCAACTAATTCCTGTAGTGGGAAAGGCTGTGAAAATCATTTATGCTGAGAAAGAGAAGGCATTCCAAAATACAGTATTTCTTGATGTAGGTCTGTAATGAAATAGCAAGAAATAAGAACAGCCTGTCAAGTTGCAGTTTTATGAAGAGGTTTATTTTCTCACTGTAAATTTAAAATTGTGCCTTACTGTCATACYTTGACTATCATCTAGCATCAGCAAGATTGATGCTGTTAAAAATAGTCATCTTCCATCTTCTCTCCTGCCATTAGATTTAGTCACTTCCGTATCATGGTTAGCTAATTACATAAAGTGTTGTTAAAGATACAAAATCAAACAGAGAATAGAAATGAAGTCTACATATTTTATTTCAAAATAACCATACTTGAAACCATAGAAACTAGTTTCTTATGTGTTCACATGTTGCAATATGCAAAGGTGTTTGTAGATATAATGAACATGGACATTTTATCTGAATATGCAGATATTAAAATTTGTGTAATGATGTAAATGCAGTAATGAGCTATAAGCCTGTAAAGGAGGTTTAATCATTTTCATATACTGTTGATATATACAATGTGAATTAAAAGCTATTCTGTGTGAAAGCTTGGCTGCTTTTCACAGCAATATACAATTTAAACTAATAGAGGAGACTACTAATTGTTTGCAAAAATAATGTTTATAAAATTATAGTGTAGATGAATGTGTCTTCTTTTTTCTTTTTCTTTTTTTTCTTTTTTTTTTTTTTTAAATAGTGCCTTAACTGAAAAAATTGTATCAGTATTACCAAAAATGAAGTGTCCTCATCGTTTGGAACCACATCAGATTCAGGGATTGGATTTCATTCATATATTTCCGGTTGTACAGGTAACCATTTTATTGTTTATCAACACTTTGCTGAACAGAGACCAAACAACTTAACATAGATCTATGCAGCTGTTAGGCTCTTTGATTATTCATTCCAAGGTCAAATAAAGAGAAATACTCTTAAAAACAAAGCAAAACAAACAAAACCCTCTAAACTGCCCTTATTTTAGTGATAGGAATTTTATCTGATCAACATTCAAGAAAAACATGAAATAACTCCTTAAATTATTTGCAGCTGAGTCAGAGTCTGCCTCTTGTGGAATTTGTCTGCTTAGAGAAACTAAAAGTTTATGTTTGTCCTGGAATCTGCTAATCTACTTTGCCAGACTGAACTGCAGCAAGTACAGTCTGTGTTTATGTACATGGAGTAAGTTGCAGTCACTCAAACTCGAGGATAGGAATAAGTTTAAATGCCGTATGGTTTTGACTCTTTTGGCCTAATTAAGCATGTATTTTTATTCTTCATTTGTATCACACTGCAACAGAATCACACTGTCGCACTGATGTGCTAATGATATGAATGCTTTTTTTTAAGGTGTAAGGTTAAGCTAGTACATGAGATGTGTTCAGCAGGTGTGTGATGTCTTTYAGAATGTGTGTAAATCTTGATGCACTATTACCTTTTTTCAAACTTCATTTTCATCTACCCATGAAAATGCATCCCTGATAAGTAGGGAAAATGAACAAGAGTTCACAAACTTCTGTAAATGTTTCGTTGTCTCTTTCCTCTGAGAGAATTTAGCAACTACAACTTTGATCTAAATGCCCCTTTGTAAGAACCAGGGAAACCTTCCTGTTTTCTCTTTCCTGTTACGCTCTAGTGGGAGGTTCCTGAGGAAAAAAAAAACTGCCCTCCCCACATAAAGCCGTGCAGTTTTCAAGCTTTATGCACAAGCTGTGCTTGTGCTGCATAGCATGGCAAGTTGTGTCTCTTATCCACGTGAATTTACATCTGGATTTCTATTTTCCTAGCAATCTTTTCCACCAGTCATTTTTGTCTTAATTACTTTATAGTAACACTGAATGATTTTGGTTATAAATACAAGGCTTGTCAGGTATGCCTGAAAAGTAATTCCTTTCCTAAAATGAAATATAAAATACTACTCCTGCTGTAAAAAAAAACTCTGTAACTTCAGGTATTCTTTTCTCTGTCCTGCTTTTTCCAAAATGTTGAGTAAGGGTATTACCTCTGGAAAGAAGAGATGTTAATCTGTGAGTGGAAAATTAGTTGCTAGATTTCTGTGAGAGCAGTAACTCTCAATGTTAGAAGCTGACCAGTAGGTGGTACATAAAATCCGTATTTGGTGAGGAAAACTGCCTTGGATACTCTTATTTCTTCATTTTTTTTTTCTAATAAAGATGGACTCCCAGAAAGATATTAGGTTTGTTGGTGTATGTTAAATAGTCAACAGTAGATTGTGTTCTGTAAGATCATATAAGAGCTATAGTAGGCTGACTACACAATGGCATTTAGGAATTCTGTATTTAATAATGACACTTTACTCAATAGCTCATTAAGATTTCACTAAGGATAATATATTAACTCAAATCTAAATAATATGGAAGCTCTTTTCTCYGTCCTGCAGTGTCTGCCGGTACCTCTCGTGCTGTGTGTGCTAATCCACTGAACTTCAAGGCAGGAATTTAGCTGCAGATTGCTTACCAGCCTGGATTATATTGAGCTGGTTGACTGCTGTATACTGTAGCAAATAAAATAATAATAAAAAACTAATCCAGAGCCAAGCTGGAACCCAATATGCAGAAATGATGCTGTTCTACCTAGTAAACCGTGATTGTGTCTACAAAGAAAAGTGTGTATATGTAATCTTATGCTAAGAAGTGCTTTGTAAACAATAGCCAGCATTTTCAGCTCTCCTGTTTTCAGTTTATTCCCCTCACTTTCAAGGAATTCATGATTATAGTGCTGAAAACTCTTGCTGGCTCAAGCTTGGATCCTGTGATTGATCTCATGTCAAATGTGACACTGCAAGGCTTGTCACAGACATGCCTGTGAGATTTATTTTTTTCCCAAATTATTTAAAAATATACTTCACTCTTCTGTGGCTTTTTGTGTGGTCTTATAAATGTCAAAAGAGATTTTACATGAGCATTTGATTCTTGAGTGGTTCATGGACTTGAAGGTCTGGCCTTTTTGGTGGTGCTGTAGCACTTGAAAAAGAAAAATGATTATAATGATTTATATAGAAATGAGAACGTAGCTGTGATGGCTCCTGCTTAGTGTGCAGCCAAGATAAATGAGGTAAGGTTATGTCCTCAGTGGCTTCCTCTCTGAGTGCTGTGGTATAAAGCGAAAAGATGGATTCTGTGTTGAACCTTGGCGTGGAGGGCTCAGCACRTTCTGCTCAAATTCATCAGTGTCCAGCAGAGCTCCAGCCCAACTGCCTGACTCCATCTGATAGGGGTAGATGCTGTGAACAGTTTAAGATGACTTCAAAGAAAGGCGCTCATGTCATTGCCCCCAGACTGCCTAAAAGCCAGCTGGAGTGTCCGTTTATGCCATCGTCAAAGTACAGAGGGAYGGCTATCCCTATAAATGCCCAGGATAAACATGTTCTTGTGTACAGACTGTAGATTGCACACTTCCTGGGATTTATTGCATAACAACAGTATGTTCGGTAGAAGCTGGGTCCTAATGGCAAGTAAAGTGCAGTAGTGTTTTCAGGGGGTTGCATGTAGAGGAGGATGTTTGCTTTGCTGGCTGGTACAGCCAAAATCCTGATCTGGTGCTTTGCAGGCTATACTGGCTGCTCAGTGGCAGAGGACAAAATAAAAAAACTTAGAAAATTCAAGTTCCACTCTTCTATGAACTACCATTGTGCATTACTGTATTTTTTTTCTATGTTACTGTAGTATATATTGTRTGTTTAATACTTCACAAGTAATGACAATGAATGCTATAGATAGTATAGCAGTATGTAATCTGTTGAAATATATTTTGTTAAAGCACTTCAGGCTTCACCAGTAGCTTTCTTTTGATAGCTGGTAAAGTTTATGCAGCTGTCACTTTTGGGAAGGACATTCAGGTTTTCTTTTTCCTTTTTTTCCTTTTTTTTTTTTCTTGCCATTACAGATGCAAGATGAAAGAGAAACTGTTTAAAGTGACCCAGATCAATTTCAGCAATGTGTCTCATTTTCCTTTTTTGTAATTAACTTAGTGTGAGATGCAAATATTTTGAGAACAGAAATCTGTTTTGGCGAAATTMCAGTGAGCTTTTGCTTGTGATTGTGATGATTTCATATGTTTTTATTTTTAAATCATTTTGTCAAGTAAATATATTTGTACTTGGGTTTGCAGTAGCACTTTAACATACATGTTTTCTTTTAGTACTTGCTATAAGAAATAAATTAGGATTTTAAAGAATTAGAATTAAAAAAAAATCAGTGCATGAGAAGATACAATGCTAGCTAGCTAATCATACATGAACGTACCTAATTCCACAGTATGTTATTTACAAAACAAAATTCAGAAAAGTATTTTGTGGGGGAATACCTAATAAGATCCATGCTTTGCTCCAGGGAATTTATACGGCAAAGTAGGTGCATCTTCTTTGGGCTGTTGGCTCTCACTGTAACATGAACAGTATTTTGGTCACTGACAATAGGACAAGGAATTTTTAAGTTTTGGTGGGTAAAACTTTGGTTATGATGACAGTCTTGTGGTTTCGTAGCTTACTCATTTACTTGATATTTTGTAGCGTATGATTTAAGTGTGTGTGTAAATATATAATGATAGCAAATATGAAGGTAATAGCTGGAAATGCATATTACATCTACATAATTATAAAAACCATAATTATGCAATAATTTGGGGATGGGATTTGATGTTGTTTTTTTTCCTCTTTCTAATGATAAACTTATTTTTAGTGGCTGGTGAAACGTGCAATAGAAACTAGAGAAGAAATGGGAGACTACATCCGTTCTTACTCTATATCACAGTTTCAGAAAACTCATAGACTACCAGAGGTAAGGGGGGGCTGGTTCTTGTTTCTCTTTTGTGAAATGGTCAGGTGCAGCACTAGCTCCACAGCTGCTGTAAATCAGCCCAGATGCACTGGGATTGCTGGTAGTATGCTGGTTTACGTCAGGCTCTGTGTACTTTTTGCATTTTTTTTATTATTTTCTTAATTGTTCCTGTAGGAATCCAAATCCCCCAAATGAGGGTTTATAGGTGTCACTTTCCTTTTCCTTTGTAGTTGCCTTAGTTTTTTTTCTGGAATATTTGATACTGCCCTGTCTACCTGGCTTGCAAGGTGCCTACCTGCTGAAGTGAATGTAGAGCTCTGTGCAGTGTATCTAGGCTCACTGTGTGACTGGAACAGCACTGCTTGGAATGGGTCCAAAACCAAGTAGTGTGGTAGGGAGAAGCTGATGCAGCCGAAGTGCAGGATGCACTGAGAGCTCCTATGGCCTTCATGCTATGTCATCTGTGACTTTCAACTTCCTGTTAGAGTGCTGGAAGGCAGATATTCTTTCCCTGAATCCAAACCCCAAATCAGTTTTTGAAAGATATATTTAAAAGAGACATTTAGAATCATAGAATCATAGAATGCCGAAGGTTGGAAGGGACCTCAGAGGTCATCGAGTCCAACCCCCCTGCTCACGCAGGGTCACCTAGAGCGTGTGGCACAGGGCTGCATCCAAGCGGGTTTTAAAGATCTCCAAAGAAGGAGACTCCACAACCTCTC